>NC_137864.1:20534711-21134711 GCF_963924005.1 Protomyctophum bolini
GATGTATGGAGAACCGGGATGACTGAAGATGACCTAGAGAGAGTGGTGGTGCACATTAAGTGAAATAGTATTTCACTTAATGAAAGTATTTGGAGCAGTGGTCACTATGGTCACTATTTATTTGGCCTAATATTGCACCCGGGGAGTAGCCAGGTAGAGGTTAAGTGTGTTGCTCAAGGACACTTCTTCAACACACAGATTGGGTGGGTGGGTGGGCTGGGAGAGGGGGGGGGGCATTGACCTTCTTCCAGCCTCTCTCTACCACCCACTCAGCCGTGGTCACCCTCCAGTGATGGTTAAGGTTAGGTTAACCTCTCAAAACCACCCAACACATTTTCATAGAATAAAATAAAGTGTGTGTGTGTGTGTGTGTGTGTGTGTGTGTGTGTGTGTGTGTATTTACTACCCATGTTTATTTGCGAGAACATGTGTTCATGAAGTGTGCAAATGTGCGCATCAACATGTTTTCTGACAAGTACCGGTAGTCTATATATCATCATAATAACAATGACGGTGGTGGCGTCACATGGCGGACGTGAAGAAAGAGTGGGTTCTTAGCTGTAGCAGTCTCAGAGCACACCAAGCTGTCCGCAATGAGAGAGAGATCACTAGATCAGCAGCAAGGCGCACCGCTAAATGAGCTTGCACCGGTGTGTGTGTGTGTGTGTGTGTGTGCGTGCGTGCATCCGGCTGTGTCTGTGACATCCTCCTGTATCCGAAAACACGGTAAAAGCACACACACACCAGCGGCCGCGAGGCGAGCTTTACCAACCAACCGGTCACCGGACCGTGAGCACTGATGAGAGAGAGAGAGAAATAGGCTGTTTGTTGGTGTCAATCAAGTAGGGCTAACCCCACCACCACCTCTACCATACCAGTCTACACCTCTACACACACACACACACACACACACACACACACGCGCACTCTCTCCAACCCACCCCCCCCAGTATCTCTCTCCACTCCTCCTAGGTGCTTTTTATCAGAAGCACTTACGCGCTTCTCCACTCAGTCGTTAACGGACGGCCGACAGACAACAACGGCGTTCTGTCTCTCTCTCTCTGTGTCTGCCGTGGCGTGGCGTGGCTGGAGCAGCGCGCCTTCCCCTTCACGGTATCTTGCTGCTGCCTGCCCTAATCCCCGCTGCATGCAGGCAGGGGGGACAGAAAAAGGACCGGGAGATAGACAAGAGAAGTAAAGAATTTTAAGGGGAGAGAGAGAGAAGAATGGTGAATGGATGTGTGGGGGAGGTGGAGGAGAGGAGAGAGCGAATCATTCCGGCTGGCTGGCCGCCTCTCTCTGCTGGGGTAAGAGACTGACTGAACTGAAGGATGGCACAGTGGTTCTTTAGCCTCCATCCAAGCAACCACCACCAGACACACTGTAGGCTACTGTACACCCCGACCGGAGACAGCAGCCTCCACACCACCACCACCACACCAGCAGCGGCTCTCTTCGCCTGCTTCCCGCACGGCAGCGCCTCCATCCCGGGTATAATAGAGGTAAGCCAGGAGTCGGTCGGAGGAACACACTGACTGATCTTTTTCCGTTGTGTTGAACGAACTCTCTCTAGCAGCACGAAGCGGGATGATCGCAAAACTCGTCCCAGAACTTAATACTATTATAAACGCACTCACTAACTCTCCTATAGCCTATAGCTTTTTGTTTTGCCTAATTTTTTGGTCATTGATGATTGAAAATGAAGCAATACCGGAGCGGTGTTAAATGTTTCTCCATTCCTCTCTGCGGCATGCAGCCTGATCATATCATGAGCCGATCCGGTTCAATCATATCGATATAGGTTGGTTATATTTACAGATTGATTTTCAATTTGTTTGTTATATTTATTTTGGTTTCTTATCCTAAAACTCTCATCCGACTGCAGCTGCCCACATGGGCTGCACTAAAGATGTGACTCTCTTTCCTTTGGGAAAGAAAAAAAAACTGAAAATTAGTCCCATGTGTTCATGATACTTTAATTAAAATATTGTATTTTTGTGTAAGCTATTTAACAGGCATTTGATTAACTTTACAACGATGTTGATATGATATCTATAGGCCCACCTTTATGTATTATTCACGTACCGGTAGTTTAAAAACTAAATATTATTGCATTGTATTCTTACGGATGTATATTATTTGGTTTATTAAATGCCATGTCGGCATCATTCATAAGTTGTATCAAAAGAAACTGAATAGCCTATACCAGTTTCTCGTTTGTAGCGCCCTCTTGTGGTAGCCCGTTGTGAGACACAAACATGATGCACATGAAGCAATTAACACTCTTTTAAACAAGAGGCATCAGTGTTGATTTTGGCAGCAAATTTTTAGGTTTAGTCATAGTCTCTTGAATATAGTTTTCATTTAGTTTTAGTCTTATTTTAGTTACCTGGGAATGTTTTAGTGTTAGTCTATAGTTTTCGTCGACTAAATATCGTACGATTTTAGTCGACTAAATCTACAGACTAAAATGTATTTTGATGCAATCGTAATGGCTGATTTGCTGAAAATAGCCGATCTACAAGGTAGCAGTCATAGTTTTAGTCGATTAAATCAACACGGTGTGGTACATTGCATGCACAAAGTGCCCAGAGGCTGTCGTGAGACATGGCCAAAGCATTTCCAAGGGTCCCCAGCCAAAAACGTTGAGAACCACTGACCCCTGAGAACCCCTGACCTAAGGCAACTAAAGGTTGTTTGCTTGCTGTAGTGTTTGTAAGGCAGTGTGTTTGTGTCTGCAGACCCCCAGGAAAAAGGGGCAATAAACCCCTTCTCCACTGGGGTGAGTTAACCAGTATTCAGAAAAAAAGGGGGGGGGGGTGCAAAGTACAGACCTATAGGTCAGCGAAGTAATTGGGAATTAAGTCTTATCAATTACTTTAACATGCAACTCTTCTTTCAAACTAACCGAATATTAGACAAAGTTATCACCATATTGTTTTGTTAATTGTTATGTGTACTCTCAAGGGATGTTTTTTTTTAAACTCTTTGTTAAATGACAGTTTACATTTTTACAGCTATAAAGGGTAGATGTGAAATTGTAGTTTGGAGAGCTGCTACAGAGAAAGGCTTTTAGGTGTCTTTGTTTGGTTGTTGCTTTCTTCGTCTTTAATTCATGGAATTGCAAGGGAGGAAATGCTTCCCTCCTACACCGTAAACCTGGGTTCATTTAACTCTGTATGTGTATCAGATTAAACCAAATGACGTCCGTCATACAGATGTGTATCTCTGAGACAGAGTAGCGCATCACATGAAACCAAATGGACCCCGGCCTCGGTTATACAGATGTGTAACTCTGAGACAGTGTAGCGTATCAGATGAAACCAAATGGACCCCGGCCTCGGTTATACAGATGTGTAACTCTGAAACAGTGTAGCGTATCAGATGAAACCAAATGGACCCCGGCCTCGGTTATACAGATGTGTAACTCTGAGACAGTGTAGCGTATCAGATTAAACCAAATGGACCCCGGCCTCGGTTATACAGATGTGTAACTCTGAGACAGTGTAGCGCATCAGATGAAACCAAATGGACCCCGGCCTCGGTTATACAGATGTGTATCTCTGAGACAGAGTAGCGCATCAGATTAAACCAAATGGACCCCGGCCTCGGTTATACAGATGTGTAACTCTGAAACAGTGTAGCGTATCAGATTAAACCAAATGGACCCCGGCCTCGGTTATACAGATGTGTAACTCTGAGACAGAGTAGCGCATCACATGAAACCAAATGGACCCCGGCCTCGGTTATACAGATGTGTAACTCTGAGACAGTGTAGCGTATCAGATTAAACCAAATGGACCACGGCCTCGGTTATACAGATGTGTAACTCTGAGACAGTGTAGCGTATCAGATTAAACCAAATGGACCACGGCCTCGGTTATACAGATGTGTAACTCTGAGACAGTGTAGCGCATCAGATGAAACCAAATGGACCCCGGCCTCGGTTATACAGATGTGTAACTCTGAGACAGTGTAGCGTATCAGATTAAACCAAATGGACCACGGCCTCGGTTATACAGATGTGTAACTCTGAAACAGTGTAGCGCATCAGATGAAACCAAATGGACCCCGGCCTCGGTTACAGATGTGTAACTCTTGAGTTTAAATGAATGAACACACTGAGGATTTACCGTCCAGTTTACAGCTTCCTGCGCTCTCGCGTTAAGGTAAAGAGAGAGATGAGAGAGAGCGAAGAGGAAAGACAGCTGATATTTGAGAGAGAGAGAGCGTAAACGCATTCATGGAGTAAGTGTGTGTGTGTGCGTGCACTGACGGGAAAGAGAGGGATATAGAGACAGAGCCAGAAAGATGCTGTGAGATCTTTTCTTCTCCCTGGCTCCCGGCACATACATTAAGATGAGATCTTTTCTTCTCCCTGGCTCCCGGCACATACATTAAGATGCTAATCCATTTCTTTTTTTTCTTTCTATAATTCATTGAATTTTCTCGTCTCGTCTCCCCTCGCCTCTTGCTCTCTGTCTGTCTGTCTCTCTCTCCTTCTCACCCGTCCTGTCCTTTCGCTGTGCCTTCGCTCCGCTGTCTGTCAGGGTCTCTCCTCAGATTAGCGCCCCTGGCAAAAGGATTCCAACTCTAATCTTGTGGTAATTCAGCCGATTAGGTTCAGGGATGAGGACACGAGAGCACAGAGCCGGGGCACAATTAGAGCACTGCTCTGTGGGGCTCCACGGAGGCCATTAGCCCGCCTCCTATCTATCTACCTCCACACTGTCGCGTTAGCACGCACTCACACGCACGCGGCACACAACGGCTGTTTATATCCTACCATTGAGGGTGATGTCATTTGGAGTCGTTTGCGTTTGTCCCCGACGTGTCCCTGTGATTCATAAGTGTGTGTGTGTGTGTGTGTGTGTGTGTGTACTGCATGATGTGTATTTTGGGTCAACCCTGAGGCTGCAGGTTGTTTTCAATCAGCTCTGTCATTACCAGCTGTGCCATCACACTCCCGAGGGTTATACCCCCCCCCCCCCCCCCACACACACACACACACACACACACACACACACACACACACGTTGTATATTCAACCTTGCCCCAAAACAAAACTCTCCCTTTCTCTTCTTGTGCCCTCGTCTCTCTCCCAGCAGGTGTGCAGCAGTGAATCAACAGCTGCACGGTGAATCATGGCCGAGGGTTTCACGGAGTGCCTCTAGACTGTACAGAAGACCAGCCAGCCGGACGGACGGACGGCCCGCCCACTGTCTCTCTCTCTCCAACGCACGCACATCCTGCCCAGCATCCCTCCTCCGCCCCTTGCCATGGTGACATGACATAACGGCCTAAAGTCAGCGGTCCCCCAAACCATCCCCTGTTACCTCCTGACCTATAGCTGACGCACCCCACCAACACTAAGTCTTCGTTGTATTTGGCCCGAAAATGAAACATTTTTTTAATATGATTATGGCAAAATAATCACAGAATGCGAGAGACATGCAGCTGCTCGATACATCTCCTTACAACGGTGTTTGTTTACCAGATTTAGCCGGTTGTGTTAAATAACACCATAAAACCCGCCGGTACCCTTTTTCATGTCACGCACCCCCTAGAGGGCGTTGGTGGCGCACCACGAGGTGCACTTACACCTGTTACACGACCAACGTACAGTCATCTCCGTGATGACGGTGGCCGCTCGCATCCGTCGCCACCTGCGCCGGCTCCTCCTCCTGCTGGCCTCCTGCTGCCTTCTCTCGCTGCTGCTCTCCGCCTACTTCCTGCTCAACAACTCCTCCCCTTCCCTGCGGCTCGGCCAGTCGTCGTCCCCCGAGGCGGCGGCGCCTCCTTCTTCGTCGTCGTCCTGCTCTCAGCCCTCGCCGCCCCTCCTGTCCCCGTACCGCCGCGCGCCGGCCCCGCCGGCTGACCCGTACCCCCCCGTGGGGGCGGCGGCGCCACAGCGGGGGCCGCGCGCCGTGCACACGGAGCCCGTGGTGCTGGTGCTGGTGGAGTCTCAGTACTCGCAGCTGGGCCAGGACATCGTGGCGGTGCTGGAGTCGGCGCGCTTCCGCTTCCGCATGGAGATCGCGCCGGGCAAGGGCGACCTGCCGCCGCTCACGGAGAACGGCCGGGGCCGCTACGCGCTCGTCATCTACGAGAACCTGCTGAAGTACGCGCACGGCACGGACGCCTGGAACCGCCAGCTGCTGCACCAGTACTGCGCCGAGTACGGCGTGGGCGTCGTGGGCTTCTACCGCTCCAACGAGAACTCACCGGCGCTGCTAAAGCTGCGTGGGCTCCCGCTGGTGCTGCGCACCAACCAGGCGCTGCGCGACTGCTGCGTGGCGCCCAGCTCGCCCCTCCTGCACGTCACCAGGCCCGGCACGGACCGGGGCCCGCTGCCCGGCGACGACTGGACCTCCTTCTCCACCAACCACTCCTCGTACCGCTCGGTGCTGCAGGCGCGGCCCCGTGAGGGGGTGGCCCCCGGCGCCGGGGGCAGTGGAGACAACCCGGCCCCCGCAGCGGGGGGCCTCCAGGCCACGGTGGTGCAGGACATGGGCCTCTACGACGGGGTCCGCAGGGTGCTGTTCGGACAGGGCCTGGGCTACTGGCTCCACCGGCTCATCCTGCTGGACGCCATCGGCTTCCTGACGGACGGGAGGCTGTCGCTGGGGCTGGACCGCCACGTCCTGGTGGATATAGACGACATCTTCGTTGGGAAGGAGGGCACGCGCATGAACGCCAAGGATGTCAAGGTACGTACTGTACGTACTGTACAACGCACTGTTGATTTGGTGAGACGGAAAATGTTCGTCGACTATACCCTTTTTTTCATTGACAAACTAAATGGAAACTAAGCTGTGACTAAAACTAAGACTGAATATATTGACAATTTCGTCAACAAATAAAAACTAGACTAAAATGATAGGAAGGGACTAGTGGACAAGAGATCCAGTATAAGTCATTTGGTTGCATGCTGAAAAATGCTGATCTACACTCCCAACGTGTCGTGCTGACGCGTTGTGAGCTTGTAGATCGGCTATTTTCAGCAAGTGTAAGAAGTAAAAACAGTCACTACGACACCAAGGCCCGATAGATTTAGTCGACTGAAATCGTATTGCACTTAGTTGACTAATACTAAGACATTTCAGGTGACTAAAATGTGACTAAAACTAAATGAAAACTATTCAAGAGACTATGACTAAAGCTAAAATCAAAAATTTGCTGCCAAAAACAACACGGTGTTCATGTTCAGAGAGAGTGTGAAAGAGAGTGAGAGAGAGGGAGAGAGAGAGAGAGAGGGGTCATGGAGGGCCACGGGTGCTTGCTCGATTGATTTAGCTTTTTTTCCCTCATTATTACATCACCTTCTTCAAATTCCACCTCTTATCGAGTTGTTGGAAATGGCAGAGAGGATTTCTGCAGCTGTTGAAGATAAGGAATGTTTACTCAGACGCTAATTCAATTGCAGCTACATTTGGAGTGGAGTGTGCTGCTGAGTCTTCAGTATGAGGATGTGAGCACGAGTGCACTTCAGAGACAGACTCTGGAGGAGGGAGGGAATGTTTTCCAAAGGGTGTGTGCGTGTGCACGTGCACGTGCGCGCTGTTGGGGTACAGCAAGAGAGGGTATTTAGCTCCGATAGAGTTTTTAGCCAGAAGTAAAGAGGCCATTTAAGAGAACAAAGAGCTGGAATGAAAGACAGAGAGAGAGAGAGAGAGAGAGAGAGAGAGAGTGGGAGAAAAAGGATGAATGGCACTTATTCCCCTTTTCCCACGTTCCTCCTCTTAGGAGAGACTAAAGGAGAGTCAGCCATGCAGCCCGCCTCTCAAGACAGCTATTGTCCTAACACACACACACACACAAATGCACGCACGGCACATGCACGCACGCAAGCTGGCTGGTTGCCTTTACAGGGAGCGCTGTACTGTTTTGAAAGTACAGAAAAATAAAATCCTCTCAGATTTCCCCAGCATTATCTTTCATTCTGCAGAGGGAATTTTGGTTACAGTCAATTTCCTGGCCGCTTCCTTCCTTCCTTGCCCAGGCTGATTCAAGGGAATTAAATTTGTGTGTGTGTGTGTGTGTGTGTGTGTGTGTGTGTGTGTGTGTGTGTGTGTGTGTGTGTGTGTGTGTGTGTGTGTGTGTGTGTGTGTGTGTGTGTGTGTGTGTGTGTGTGTGTGTGTGTGTGTGTGTGTGTGTGTGTGTGTGTGTGTGTGTGTGTGTGTGTGTGTGTGTGTGTGTGTGTGTGTTACACTTAGTTGCACACTAGTGTCGTGCACCAAAAGTAGCCAATCTACAAGCTCACAACAGCTCGTGCTACAGTGTGCTTGTAGATCTGCCGTTTTCAGTGTAAAATAATGAGATTGGACATGGGCATTTGCCTGTTCAACTCGACCCTCACTGTAACAGCAATTTACATTACATTCTCTCTTACATGTGTATTTACTATTTGTGTGTTTGCCTCAGTATTCAAGATTAGAATGTCACTTCCTGTCAGTGGCTGACAGCTATCGCCTCATGCATCTGGAAAAGTGAACCACCTACCCACGGAAACAGAGGGGTGGGGGGTCCTCTAATACAAAAGACGAAAGAAGCTAGAGAGAAAACAAATAGTGAAACTCACGCACACACAGCCGCACACACAGCCGCACACGGGCATTCACGCATGAGCATGCTTGGATTCAGTAGAGTTCCGCAATTGCGGTTTTCAGTTTAAGTCTCCCCGACTTTTCAGCTTTGTAGTATAAATATACATGAGGATGAGACGGAGATAGGGATGGCAGAGAGGGAGAGAGAGAGAGGGAAAGGAAGAGGGACATGGAGTGATGGAGACAGAGGCGAAGAGGGACATGGAGAGAGAGAGAGAGACGGAGACGGATGCCATTTAATTCCCAGTCACTCTTCGCCACTTCCACCTTGAACCTGTATTTCCTCTGTGCTTATAGCCTATCCCTCCACACGGTGAACTCCTCAGTGTTGGTTTAACTCCGAGTCTGAGAGCGTCCATTTGGTTACGTTTGTTCAGTCATATGTTTTAAAATCCAAGACCAGTGAGACTAAATCTACAAATCTAAATCCTTGCAGTTTTCTGAAAAAACAAACAAACAAATATGTTTCTATATCAGTGGTGCATAGTAGTCTGAATTGACTCTGCGTCCTATAATAAACGTTTGGCACTTTAGCTACCAGACAGTGGCCTTGTGGTTAGAATGTCCGCCCTGAAACTGGGAGGTCGGGGGATCCCCGGCCTGGTCATACAGCACCAAAGACTGTAAAAATGGGACCCAATTTGACTCCCTGCTTGTGGAGCAAATCGGTGTGCATTCAATCCCTCGAATGGTCCCGCCAATAGATTAGTCCCCACAGGAATCGGCAGAGAAACGGTCTTGATTCCGCGGAGAACATTCCTAATTCTGCGGAGAACAAATAGGCCCCAGATAGAACACAGATTTACTGATCCTTCTTCTTCATGGGGTATTATGGCAGTTCATAGTTGCATTACTTCCCCCTCCTGTATATCTCAGTATCTTTACTAATCTATTCAAGACTTACTGATACAAGGACTTAAGCTTCTAAAATAAATACTGCTGCTGTAATTAAAGAGAGAAAATACTCTCAATAGTGGATAGACTGAATGATTAACTACCCCAAAAATATAGTTTACATTTTACCACTACTATTACTTAAAACAGAATTCTTAATATTGTAAGCATAATGATATTGTCGCATTGTGATATTTGGCCATAACTCCCTCCTCTGCGGGAGCTACCTTTGGGGAAGGGGGTTGTTGTCCAGACAGGGGGCAGACTGGTGAACTGTGGGTCATGGGTTCAATAGTGGGTGAAACGTTACAATGGTAATGTTGTAAAACAATGAGTAATGGTAATATTTAGTGGTTTTCACTTTTACAAAAATATAATATAATATAATACTAATAATAATAATACTAATAATAATATAATTCTTCTTAACCACTTGCACAACAGCAAACCTATTCTGGTGAACATTCACCAAAAGTAGCTGATCTACAAGCTCACAAGCTGTCATCATGTTGTGTAGCCTATATGTATATTTTGGTTCTTTGATTTTATATAGTGCTTAAATTAGTCCTTTAATGTAGACCGATAGCAATAAGGCAACATGACACAATGTTCCCTTTCGTGCATGTAGCCTACTAATTAAGTTAACAACTGTGCTACATTATTGCATTTAGCTCCCCTCTTTTCTTTTAAAATGTAACCAAACTTTTCCACCTGTTCCACCCACGGCGCAAGTTACCATGAGCGTCAGTCCACCGTGGCCCAGTTAGTTTAGACTTTAGAGCTTAGCCTTGTCCAGTCTAACTTCGAAGAGAGGGGGAGAAAGAAAAACAACAAAAGATAGCCTGCTTGGCAGCCCTTGTGCATGCAAATTTATGTTAGTCGCAAACTACAGCAAGCCGCCTTTGTTTTAAATTGTCCCCCATTCGCACGTCGGCAAAACCGTTCACACCTAACTGCTGGTGATGCGAGTTGAACCCGTGGCACACTGCCAGACTCTGACTACCGGCCAAGGTGCCTGGACCGCTGAGCCACGGCCCAGGCCAGGCAGCAAAGTTTAAGCAGACAGTAGCGCAGCAGTATCAGTGTGTGCAGCAACAAGCAAGAAAGTAAGCAAGCAGGATGAGCAGCGCAAACTTCCAGTTTAAATAGCCGGTATGAAGATGGAATGAGTGTGTAGTTGGATGAAGTGAATCGTGTGAATGAAAACATGATGGTGAGGTGGCCCAATGGTAAATAATATGGTGCATTTATATAGCGACTTTACATAGATTGTGCATCATTTCACCCATTCGCACACACGTTCATACACCGATGCCGGAGGAAACCATGCAAGGCACCAACCTGCACAATTAGGAGCAATTAGGGGTCTTGCTCAAGGACACTTCGACACTAACTCTGGGGGAGTCCGGGTTTGAACTGGGAACCTTTGCAGTTACCATCCAGCCACTCTACCCCTGAGCCACCGCCACCCAATGAACGGCCATCAGCAAAGTGCACTGAGTTTCCTCACAGAACTTGCTCTGCGCATGTCTGTGACAGGCGCAATGCTCATATATTGGTTCTACATATATTATATTTTTTCGGGTAATTGGCCAGCCCTATTCCCACTTCACCAAGACCACTCTGAAAGTTTTGGCAGAGATCACATTTGGGTCGGTTTCAGAGAAACGGGACGGGTCCTCTCCGTCATAAATACAGACCAATAAAGCCCCCTTTTTTGTGTACCAAATAGAGCTCATCCTACATGGAAATGCAAATCCTTTCTTCTCAGTCCCAATTCTCAAAATACATCCCATTGCACAGCACAGCAGCATAACATCAATTAGGGTCTGTTATCCCATTCAGGACGGGAACCCCTTTTGATGTTTTAAAGCATTATGCTATTGAAAAATAGCAGATCTACAAGCCCATAGTGCGGCACCGAGTGCCGCCCTACAAGCTTGTATATCTGCTATATTTTTGAAAAATCATGGAAATCTTTGAATATGTATTTTTTTTTCAGAGCGAACGTTTTTAACTAAAATCTTTGCTTCTAAATGTAGGAGGTCACTGGAACATATTTTCAGATGTTGGTCGGCGGTCAATTACATAGATTTTTGGGGTCCTTGACATGAAATAGTTAGAGAATCACTGATATGGAAACCAGGTCTAAACGGGTTATTTACCACTTAGCAGGACAAGCCATCCGCCGATCTAATATTAGGAAAAATGTCTTCCGTATCTCTGTGGAAAGCAAACATCTCTCCCCCTGTTCTCCCCGAGAGAAACACGGAGAGGAAATCAGGAGGAGAGTAGGGGGTTGGGGGGATTAAGGGCCAATTAAAATGCCACCCTCCTCCTCACTCCTCTCTTCATTAGTCTCACCCCATGAGTTCATCTGGTGACAAACAATACCTACATCCCCCTCCATGGTGTCTCTCTCTCTCTCTCTCTCTCTCTCTCTCTCTCTCTCTCTCTCTCTCTCTCTCTCTCTCTCTCTCTCAATTTTTCAATTCAAAGGAGCTTTATTGGCATGAGAAAACATATACGTTTGCATTGCCAGAGCAAAAGTGGAACAAAACAATTAAATAAACGTGTAAACAGAGCTGTGTTACATTAAGACTTTGAGTAGCCTAATACTATAAAAAGATATTTTGCATTTTCTGTCAGATATATTGATACATCCATATAGGAGACATTAGCTTTATACTTTTGAAAGTTGACAGCAGTATTTCAATGTTTTAGCATTCATTTTGATATAAACATTTGCGTGATTTTCAAACTCTCCTTGGGTGATTGTAATCCGTGGGAAGTACATGTCTCTGATGTCTTGGTACAGTGGACAGACAGTAGGCTACATGTCTGATGTCTTGGTACAGTGGACAGACAGTAGGCTACATGTCTGATGTCTTGGTACAGTGGACAGACAGTAGGCTACATGTCTGATGTCTTGGTACAGTGGACAGACAGTAGGCTACATGTCTGATGTCTTGGTACAGTGGACAGACAGTAGGCTACATGTCTCTGATGTCTTGGTACAGTGGACAGACGGTTAGGAAGTACATGTCTCTGATGTCTTGGTACAGTGGACAGACAGTAGGCTACATGTCTGATGTCTTGGTACAGTGGACAGACAGTAGGCTACATGTCTGATGTCTTGGTACAGTGGACAGACAGTAGGCTACATGTCTGATGTCTTGGTACAGTGGACAGACAGTAGGCTACATGTCTCTGATGTCTTGGTACAGTGGACAGACGGTTAGGAAGTACATGTCTCTGATGTCTTGGTACAGTGGACAGACGGTTAGGAAGTACATGTCTCTGATGTCTTGGTACAGTGGACAGACGGTTAGGAAGTACATGTCTCTGATGTCTTGGTACAGTGGACAGACGGTTATAGATCAGTCTCTACCCCCCCTCCTCTCTCTCTCTCTCTGTCTCTCTCTCTCTCTCTCCCGCGCAGGCACATGCAGAATGCTATGTTTAATTTTTTCACATTGGCTGTTAGTCCAGTCTGGCGGTGTGCCGTGGGTTCGACTCCCGATGGGCCAGCCTTTACTGCGTGTCCCTCCATAAAAAATATAAAATAAAAAGGCGAAAGCCACAAAAAAACCCTTACAAACATAAAAAGATCAGCCAGTTGAGGGAGGTGTCATGCTATCCGCCTCTGGCATCCCATCAGATGGGCCAGAAAGAAACCCCCGATTATTATTTTTAATTAAAAGTCATTTTTGACATAACTACGCCAGAAAGCCGTCTAATACGCATTTGCCAACAAACAAGCAGACAATTTTAGTACCTTGGGTTTTTATTCAGTGCAACATCTTTCCCCACTGCTCACCTTTTCTTTTTTTTTTGCTCCAAATTAATTGGCACACAGCCATTCAATTTTCCAGAAAATCAAGCAGCTCTTTTGGGCGACGGTGTAATCACTGAAGAACCCAAAACATCCTTGAGTGGCTGCCAAGTAGAAATAAACTAGCGCTAGTGTAGCTGTAGCTATGCCGAGACCAGAATGGAGAGTTTTAGAATTAACCCATTTTGGGGCGGGAACCCCTTTTGGTGTTTTAAAGCATTATGTTATACTTTAGCTAATGAAAAATAGCAGATCTACAAACTTGTAGGTCTGCTATTTTTGAAAAATCGTGAAAATGTGCCTCAAATCTTTGAATATATATTATTACAGTGAACATTTTAACTCAAATCTTTGTTTCTCTTCTGGGGAGGTCCCTGGAACAACATATTTTCAGATGGGGGCGGGGTGGAGGCATATTACATATGATTTCTGGGGTCCTTGACATGAAATATTAAGCACCACTGATACAGAAAAATAAGGTTTTTCAGAAAACTGTTTTTTCGACGTCGGGCCTAAATGGGTTAACAACCAGAATTTCACTGCATGAGTGTTGAGTGTGTGCGCATTTGCGTAAAAGCTTCCGAAATGCCAGACGACACTATATGTGGACATGAAGCCTGCCGTTGAGGGATGCAAGACGCCAAGACGTACGGGGGGAATAAGAAAAAAAGAAGAAGATAGATAGAGCAAAGCAGAAGGAAGAGTGGCATTTGCTGCTAAAGCGTTCTCGCTGCTCATCAAATAAAAATGCCTGACCCATTTAATGCGCCGCATCTAGTGCTCACACACACACACACACACACACACACACAAACAGTCACGCACACAGGCACGCATGCACAGAGGCACGCAATTAATCATGTAGAGACGAACGAAGAACTCTGACCTGCTTTTTTGCAGGAATGAAACACTTTGAAATGTATTCTCAGACAGTTAGTTTACACACAAACACACACATACAGCACATGCACACACACACACACACACACACACACACACACACACACACACACACACACACTCATACACACAGTACACCTTCGACTGTGGATGGAGAAGTGTAATTCATGCCCGGCGCTTCCCTATCGGAGTACAATCCGTACATGTTTTTTCATGTTTTTCGTGTGCATGTACTTCACACTCATGATGAAGGGATCGTCATCATACATCTTTCATGCCGATCTGACTCACAAGCTGGTGGCTGTGGAATATTTCATGTATTTTGGCCAGAGAGAGCGAGAGAGAGAGAGAGAGAGAGATGACAGAAATGGGAATGTGGTGCATGGGGTTGCTGTGGTAGCCGAGTTAAAGGCTTTGTGAATGACAGTGAATGCCAGCTGTCCAGATGCCTGTCTCCACTGAGTCGCTGCCCACCGTCTATAGCTGGCACCTGTTCTGACGCACATACACACAGTCACACACGCACACGCGCACACAGAGCACACACACGCCGCTCGTACTGATGCACGCGCGTGCACACACTGGCAGTGCTTCTGACACTAGGACTACTAGTGTTAGCCAGCTGTGGGATTGGCAGAGAAAGGGAGGGCTATATCGCTAACCGCTAATCCTGTGTGTGTGTGTGTGTGTGTGTGTGTGTGTGTGTGTGTTTACCTTCCTGACCGGGGCTTTCTCAGCCTCTCACAGATGCTACATGCGGTCCCCATCTCCCGCTTATCCAAATCCTTCCTCCCTCTTTCACTAGTGTTTGAACCAGTCCCCCGTGCTCTAAGCTCGATTCCCAGCGGACAGATTGGCACCATATCGCTTTAAAGCCCCTCACTTCTCTCAGATCTGCTTGAGGTGGCACTGGAGATAAAGCTGTGGCAGATAGTTGAGAGACTATATATCGCTCCAGAGACACAGAATTGGGATTGTGTCAGAAACTCTTGTCCAAAGCAAGTGTCCTCCTTTTTTCTGACTGCCTGTCTGCTAATGAAACGGTAAAAGTGGCGGACGGTTGTCCAGAACTGTTCATCCGCCCGCTATGCAACCAGGATTGACTTCAAAGCATGGCGTGCGTGGGCCATGGCGTGCGTGGGCCATGGCGTGCGTGGGCCATGGCGTGCGTGGGCCATGCGGGGAGTTGGCTTGGATCAGCAGATCTCCGTCCAGTGACAAAACCGCAGAGCCCCATTGCCCCATTTGCAGACCACAGCCATGTTTCCATCAGAGTTTGGAAGCACTCGTTTTCAGTAAAGCAATGTATTATGTGATAATTCAAAACGGGTGGCGGTTGAGTGATATGTAACGAGCACTTCCAAACTCCAGCACTTGAAAAAATAATCACCTGCAAGGACACAAAGTAGCTAATGACATGTCTGCAGTGGATTTTTATGAAACAAACACTTTAACGATAGAAACAGCTGCAATGTTGGTGAGTTTGACGTTGTTTAATACCATCAGATAGGACTTTTCTGTTTGGATGAATGGGCTGCCATTGGAAGTTGCACCTAGTTAGCACCTTGTCATTAACTTATATAGTAAGATGGCCTCTAGTATACTAGAGCAGTTGTTCCCTAACCTTTTCATGTCAATAAGAACCCCCAAATTGACACTCATTAGCCGCAGACCCCCATCAGGAATGATATGCCATGGACCCCCCCATAAGAGAAGAGTTTTACACCTCTAGCAGAGATTCTCAACAGTTTTTAATTCAAGAAAAGAACCCCCAGGTTTGACCTGAATCCATCATTTGCACCACAATGTATATTATAAAATCAAAGTTAATGTAACTCTGAGAGTGTCCAAATGGACCCTGACGGGTCAATTTGGTTCCATTTGTACACTCTCAGAGTTACAGACCCATAAGGCCCATGTGTCCGAATGATAGTGTCGGGGGCTTTATCAAGGTTACCATTCTATGTGTCCCTTTTGTGCCCACATAAGCCCTTTTTACTGTTTTGGTCTCGTGCCTAATGTCTAAGTATGCACACGCACTTTCTATGGCCAACGTGCACTTATCGCATAGCACTTTAACGCCTGCACTTTAATGGTTATGTGCACTTTTGTACTTTGGTATCTGCTATGTGAACTGCGTTGTACTTGTACTGTTTCATTGTTTAATGTACTGTCTATGATGCAACCCAATTTGCCCTTTGGGGACACTAAATAAACTTGAACCTTGAACCTTGAACATACTATATGGAGATCACTGTTTCTATGTCAATCCTTGACCCTTTTATAACTGCTACATTTTTATCCAACCATTTTTTACAACCCTTGTTTGTTTTTCAACCAGTGTCAATTATGGGGGGGCAGCGGCCTGACCTCATGGCATGCTTCCTTCTATGCATGAGGAGTCCAAGCTGCTTCTTTTCACCTGACGGGGGCAGCACTTCCCCAGCTGGACGTAGCGCGTGGAAGGAACACGTTATTCCAACCAGTTCCTTTCCCCTCCATCAGGTGCCCCAGCTGGCCAGGGGGAGGCAGTATAGATACCAGGATTACTGATGTTTTTGAGTGGTGCAACCATAGGGTGCAGCACTCTTATGCACTCTTATGCCCAGCTATGTGTGTCTCTGCCTGGCTGTGTCTCTGTGTCTGAGCACGGAAATGGCATATTTTCACCACCAAGTGTCACTGTTGTGCGCACGCATGCACGCACACGCACAGCGCACACAATACCATACCACTCACTTCAGATGAGTGGGTCTGATTTTAGTGAGACACATTCTTTATCATTTTAGTTTTTACACTGCCTACAGCATCTGTAGTCGTTAGATACTGAGCTTGGTCTATTTATGAGGGAAGTGGTATAATTGGTGCAGCTGAAGCTCATTAAGAGCCTCACGTGGCATTCAGTGTAGTTACATAGAAAAGGACAACCACACGCTTTTAGAAGAAGCGGCACACGCACACTCTCACACAAACACAAAATGTCTGTGTGTGTGTGTGTGTTTGTGTGTGTTGATACATGTTAATAATGTATTTGGGCCACGCACATTGGGATGCGTGTATTAAGTTACCATGCAAAGCGTGTGTGTGTGTGTGTGTGTGTGTGTGTGTGTGTGTGTGTGTGTGTGATTTCCAAAATGAAGATGTAAAACTTGGAATCACAGAGGAGACATGAGATCAAATTATGACGGTGTGTTCATCTGTCAGCACGGAGCCCCCTTCAACACCATTAGATTATACCTATACTGAAGACTGTGTGTGTGTTTGCGTGCATGTGAGAAGACAGGCAGTCAGAGGTGTGTGTGCATGTGTGTGTGTGTGTGTGTGTCAGACCACTGGCAGTGCCCATGAATCCTGCCCCTGCCATTGGGCTGCTCGGCGCTCATACATCAGGCGGAGGTCCACCCACGCTCCTTCCGTGCCACGCTCTGGGATCGATTAACCCAGTCTGGCAGTGATCAATAGGGATGTGCCATCATGCAATAGAGATGTGTGTGTGTTAGACTGGCAGAAAGACAGAAAATATATGCACACGCACACACACACACACACACACACACACACACACACACACACACACACACACACACACACACACACACACACACACACACACAAGTTTGAATAATGCGTCCTGTTCCAGGGAGTGATAGCAAGGAGGCAGGGAGTGTGAGAGAGAGAGAGAGGGTGAGAGAGAGAGAGAGAGAGATATTTTTCCCTTCACGCTGCTTCAGCCTTCCTTTCAAATTAGAACAGGCCCGTCTCCAGAGAATGTGACATTTTCACGGAGCGAGTGAGCGGGCGAGCGAGGGACGGAGGTGGAGAAAGGGAGAGTGTGGGAGGGGCGGGGGGGGGGGGACTGGGACGTGGAAGAATGATGGGGGGCAGAGAGAGAGAGGGGGGGGGGGGGGGTTTGCGGGGGATTTTAGAACTACGGAGGTTGGCAGGATGAAAAAGAAGCAGAGAGAGAGAGAGAGAGAGAGAGCACAGGGCAGATAGTTGGTATAGATAATGGAGTGCCAGGGACGGATGGAGAGCCGTGTCGGTGGGGGCGGAGAGCGCAGGGTTATTAGTCCACCCTCTAGAGGCTACTAATGCACTGACCTTCATTAACTTACACTGTGTGTGTGTGTGTGTGTGTGTGTGTGTGTGTGTGTGTGTGTGTGTGTGGCGCATGTGTGCGCACGCAGTCCCCTCAGTTAACTCTCATTACAGACTCTTTGTTTAAGGGCCAGTAAACTAATGAGTTCATTAAATAAGAATATAGCCCAGTGCAGTACGGTGGAGGGACACACAGGGACACACAGCCAGGGACACACAGCCAGGGACACACAGCCAGGGACACAGAGGGACACACAGCCAGGGACACACAGCCAGGGACACAGAGGGACACACAGCCAGGGACACAGAGGGACACACAGCCAGGGACACACAGCCAGGGACACACAGCCAGGGACACAGAGGGACACACAGCCAGGGACACACAGCCAGGGACACAGAGGGACACACAGCCAGGGACACAGAGGGACACACAGCCAGGGACACAGAGGGACACACAGCCAGGGACACAGAGGGACACACAGCCAGGGACACACAGCCAGGGACACACAGCCAGGGACACAGAGGGACACACAGCCAGGGACACACAGCCAGGGACACAGAGGGACACACAGCCAGGGACACAGAGGGACACACAGCCAGGGACACAGAGGGACACACAGCCAGGGACACAGAGGGACACACAGCCAGGGACACACAGCCAGGGACACAGAGGGACACACAGCCAGGGACACAGAGGGACACACAGCCAGGGACACACAGCCAGGGACACAGAGGGACACACAGCCAGGGACACAGAGGGACACACAGCCAGGGACACACAGCCAGAACATGAGGTTTAGTTGTCTCTGAGTGATTTATCTCTTCTATCTGTGCGTGAAGGTGTGTGCGCAAACTGCGCATTTGCTGCAGTTATGTCATTTTTGGAGTTAGGTGGTTTCCCCCCGACAGCAGAGATATGCACTTATCATGCAGTATGTCATATATATTTGCTTTCTGTCTGTCTCTGCAGGCTCTTCGTGACACTCAGGACCAGCTGCGTTCTCAGATCTCTAACTTTACCTTCAACCTGGGCTTCTCTGGAAAGTTCTACCATACAGGTAGTCTGTCTCTCTGTCTCTCTGTCTCTCTGTCTGTCTGTCTGTCTGTCTGTCTGTCTGTGAGTTCATGTTTATATGGTATCTGACAAGAGGATTATTATGAGTGTCCAGTGGAATACCAGAGTGTCTACCACAGACGAGGCAGTAATCTCTATGCTTACCAAGACAGAGATTATAATTCATCATGTATTTATACACAAATCCTACTACAATTTAGGCATTTAACAGACGCTCTTAATCCAGAGAGATTTACAGTAAGCAAGAACAAAAACATGGTAACACATCACTCGCTACTGTAGCCACTCTTACACTGTCAGTTATAACTTATAATTGCACTCAGCATTTTGAAGTGTAGTTTGCTGTTCCTGAGATTTAAACCATTTTCTGGCATTTTCAGGCTGCTCAATACTTAACATCGCTGACCATAAAGCCTACCACGGTTTGTTTGATTTCCGAGTAAGCCATTAGACTACTATGTACTGTATGTATTATGCATCATATGCATAGTTTATGAATTGAAAGTGCAATTGATTTGAAAAGTCTGGCCGAAAATGGCCCCCGGAGGAGACATTATTGACTTAACAGACAGTAAAGTTCAAATGTACGTCTTATTAACCACTGAAACCGTACTGTATGTCTCTATCAACCAGACACCACGTCGACCCTATTCGGATTCTGGTGGTGGGATGATGTTAAACATCCAAATCTAAAACATAATTAAAGCCAGTATTGGGTTTAGAAATGAAATATGTGGCCGACAATTACGGTATGTATTGAGCTGGTATGGGACTTTAACCCATTTCGGCCTGAAAAAAATGTCTTCTATATCCTGAGTTTTCTGAAAGACCCATGTTTCTATGTCAGTGGTTCTCAAACATATTCATGTCAAGGACTCCAAATATATATGACATTGGCCGCCGACCCCCATCTGACTTGGGGTCGGCGGCCCCAAGTCCTCTGACTTATCAGACCCGAACATGCGCTTTGTGACGCACACTCATTCCGCGGGACTTCGCAAGGAATGTTGGGAATGTTTTGCCCTCCCTTGAACACATACGCTCCAGAGCCGGAGAGGGGTCGTCTACGTTTATATGTCTATGGGGTGACATGTCATGCAGTAAAGGCCGTCGGGATTGGGAGTCGAACCTGCACGGCACACTGTCAGACTTGGACTACCGGGCCAAGGTGCCTGGACCGCTGAGCCACTTCCCAGGCCCATATACCCTCTCTACACTGAGCTCTGTGTGTACGAGGCAGCGGGCCTGCAGGCAGCTGAGCGATTTAGCTTTCATAAAGGCCCGTTGTGGTCGCACTGATGGATTGCATTGACTTTCTGCTCTCTCTCGGATAATAATAATTGTTTAAGTCTGTAACGTATCAGCGGTTTGAAAGCTATAAACAACACCAAGAAAAAAATATACACAGATAATCATCACCACGCCGCGCTGTCATCTATCGCCATGGTTTTCATCACCATGGTCACAGACATGCGGCGAGTGTTAACTTAATTATTTCTGTGTGTGTGTGTGTGTGTGTGTGTGTGTGTGCTGTTTGTGTGTGTGCGCGTGCTGTTTGTGTGTGTGTGTGTGCGAGTGTAGGCACAGAGGAGGAGGACGAGGGTGACGATGTACTGCTGAAGTACGTGGATGACTTCTGGTGGTTCCCGCACATGTGGAGTCACATGCAGCCCCACCTCTTCCACAACGAGTCCTCGCTCCTGGAACAGATGGTCCTCAACAAGGAGTTCGCTCTGGTAAGATACACACACACACGGACACACGCACACACACACACACACACACACACACACACACACACACACACACACCAGTGTTGTTTTTGGTGGCACATTTTATTTTAGTTTTAGTCATAGTCTCTTGAATAGCTTTCATTTAGTTTTAGTCACATTTTTGTCACCTGGAATGTTTTAGTGTTTAGTCTAGTTTTAGTCGACTAAATATCATAAGATTTTAGTCGACTAAATCAACTGTAGATTTAGTCGACTAAAATCTTATGATATTTAGTAAAATGTATTTTGTCGGGCCTTGATGCCGTCATAATGACTGATTTGACACTTGCTGAAAATAGCCGATCTGCCATTTTCAGCATGCAAGTGTAAAATGACTTATACTGGATCTCTTGTCCATTTCCATTTAGTTTTCGTCAGTGAAAAAAGGTAGTCGACGAACACTTTTCGTCATAGTTTTAGTCGACGAAAACAACGCTGACACACACGCACAGTCACACACACACACACACACACACACACACACACACACACACCTCAGTTGCACAAATTCACACGCACACAACACTAACGACGCGCAAGCTCACACAATGCATATTCATGCACAGAAAGACGACGTGTGTCTTTATGAAACCACACACCGTGTCTCTGTCTCTTTCTCTGTCACTTCCTCCGTCTCTCCTGTACCGAGGTGTACAGTACGCTCTCTCTCTATCTCTCTGCTTTCTTTCTCTCTTTTCTTACTGTGCATATATAATTACTCTGTCCGTCCCTCACAGCCCTCCGAGGCTGCGGCTGGTTATTAATCATCATTTCATCTGTGGCAGATCACATCCATCCTGGTCTGCCCACATGGGCGTCAAGGTGGCTATTAACCCATTTTGGGCGGGAACCCCTGTTGGTGTTTTAAGCATTATGTTATACTTATAGCTGTTGAAAAATAGCAGATCTACAAGCTTGCAGCGCAGCACTGAGTGCCGCGCTACGAGCTTGTAGCCAGGTCTGCTATTCTTTGAAGAATCTTGAAAATGTGGCGCAAATCTTTGAATATATATATATATATATATATATATATATATGCTTCTGGGGGGTCCCCTGAACAACATATTTTCAGATGGTGGTCCGCGGCCAAATAAAGATAATTCTGGGGGTCTTTGACGTGAAAACGAATGAGAACCACTGACACAGAAACATAGGGTTTTTATCTTTTATCTTTTAGAATGGGCCTCAGGTGGTCTAAATGGGTTAATGACAGAGACTGCAAGGTCTCGGGGGGGGAAATAAACAAGCAATCAGATACTAATGGTTGGGTGGTATATATATTAGCAGGGACTCTTTCACATCGCTTCTAATAAAGCTTTTATCGTGTGTGTGTGTGTGTGTGTGTGTGTGTGTGTGTGTGTGTGTGTGTGTGTGTGTGTGTGTGTGTGTGTGTGTGTGTGTGTGTGTGTGTGTGTGTGTGTGTGTGTGTGTGTGTGTGTGTGTGTGTGTGTGTGTGTGTGTGTGTGTGTGTGTGTGTGTGTGTGTGTGTGTGTGTGTGTGTGTGTGTGTGTGTGTGTTGAACTCAGGAGCGCCTTGGGGGAATTTCTTGATATTTATCACAAATGTCTACTTGGACCCAAGGATAGTGATCGAAGGTCACTGTGATTGATTGAAGTATTTATTAACAGTTTGCAGAATTACAGTACATTTAAAGCACAACTCGATATAAAAACTGTCAACTGTGTGTGGACGACACCATAAAGCATTACACTTGTTTACAAGAGGGTCCACCATGTTCAATCCATCACAACATTTAGAGACGTTCAGATTCAGATTTTACGGGGGCCAGTTTCGAAGGTGCCCTTTTGATGTGTGATGTTACAAAGTATTTTTGTAGTAAAACATGTCCGCTCGTGCCAAAAAAAAAGAAAGGTGGATGCCGAATGCAGAGGTTTCAACAAAAATATGGACTACTAAGTATTTATTTACTGAAGTCAGAGGTACAGTAGTAATACTAACCTATACTCTCACCAGCTTGACAAAACAGTGCCATTTACTGCTTTTTATATAGAAATAAAGTTGATATTAATGCATAATTGAGTTGTAGCCTTTCGGCCCAGCCATCCACTATATTTTCTGTTTCTCATTTGGCCCCTTGGGAAAGACAATTCCCCCCCTTCTGGGGGGGGATTGGGGGGGGTGTGTGTGTGTGTGTGTGTGTGTGTGTGTGTGTGTGTGTGCGTTTTCATTAATTCTATGGGCTCTTGTAATGTAGCATCACATACTGTATAGCCTCCATGGTTGAAGGTGAATGCAATCGTAAAGTGTTATGCCCCAACTTCATCTCTTAAAGAAAACACATGCACGCCACAGGCACACACACACACACACACACACACACACAATCACTCACCCCTCCCACCCCACCCATTGACTGTTGATGCTCACATGTGACAGTGTGTGTGTAGGAGTGTGTCAGAGCGAAGGACAACACCATCAGTCTACTGGTGGTGCATTCAGCATGAGCCACCTCTACAGCCGCTCTATGGCCCTCATTTATCAATCGAGTGTAAAATCTGCCACAGATTCGAGTGCAGGTTTCGTAGTACACCCACGTCGCCACGGCATTTATAAAGTGATCGCAAACAGCTGATCCTTCCATAATTTCGTTCTGACGTTAATAAATGTGACGGCTGAAATCTATCTGGCACGCCCTATGAAATCAAGCCTCGCCCTCGTTTTTGCGACTGAACACATGTTTACGACCTGTGGGAACCATGGAAACCATGGAAAAAAGGTTTCTCCCGTGCCTTGCCCGCCTCACGCACCTCTCTCACACACACACACACACATGCACACACACACACACACACACACGCAGAAGCACACGCAACTTGCAAGCCCACTGGTGTCTTGTTAAATAAAGAACGAACACCTGCATGAATTAAATAAAGTTGTAGGCCTACCCTGTCTGTTTTCCTCTCACCTCGCTTGCTTTGCTGCCATGTCCACGCATGCACGCATATACATGACACATCGACATCGCATCGCCATGAATGGAATTAGTTTGTAGGCTGGCCTATATTAATTTTACCCATTCGTGCGCAGTGCACGGCGAAGGCGTGATACTGCGCACTGCTGTGATATTAAAGTCCTGTGGGTGACATGCCTGCATGAGAGATAGGCTATCATGTCGTCAAGGCAGCTCACAATCAACGTTTATGTAGTGATTTGATCATTGATGAACGAATCATAAACATATGGATGAAGGCTTGCCGCTTGCGCTGGTATGTGTTGGCGACGCACGCCGCGGTCCCGTCCTCCCGACCCCCGAAAATGATCTCGCTTTTATCTGAACTGTCAAAACTGTCTAAGCACTTATAAATGGTGAATGATTAAGCCCCTTACGCCTATAGCCTGCTAGTACTTACTACAAATAGGCAAGCTGTATTGTATGCTTGTCATTGTCACTTGGAAATAAAGGCGTGCAGTCCATTCATGCCTTTAAAAAAATAATAATATCATAATCGCATATGCCGCATCACCGCGTCCGCATGCGCTCCAAAATCATCTCACAAGTGCGCTCGCATAACAAGTGTTTGATTAAGCACAAACTAATACATTGTAAACATGTTATATTGTTTTTAATTGCGCGATTTTAATTACTTGTAAAGTTGGAAATCTCTCTTTTGTTTTTTACATACACATACCGTTTTATATTAACATTTTAGGAGTGAAAACATATGTTTAGATGCCTGTGACAGTGTCAGCAGTTCAGACAATGCTGCTCCGCTTGTGTAAGAAAAGAAAAAAATGCGTACGCCAGCTGAGGAGCAAACGTGGATTTTGCACGTTGTCACGTTCAATTTCAAGCGTTGGCGGAAATGGTAAATGTCAAAAATGTCGGCAATTTCGGCGTGCACCCATATTTTGGCGTACGCACGGTTGATAAATGAGGGCCTATGTCTCTCTATCTATCTCTCTGCCCCTCTCTCTCTCTCTCTCTCTCTCTCTCTCTCTCTCTCTCTCTCTCTCTCTCTCTCTCTCTGCCTCTCCGCCCACCCTCTCTCTCTCTCTCTCAACCCACCATCCTAACCTCTCTCTGTCTGTCTGCCCCCCCACAAGCACACACACACACACACACACACACACACACACACACACACACACACACACACACACACACACACACACACACACACACACACACACACACACACACACACACACACAAAAATAAGTTCTTCTTTTATTCATTCCAAGCCCAGGGCCAGGATCATAACATCAACACAACACCCACCAAAGCCCTGTCCAAAAACAAGGTCAGGTTGTGTGTGTGTGTATGCGTGTGTCTGTGCGCGCGCTCGTGTATAAACACTGTTCTGACCCTGTCATCTTTTCATCCGTGTGGTTTATGTGCTCATAACAGCCAGGCGACCTCCTGTGTGTGTGTGTGTGTGTGGTGTGTGGGTGTGTGGAAGTTTTCACACTTTTAGACCATATCCGTGGTCATCATATGGGCATACCTAACAATGGATGCCAAAAGAATGGACAAATTCTCAACATATAATATACATAAAAAATATTTTGTATTACTTCCTGAAAACGAAAACGTGCTGCGTGATGACGTGTCGAGGCCCACATCGATAAAAGCCAATAAAAATGATGCTCACCCGTTATGAGTTATTATTTATTTAATTCCCATTCAAGATAACATCCAGACAGTGTATTAATCGGTTTCAACTTAATCATCACACTAAAATATGTATCTGAAAACATTATAGGGTAGAAATAAGCCACATAAGTGTCCCAATGTATGAATGAATGAACCATTGTAAAGCGCTTTGAGCACTTGGAAAAGCGCTATAAAAATGCAATTCATTATTAAACTGGTAAAGCTGGCCGACTAACTGACTTGTAAACAAACACTCCATGCTGTCCTGGGTAGCATAGCTACTGTCCCTAGCTACCGTGACCGTCCCATCCCCTGACGGTTCAGAAACTTCATAGCGGTGTTTCAACTTGAAACCGTCTGAAACTTCAAAATAAAATGTCCACCATTTCCGTTTCACTACGCCTTTAATGATGCTATTGATTACAAATGTAAGCCACCTGTGTTCATATAGAAAAAAGACGAGGCCAAGGCACCCTTTTTGAGTGGTGGAGCCACTCCAATGACTGTGTGTGTGTGTGTGTGTGTGTGTGTGTGTGTGTGTGTGTGTGTGTGTGTGTGTGTGTGTGTGTGTGTGTGTGTGTGTGTGTGTGTGTGTGTGTGTGTGTGTGTGTGTGTGTGTGTGTGTGTGTGTGTGTGTGTGTGTGTGTGTGTGTGTGTGTGTGTGTGTGTGTGTGTGTGTGTGTGTGTTTTTAGGGTGGCACTGTTGAGCTTCACACCGTGCACAGGTGCATGATGGGAAGCTGATTTTTAGTGTAACCGTACCGAACAGACTACTACAATAGCATTTGTTGACCACCACGTGTCACTGTTGCACTGTTCACTCAGTTAGTCAGTAAAATAGTCAGATCACAAATGTGAATGCAAATAAAGATGTTAAATGTGTATGTGTGCTCTCTCTCTCTCTTTCTCCCCCCCCCCCCCAGGAGCACGGCATCCCAGTGAACATGGGCTACGCGGTGGCTCCCCACCACTCTGGCGTCTACCCGGTGCACATGCAGCTGTACGAGGCCTGGAGGCGTGTGTGGAACATCCGGGTCACCAGCACAGAGGAGTACCCGCACCTCAAGCCAGCACGCTACCGCAAGGGCTTCAGCCACAACAACATCATGGTGAGTGATCCTCAGACACGCACGCACCCCTCACCTATACAAGGGCTTGTTTTCCTGGACTATGACGGAAAATGTACGTCGACTAACTTTTTTCACTGACGAAAACTAAATGGAAACTAAACGAAAACTAAAGCTATGATGACTAAAATATACTGTCGATTTCGTCAACAAATCAAAACTAGACCAAAATGTTAGGAAGGAGACTAGTGGACAAGAGATCCAGTAAAGTCATTTTACAATAGCCGATCTACAAGCTCACAACGCGTCGCAGCGTTGAGAGCTTGTAGATCGGCTATTTTCAGCAAATGTAAAATCTGCCATTATGACGGCTTCAAGGCCTGCCAAAATACATTTTAGTCGACTAAATGACCTGTAGATTTAGTCGACAAAAATCTTATGATATTTGGTCGACTAAAACTAGACTAAACACTAAAATGTGACTAAAACTAAATTAAAATGTTTCAAGAAACTAAAATCAAAATGTGCTGCCAAAAACAACACTGGCCACAACATCACGGTGAGTCCTCCTCAAACACGCACCACAGGTAGAGCAGGTTGTCCAATGATCCATGGGTTGGCGGTTCGAATCCTGTCTCCTCCTCCTGTCCACATGTCGAAGTGTCCTTGGGCAAGACACTGAACCCTACATTGCCTCCAGTGGTTGCCACCATTTGGTGTGTGAATGTAGGAAGTGAGGACGCTGGCGTCGACTGTTCGCCGCTTCACCTCCCAATGTACTGTAGGAATGAATGGGCCATTGTAAAGCGCTTTGAGTAGGCACGTAGTGCATAGAAAAGAGCTATAAAAATGCAAACCATTATTATCATTAATCCATCTACAAGGGCTTCAGCCACAACACCGTCATGGTGAGGAGACAGACAATCAAATAGTGAAACGCGTCATCCATCTGGGTTTTTTGCTCCCGATCACTTGATTTTGACCGATTTTACAATTTATTTCCGATACGGATATTTATATTTTTTTAGGACACTTATGCCTTCATCTTTTCATCATCTTCATCTTTTCATCATCTTTTATCTTTTTTTTTTCTTGGTTTGAAGGTTAATTTGTGACCTGTTAAAGTTGTGATGGTGATCTGTGCTGTGCCTGTTAAAGGTTTGATGGTGATCTGTGTGACCTGTTAAAGGTTTGATGGTGATCTGTGTGACCTGTTAAAGGTTTGATGGTGATCTGTGTGACCTGTTAAAGGTGTGATGGTGATCTGTGCTGTTAAAGGTGTGATGGTGATCTGTGCTGTGCCTGTGAACTGTTAAAGGTGTGATGGTGATCTGTGCTGTGCCTGTTAAAGGTTTGATGGTGATCTGTGCTGTGCCTGTTAAAGGTTTGATGGTGATCTGTGTGACCTGTTAAAGGTGTGATGGTGATCTGTGCTGTTAAAGGTGTGATGGTGATCTGTGCTGTGCCTGTGAACTGTTAAAGGTGTGATGGTGATCTGTGCTGTGCCTGTTAAAGGTTTGATGGTGATCTGTGCTGTGCCTGTTAAAGGTTTGATGGTGATCTGTGCTGTGCCTGTTAAAGGTTTGATGGTGATCTGTGTGACCTGTTAAAGGTGTGATGGTGATCTGTGCTGTTAAAGGTGTGATGGTGATCTGTGCTGTGCCTGTGAACTGTTAAAGGTGTGATGGTGATCTGTGCTGTGCCTGTTAAAGGTTTGATGGTGATCTGTGTGACCTGTTAAAGGTTTGATGGTGATCTGTGCCTGTGAACTGTTAAAGGTGTGATGGTGATCTGTGCTGTGCCTGTTAAAGGTGTGATGGTGATCTGTGTGACCTGTTAAAGGTTTGATGGTGATCTGTGCCTGTGAACTGTTAAAGGTGTGATGGTGATCTGTGCTGTGCCTGTTAAAGGTGTGATGGTGATCTGTGCTGTTAAAGGTGTGATGGTGATCTGTGCTGTGCCTGTTAAAGGTGTGATGGTCAGGGCTCGAGATTAACGGCGTCCCGACGTCCCGGGGACTGTAAAATATCTATTTGGGACGTAAATGTATCTCATCCGGGACGGTTTCGGGACGAGAGGAGTTTTTACACTGAAAATGCACATTTCGTGTGCAGCGATGAGCAGCATGATAATTTCTCCGTGCCGTCAACCAATGCTCTGTCGGACCAAACTAGTATGCCTCCCGTTGACAACAACAACGCACACACTACATTCACCCAACGGAATCATAGGAATTATATTGCTTTTTCCCCGTGGATGAGACATTTAGATTGAAAAACTATCGGTTGGAAGCGTGGATAAGACCATGGTTGTGTGTCACAGAAAGGTTCCATATGGACATGGGGCTATACACTACACCAACGTTTAACGTTAGCTTCCATGCTAGGCTTGCTAGCTGGCGTCGACATTAAATAATATGTTGGTATATAATCATCTGAAGCAACAGATGTTTTCTAATGCTCAGATTGTTCTGGAATTGCTGCCCCAACACTGTGGAATGCACACACCAAAACCAAAACGCTCTCATTCCACAGTTTTTATTGATTGTATTTATTATTATTATTATTTATTGATCCTTCGTCTTAGTATTCCCCCTAATAAAGTTGTTTTTATTTGTTTTCTCATGCCAACCATGTAATAGACATTTGAGTATTCATATACCTGCATTGCTGCACGTTATCTGTTGGACTTGATAAAGTAGCCTACACCAAAATAACAAAATCCATTTGAAAATAAAAATCACTGTTCTCAGGTCGAATATTGATATGCGATTAAAATGTGATTAATTTAGATTAATGAATTACAAAGCCTCTGATTAATTCGATTAACATTTTTAACCAAGCCCTATTTTTCATCTGGGAGCATTTTGACTAAATCAGTGTATCTGCAGAAGAAACATGAAGCCAGACAAGTAATGTACTGCATGTATTCAATACATGCAGTACATTATTTGTTTGGCTTAATTGTATTTCTATTACAATAGGAATACAGTTATTAATTTCAGAATTTGAGTGGTGCTTTTTGTACATTTTTTCCCCGGGACGGTATACATTTACTTCGGGACGGTTCAAATTGTATTTTGGGACGGTTCCGGGACGGTGGTGAAAAAAGTTAGTCTGGAGCCCTGGATGGTGATCTGTGCTGTGCCTGTGATTTTCTCCCTTCTTGGACAAACAGCGAGTGTGTTTGGGTTCTCACAGGAAACACACAGATGTGAATGGCCAGTTTACAAATGCTTCCTGCTCGATCAAAGACACTTTGTTGTTCCAGTGCAGTGTAGTGACCACAGGCGCCGAATTATGTGCAGTGCACGCTCTCGGGCGCGCTGGCCGACAGCCGCGCGCTCGTGCAGGGTGTGTGTGTGTGTGTGTGTGTGTGTGGGGGGGTTGATTGAGGAAATGAGCACTTGAAGCAAACATTCTATCCTGGATTTCAGCCGGATTCACTGCGTTCCATGGATTTGTATTGTTATTATTATTATTATTATTATTTGTATTGTCACTTTGTTTTACTCAGTCTGGACAGCAGCCTCGTATTTCCTAACGTCTGGAATGTGTTAACATAGCAGTTCATATAGTCTACTCTTCCCAAACATTCCCTATCATGACCTACACTACAGTGATGTGCAGGTCTTACATTCTAAACATTCCCTATCATGACCTACACTACAGTGATGTGCAGGTCTTACATTCTAAACATTCCCTATCATGACCTACACTACAGTGATGTGCAGGTCTTACATTCTAAACATTCCCTATCATGACCTACACTACAGTGATGTGCAGGTCTTACATTCTAAACATTCCCTATCATGACCTACACTACAGTGATGTGCAGGTCTTACATTCTAAACATTCCCTATCATGACCTACACTACAGTGATGTGCAGGTCTTACATTCTAAACATTCCCTATCATGACCTACACTACAGTGATGTGCAGGTCTTACATTCTAAACATCCCCTATCATGACCTACACTACAGTGATGTGCAGGTCTTACATTCTAAACATCCCCTATCATGACCTACACTACAGTGATGTTTAGGTCATACATTCTAAACATTCCCTATCATGACCTACACTACAGTGATGTGCAGGTCTTACATTCTAAACATTCCCCATCATGACCTACACTACAGTGATGTGCAGGTCTTACATTCTAAACATTCCCTATCATGACCTACACTACAGTGATGTTTAGGTCTTACATTCTAAACATTCCCTATCATGACCTACACTACAGTGATGTGCAGGTCTTACATTCTAAACATTCCCTATCATGACCTACACTACAGTGATGTGCAGGTCTTACATTCTAAACATTCCCTATCATGACCTACACTACAGTGATGTTTAGGTCTTACATTCTAAACATTCCCTATCATGACCTACACTACAGTGATGTGCAGGTCTTACATTCTAAACATTCCCTATCATGACCTACACTACAGTGATGTGCAGGTCTTACATTCTAAACATTCCCTATCATGACCTACACTACAGTGATGTGCAGGTCTTACATTCTAAACATTCCCTATCATGACCTACACTACAGTGATGTTTAGGTCTTACATTCTAAACATTCCCTATCATGACCTACACTACAGTGATGTGCAGGTCTTACATTCTAAACATTCCCTATCATGACCTACACTACAGTGATGTGCAGGTCTTACATTCTAAACATTCCCTATCATGACCTACACTACAGTGATGTTTAGGTCTTACATTCTAAACATTCCCTATCATGACCTACACTACAGTGATGTGCAGGTCTTACATTCTAAACATTCCCTATCATGACCTACACTACAGTGATGTGCAGGTCTTACATTCTAAACATTCCCTATCATGACCTACACTACAGTGATGTGCAGGTCTTACATTCTAAACATTCCCTATCATGACCTACACTACAGTGATGTGCAGGTCTTACATTCTAAACATTCCCTATCATGACCTACACTACAGTGATGTTTAGGTCTTACATTCTAAACATTCCCTATCATGACCTACACTACAGTGATGTGCAGGTCTTACATTCTAAACATTCCCTATCATGACCTACACTACAGTGATGTGCAGGTCTTACATTCTAAACATTCCCTATCATGACCTACACTACAGTGATGTTTAGGTCTTACATTCTAAACATTCCCTATCATGACCTACACTACAGTGATGTGCAGGTCTTACATTCTAAACATTCCCTATCATGACCTACACTACAGTGATGTTTAGGTCTTACATTCTAAACATTCCCTATCATGACCTACACTACAGTGATGTGCAGGTCTTACATTCTAAACATTCCCTATCATGACCTACACTACAGTGATGTGCAGGTCTTACATTCTAAACATTCCCTATCATGACCTACACTACAGTGATGTGCAGGTCTTACATTCTAAACATTCCCTATCATGACCTACACTACAGTGATGTGCAGGTCTTACATTCTAAACATTCCCTATCATGACCTACACTACAGTGATGTGCAGGTCTTACATTCTAAACATTCCCTATCATGACCTACACTACAGTGATGTGCAGGTCTTACATTCTAAACATTCCCTATCATGACCTACACTACAGTGATGTGCAGGTCTTACATTCTAAACATTCCCTATCATGACCTACACTACAGTGATGTTTAGGTCTTACATTCTAAACATTCCCTATCATGACCTACACTACAGTGATGTGCAGGTCTTACATTCTAAACATTCCCTATCATGACCTACACTACAGTGATGTGCAGGTCTTACATTCTAAACATTCCCTATCATGACCTACACTACAGTGATGTGCAGGTCTTACATTCTAAACATTCCCTATCATGACCTACACTACAGTGATGTGCAGGTCTTACATTCTAAACATTCCCTATCATGACCTACACTACAGTGATGTGCAGGTCTTACATTCTAAACATTCCCCATCATGACCTACACTACAGTGATGTTTAGGTCTTACATTCTAAACATTCCCTATCATGACCTACACTACAGTGATGTTTAGGTCTTACATTCTAAACATTCCCTATCATGACCTACACTACAGTGATGTGCAGGTCTTACATTCTAAACATTCCCCATCATGACCTACACTACAGTGATGTGCAGGTCTTACATTCTAAACATTCCCTATCATGACCTACACTACAGTGATGTGCAGGTCTTACATTCTAAACATTCTCTATCATGACCTACACTACAGTGATGTGCAGGTCTTACATTCTAAACATTCCCTATCATGACCTACACTACAGTGATGTTTAGGTCTTACATTCTAAACATTCCCTATCATGACCTACACTACAGTGATGTGCAGCTCTTACGGCTGCCTGGTTTGGCACAAGAGCATGCAGTCCCGGACAACCCGGTATATATAACAGCCACCCGTAAAAACTAAATTTAAACATTAAAATCTGGCAGAAAGGTCATTTTCTAAAGCACACCAAAGCATTAGCACTGACTTTAAGGCAATCCAAATTAATAGTCTGTTATTCCATTCTTGGAATTGACCACTTGGAACGCATTGCATGGACGTGGCAGTGGATGATCAATCAAGATAATAAATATTCTAAACTTTTTTTGAATTTGACTTCTTGAAATAAATGTTGTAAGCATATTTGGAGGTAAATCTGGAATGAGTTGTGGTGACTGACTGTATGGCCCTGGCAGTGTGCTTATTCAGCACCATGGAGAGAGGCGTGACAACATACACGCTCAGTATAACCTATACTGTACCTACTGTATGAAAGACACTTTAGCTGTTTTTTATATTTTTTAATATGCTGCTCAGTTTTAATGCACTGCACTTTGGGATTGTATGCTTATTCTTTTCATTGATAGGTTTTAAATATATGGTCCTGAGTACGATTTTCGTTTTATATGTGAAATGACAACCTTTTTGCTGAAATGTGCTGGCAAAATTTGAATCAAAATGAATCATGCTATTAATTAACATCTCTCTCTCTCTCTCCCTCTCTCTCTCTCCCGATTGAGATTTATGTTCCCAAAGCATAAATCACGTTTTCACGTCTTGTGGGGCAAGTCACGTATTGATAGAAATTTGGGCAGTGTCTGTTTTAAGCGAACATCCGTTGAAAGTCGCTGACAGTCCTGCTGACAGTATGAACTTGGGGGCAAGTCTAATACTGTACATAGATACATATATTACCCTTCATATTCTGCCTTCATATTCACACGGGGCTGAATATAGACGATAAATATCTGACCAAAATTCTCTTGGCAGGTTAAAACGGACTAAATGTTTTTCCCCGAACAATAGGAGTCTCTGAGTGTGTAGTCCTTGAACAATAGGAGTCTCTGAGTGTGTAGTCCTTGAACAATAGGAGTCTCTGAGTGTGTAGTCCTTGAACAATAGGAGTCTCTGAGTGTGTAGTCCTTGAACAATAGGAGTCTCTGAGTGTGTAGTCCTTGAACAATAGGAGTCTCTGAGTGTGTAGTCCTTGAACAATAGGAGTCTCTGAGTGTGTAGTCTTTGCACCAACCGTCAAATATATCACAAATATACACCCCGCCCGTTTCGTTCTCCGTTACCTCAAGGTCTCGGTTCGAGTCTAATATTCTCATTGAACCCTGGAATACGGACGGAATCACTGACAATCGTATCATTAACCCATCCTGGACGGGAACGCCTTTTGGTGTTTTAAGCATTACGTTATACTTTTGCTATTGAAAAATAGCAGATCTACAAGCTACGAGCTATTTTTGAAAAATTGTGAAAATGTGTTGCAAATCACTCCCCTACCTGGTAGTGGGGAGTGTTGGCTGATGAATGAATATCAACATCCTAATACATCCTAATACTGGGGGGTCAAATTATGACATGCATGTCATGTGTACCTGTCAGTGGGGAGTGTTGGCTGGGAGGAGGAGTAGGACTAAGGCCCTATACTGTCCTCTCTGGGGGGGGGGGGGGGGGGGGGGGGGAGGTACTACCTGTCAGTGGGGAGTGTTGGCTGGGAGGAGGAGTAGGACTAAGGCCCTATGCTGTCCTCTCTGGGGGGGGGGGGGGGGGGGGGGGGGAGGTACTACCTGTCAGTGGGGAGTGTTGGCTGGGAGGAGGAGTAGGACTAAGGCCCTATGCTGTCCTCTCTGGGGGGGGGGGGGTACTACCTGTCAGTGGGGAGTGTTGGCTGGGAGGAGGAGTAGGACTAAGGCCCTATGCTGTCCTCTCTGGGGGGGGGGGGGGGTACTACCTGTCAGTGGGGAGTGTTGGCTGGGAGGAGGAGTAGGACTAAGGCCCTATAGTCCTCTCTGGGGGGGGGGGGGTACTATCGTCAGTGGGGAGTGTTGGCTGATGAATGAATATCAACATCCTAATACTGGGGGGTCAAATCATGGGTTAAGCCACGTTTCAGTGAAACAAGGTTCCAGTTTGTACTTTGTTGTTACATCTTGTGTACAGGGCGGTACATATTTGTTGGCTTCCTGACAATGCTGCAGCATAGATGGCATAACGGCAATCACAGAAAACAAAGGTATAGAATAAAGAGTGCAAGATATAGAGCAAACAACGAGTAAAACTAAAAAGAGTAACATTTTGTTTTCCCTACTTGTTTTTCCTGTCACTACCCGGCACTACACTCTTGTATGATAAAGTTTAGGGCATCAATGTAGCACCCTGAAACACAAAACTTTGTCCCACATTAACCAGCTACGAGCAGCTGCTCTAGCCAAAAAATGTTTATATATATATATATATATATATATATATATATATATATATATATATATATATATATATATATATATATATATATATATATATATATGGACTCTGTGCAAGTTAATAACATAGTTAACCTATGACCTTTAACCTTGAAAAAAGTAAGTAAAATCGCTGTAATATATATATTTGTGATCATTATAATGTCTAGAATGTTTTATTTATTATTGTGAAAGATATCCCCCAAATGTAAATTATTCATTTATTATTATTATATTATTATAAATGTGCATATATATAAATGCACCATTTATAACATTTTCATAAAACCTTTTCAATTTATTCTGATAAGTCGTACAAAGTAGCAGTACTATAGTAGTAAGGTTGAAGTATAAATATATGTGGGTCTTGCAGGGATAATTATGTGCAGTGCTGCAATGTGTCTTCTCTCCACTGCAGACAGCATACTGCATGTCTACATACTGATATAAACATCTGCAATAAGCCAATATCAGCAATATCAGCCGGCCCATATAAGAGTCTGGCTCTAGTGCTGCTGTGTGCAGCTGAATATGAACCTAAATATCTGATGGCGACAAAATGAAAGCAAGATGCAAAGCAACATTATTTATGAGCGTTGCTGGCTACCACCAATCTAAAGGGATCTTTCACTTTCAAATAAGCATGAGGTCATTTTAAACTCTGGCTGTTTGTGTGCAGTGCACCCCAGGCCGTTTTTTTATTTGCTTGATTCAGTATTTAGATATTTGATATAATCTTTTATCAGACACTCCCCCCAAATTAATTCTTTCTTTCTTTCTTTCTTTCTTTCTTTCTTTCTTTCTACAAAAAACGAATAGAATATGCACATTTTGGTTGAGGTTCCATGAAGAAAAAGGATAAACCTGCACAGTCATTTGCTCCAATGTCATTTATTGCTATAATAAGGTTGTTGATAAAACACATTAGAAGGCCAGAACCAAGGATGGGTGATTTAAATTATTCTGAGTTTGAAGTTACAATGGGTGTAAACTTTACACCCATTGTAACTTCAAACTCAGAATAATAAACAACATTCTGTCCCTTTACACTGTAAAGGGACAGAATGTGAATAATATTAAATATCTAAATACTGAATCATGCAACTTGAAAACTAACTCTGGTGTGCACACAAAAACCAGAGTAGACGCTAAAATTACCCCAAACGTGAGAAATATCTCTTTAATACACAGTCAAAAAGAGTGCATGTGTACAGTAAATAAGGCTTTTGGGGCGTGGGAGATGTTTAGACCTCCCCAATGCATGCTTAGCTTCACATTTAATGGATTCACCATGTGTGTGTGTGTGTGTGTGTGTGTGTGTGTGTGTGTGTGTGTGTGTGTGTGTGTGTGTGTGTGTGTGTGTGTGTGTGTGTGTGTGTGTGTGTGTGTGTGTGTGTGTGTGTGTGTGTGTGTGTGTGTGTGTGTGTGTGTGTGTGTGCGCGCGCGCGCTTTTTTTTTACACACACAGACGTGAACTATGTGACAGGCTGTAAGTAATGGATACCCTTTTTACAATTATACATCCCCATTTAGCGATGAATAATCTATCAATCACTCGTTAAGACGACAACAAGGAGAGGAGAATGGTTGGTTTTAGCGCCCTCCCTCCCTCCCTCCCCTCTCTATCTCTCACACTCACTCTCTGGCTGTGTCAGTCAGCTGCTATCTCAGAGCACACAACAGCATGCATCTTACTGACAAAGAGCCCTTCATGTGTGACACACACATTCCCAATTAGCATTGTTTCTGCGCCTATTTGTGCGCACATGCAGGGAAGAACAGGCTGAGCAGTTTGTCAGTTCTCTCATCAGCCCCTAAAACTATGCTCTTATCGCTTGACATCTTGTCAAATTAGACATCCATTCTGTTGTACTGCATGCCATCGAATAAACAAAGCTGACATTTTGAAGGATTATTAATATTATTGTTATTATTGTTTTTGTACTTTGTAAAAATTATTCTGCCATAAGTCTGGACCCTGTTAATGTGTGGTTGGTTGTGATGGAGTCTGGACCCTGTTAATGTGTGGTTGGTTGTGATGGAGTCTGGACCCTGTTAATGCCTATAGTTGGTTGTGATGGAGTCTGGACCCTGTTAATGTGTATAGCTGGTTGTGATGGAGTCTGGACCCTGTTAATGTGTATAGCTGGTTGTGATGGAGTCTGGACCCTGTTAATGTGTGGTTGGTTGTGATGGAGTCTGGACCCTGTTAATGCCTATAGTTGGTTGTGATGGAGTCTGGACCCTGTTAATGTGTGGTTGGTTGTGATGGAGTCTGGACCCTGTTAATGTGTATAGCTGGTTGTGATGGAGTCTGGACCCTGTTAATGTGTATAGCTGGTTGTGATGGAGTCTGGACCCTGTTAATGCCTATAGTTGGTTGTGATGGAGTTGGACCCTGTTAATGCCTATAGTTGGTTGTGATGGAGTCTGGACCCTGTTAATGCGTATAGCTGGTTGTGGGAGCACAACGTTGACAGACGACCCCTTATAGGTAGATTTATTTTATTATTTGTCATAATAATATATAATAAAGTTAAGCAGAAAATGACAGATTTTCAACAGTTTTAGCTTGAAACTCTGAATTGGGCGTGCGACACCAAGCATAACAAAAATCATTACTAATCGTCTCTCCCCTTTTCTCTCTCTCTCTCTCTCTCTCTCTCTCTCTCACACACACACACACACACACACACACACACACACACACACTTTCTCTCTATCACTCTCTCACTAACTCTAGCTCTCTCTCTCTCTCTCTCTCTCTCTCTCTCTCTCTCTCTCTCTCTCTCTCTCTCTCTCTCTCTGGTATACGTCTTTGTTTTGTGTTTGCTCTCTGTAGGACTTGAAGTTCTCTCGAGGTCATAAATTGGTGCTTGTGTCTCTTTCGGCAGATTGAAAACCATCCAGTGAGCTGTCCATATCATAGCAAATCGGACTGTGTGCGTGCGCGTTTGTTTTTAAAATGTACTATATCAGTTTGAGCTATAGCCGTATGGATAATTGGTTTGGTGAAATAGTGCTGAGTGTCTGTGGCACCAGTGGCCTTTTCATCGTGTGTGTGTGTGTGTGTGTGTGTGTGTGTGTGTGTGTGTGTGTGTGTGTGTGTGTGTGTGTGTGTGTGTGTGTGTGTGTGTGTGTGTGTGTGTGTGTGTGTGTGTGTGTGTGTGTGTGTGTGTGTGTGTGTGTGTGTGTGTGTGTGTGTGTGTGTGTGTGTGTGTGTGTGTGTGTGTGTGTGCGCGCGTTTCACTGCTGCCGTTGTTTTATAGCAAAACCAATATCTGTTCTACACAGGCTTACATAGCTCTCTATTTCATAGAGTTCTGCTTTGACGTGGAGTTTACAACAAAAAGTAAAACCTCTCCTCTCTTCTCTCCTCTCCTCTCGCTTCAATGTTTCAATGCATGATTCACAATTAAATTGTCGTGTCATCATGTGACTTTTATCCCCCATGGACAAAATTAATGACTAATGACAAAATAATGTCTGGTGTACCGGAGTCTGTCTCTTCCATTCCAGCGGTGCGTTCTCATTATGCGATACTTTATTTCTGGTCTTGTGTGACTGCGGCTGTGACTGCCATGGCAACTACATTCCCTTGTAGGCCTCGTATCTTATGTCTTGATTTGACGTAATTGTTCCTGCAGACTGAAATACACGCCGCATTCATTGTGAGCTGGTTATGGAACCGCAGTTGTTTTTAGTAATGGGAAAACATAATTAATAATAAATCTAGCCAATGATTGCATGCCTGCGGTGTACAATAATGGATGTCAGGGTGAAAGTGGTAACAGTTTGAGCGCTCTTTTACCTCAACCAAGTACAGGTAAAGGGTTTCTGCATGTGTGTGGTCTTAGATATTGACATGCTTTTGCCACAAACGGTACAACCAAAGGGTCTCTTATGGCTTTTTTTCTTCACAAAAAACAAACTGATTACTATGAAAACCTGCATAACCCGTCCGTCACTCACGCCTCCATATATAGTTGTCAGTCCATCACGCCTCGTGACGCGTTCCTGAAGGTTTGGCAGTCCGTCACGCCTTGTGACACGTTGACTATCATCACCTGGATCTCCATATATGAAGGTCACGACACTGACCTCATAAAACCCTGGATTATAGCCATACGTGGTTTTGACATAATTAGATCTGTATATATATATGGAGCCGGCCAGCAACTCTACATCTGACCTCACTGACACCAGATTAAATAGTTTTTAAACTCCTGCTTCTCAACTGTGCCGTATAAGAAGCTCTGTTTCAGCGCAACCTTTCCCTCAGGGCGTCTTACTGGTAGAGCCATGCATAAACCTGGCCACCAGGGGGCGTCCTCTTCCCTGAGCCAAACCTAAACCTGACCACATGCCATTATGTGTTGTTTGAAGCATACAGTTTAACACTGCATTGGTTGTGCTCACATACCTACATCTTGTGTGCGTGTGCATGTGTGTGTGCGTGCACAGGTGTTGCCTCGCCAGACGTGTGGCCTGTTCACCCACACCATCTACTATAAGGAGTACCCCGGTGGGCCCAAAGAACTGGACAAGAGCATCCGCGGAGGGGAGCTGTTCCTCACTGTGCTGCTCAACCCGGTGAGTCACATACGCACGCACACACACACACGCACGGAGGGGAGCTGTTCCTGGTAATTTGCCACTGTGTATTATTATTATTATTTTTATTTTTATTTTTTTTATTCTATTTTTTAATCCCACGATTTTGTAACCCATTTTTTCACCCCTGTGCCACTGTGTATTCTTGGTTGAGGGCCTAATTTACTTTGGGGTTTTGTTGTGTTTTTCCAATAGTTGATATAATTGTCTTGTTGCATTTTGTTAGTGGAGGTTGTTTTAGTCATGGGGGAGTGGTGGTGGGGGTTGTTTTAGTCAGGGGAGGGGTGGTGGTGGAGGTTGTTTTAGTCAGGGGAGGGGTGGTGGTGGGGGTTGTTTTAGTCAGGGGAGGGGTGGTGGTGGAGGTTGTTTTAGTCAGGGGAGGGGTGGTGGTGGAGGTTGTTTTAGTCAGGGGAGGGGTGGTGGTGGAGGTTGTTTTAGTCAGGGGAGGGGTGGTGGTGGAGGTTGTTTTAGTCAGGGGAGGGGTGGTGGTGGAGGTTGTTTTAGTCAGGGGAGGGGTGGTGGTGGAGGTTGTTTTAGTCAGGGGAGGGGTGGTGGTGGAGGTTGTTTTAGTCAGGGGAGGGGTGGTGGTGGAGGTTGTTTTAGTCAGGGGAGGGGTGGTGGGGGTAAAACTCAGGACCACCTGACTCCTGCTCATGTTCTCCTCTTGGCATTTGAAGGCCTGGTGATGGTAGGAGGTGGGGTCACTATTTTGAAGATGCTTTATGGAATTTGAATGCTCTTTTCTGGATGTTAATATATAGGGAATTGGCCAAGTTCCACTCTGCATGCATTATTTGGAGTTTTTCTTTACAAAATTCTGTGAGAATAATCTCAATTGAATGTTTGTCCCAATTTGAAAATTCCTGATTTGCCAGGGGACCCCACACTTCACTACCATACAATTGGTTCAATAATTGATTTGAACATTTTCAGCCAAATACGAATTGGAATATTAATTTTGACAGATTTTCTAATTATATAGAAAGCCCTTTTCCCTCATCTCTCTCTCTCTCTCTCTGTCCCTATCTCTATCTCTCTCTCTTTCTCTAAATCTCTCTCTCTGTCTCTATATCTCTCTCTCTCTGTCTCTCTATCTAGCTCTCTCTCTCTCTCTCTCTCTCTCTCTCTCTCTCTGTCTCTATCTCTATCTAGCTCTCTCTCTCGTTCTCTCTCTCTCTCTCTCTCTCTCTCTCTCTCTCTCTCTCTCTCTCTCTCTCTCTCTCTCTCTCTCTCTGTGTGTGTCAAGGTTGCCTCTCACAGCGAGACCATGTTCATCTCCACACTTTAAATTAGGTCTCACCTCAGGGGGGGTGCTACCGCACGCACACACTCGCACGCACGCAAATTGAAAGATGGAGAGCTGAGACCACACACACACACACACACACACACACACACACACACACACACACACACACACACACATGTACGCACATGTACACAAACACACACTCTGCTTCCCACTCAGCCTGCTGTGCTGTGTCTGCTTGACTTGACTCTGCTGTTGAATTAAGAGATAGAATTATATGTGACTGGCAGCTCATTCACACACACACGCACGCGCAGTCGCGCGCACACACACACACACGCGCGCACAGACACATGCAAACTCACACACGTACAACGACTTACAAGCATGAGTTGCCGAAAAAAGTCAAACATTGGCCACATTGGTATTGATATTTTGATTCATATTTTCAACTTGGTCTTATTAAAAAGTAACGTCATAATGTGGTTTTTATTTTATTTTTCCAAAACTGGATATTCTTTTTTTCTTTTATACATGTTTAGTAAACTCAACATAAACAACTGCTGGACAGATCAATTATTCATCTCTCTCTCTCTCTCTCTCTCTCTCTCTCCAAATTACACAGTAAACACAGTAATTTGATCGAATAAAAAAAAGCTACATTGAAATAAAAACTTTAATTGGATTGATTATTTCAGTGCTAATTAGCCAGAGCAGCAGTGTTTAGAAGACCAGTACACTATCCACATCCATCCCTCTCTCCATCTGTCTCTGTGTCTCAATCTGTCTCCCTCTCTGTGTTGTGCACAGACACGCACGCATGAACAAACGCACGCAGGCACACACGCACGCATGCACGCACACACACACACACACAGCAGCAGCAGTATCAGGGTCCATTGAAGTGTCAGGTGTGGGAGAGCTTCACTACAGGAGCTGTCAGCACCCACAGAACATCACAGCGTCAGCTGCAGCTGGGCTCGCTCTGCTCCTCTTGTACCTCTTTAGATTGCACTGTTTTCCTTTATCATTTGTACTGTCTGTCTGTCTGTCTGTCTGTCTGTCTGTCTGTCTGTCTGTCTGTCTGTCTGTCTGTCTGTCTGATAAACCAAGCAGTTCGGTCTGGTATATACTATATTGATCATATTATTGATATTGTGATGAAACTACTGTAGATGCCATCCAGGATGGATTGTGGACTTCATAGTATTGTGTTAATATGGCAAGGTTTTGTATTGTCCTGGACTGTTACTGTTCTAAAAGGCACCTTTACCCTCTTAGTTATTATTTAGCTATAACTTATACCGGTATAATTATTTATCAGAAACCTTGTGTAAGTATTTTTTGCTACAGCACCAATACTCATCCCCACTATATTTTGACAATATTTATATTGAAGTATTGGGTCACAAACATATTTTCAATAAGTGATTTATATTTTTATTATTATTATTTTCTAATTATACTAATTAGGGATGTAGCTCGATAACCGTTACCCGAAAAAATCTGATAACAAGCTTGAGTACCCGTTATCAATAATCTTTGGGCTTATCAAGCCTGCTAACGAGCATAGCGGCCCATGGCGTCATGTTGAAACAATCTAATCATCCATGCTGGTACAAACATGTCTAAAAGTGTATTGATACCTGCCAACCAGCGCTGTCCAGGTTATGCTTTTAAAGTGACTGTACACATATTAACCAGTTAACAGTTTCCAGTTTCCAGTTAACAGTTAACAGTTTGTTATTGGTAAAAAGGTCAATTAGTCACTAAGTCCCTCCCCAACCCATCCTTGTCCAATAGGCATGTTTGCAGCGAAGAAAGCTTGACCTGCATAGCAAGTTGCAACCGTTGCTAAACTATTTGGATTGGCATTGGACAATCGCTTTTTGGGGTGGGATTTAGTGAAGGCCTAATTGCCTTCCATCTGTTAGAAAAGTACTGTATTTGAAGGCCCTAGTAAAAGATACTATAGTTCTGTTCAGAATGTATTGTCTCCCGTCTTTCCACAAAATAATAGAAAATGCTCGATAGCAGGCTCGATAAGAACCTGGCTCGATAAGCCTGATCGATGAGGTGATCGTAAAAATGAATGAGCTCCTTCCCTAATTACTAATTAGCTCGATATTTCTATAGTCCTCATCATTGGAAAGTCCTCAAGCTGATTAGCATTTTGGTGCAGTTGTTGTTCTAGGACATGTTTCCAGTCGAGGCGTTCTGACGTTGCATCATGGGGTATGTTTAGGATGTGATGAGAGGTGTTCTGACGTTGCATCATGGGGTATGTTTAGGATGTGATGAGAGGTGTTCTGACGTTGCATCATGGGGTATGTTTAGGATGTGATGAGAGGTGTTCTGACGTTGCATCATGGGGTATGTTTAGGATGTGATGAGAGGTGTTCTGACGTTGCATCATGGGGTATGTTTAGGATGTGATGAGAGGTGTTCTGACGTTGCATCATGGGGTATGTTTAGGATGTGATGAGAGGTGTTCTGACGTTGCATCATGGGGTATGTTTAGGATGTGATGAGAGGCGTTCTGACGTTGCATCATGGGGTATGTTTAGGATGTGATGAGAGGTGTTCTGACGTTGCATCATGGGGTATGTTTAGGATGTGATGAGAGGTGCCAGATTGCATCTTCATACAGTGGAACGAACCTGTGTGTGTGTGTGTGTGTGTGTGTGTGTGTGAGAGAGAGAGATACAGACAGTGAGACACAGAGATAGCGAGAGTATATCTAATTTGAGCTAATTCAACTGTTTTCTGTAAGGGAGAGTTTCTTAAACATTAGTTCTTAATGTGAGTTTCTTAATGTGAGCTAATTGCATTTTTGTTCCCCCTCAGTTAACCTGATTGTTGTGCCCTTCTCTCTTCCCTTCTTAATCAGTGTAATCACAGTTTATGCTGTGTTCCTGCGGTATCTCTTAATGAGGAGACTTATCCAAACACAAAAGCAATTTAAACCCTGGACGAGGGGCTAGCTCCCTTGGAGCACTGACGCATGCCTTTGTGCACACACACACACACACACACAAGTGCACAGCACACACACATGCGCGTGTGTTGGCGCTTTTTGTTCATATACTTTATACTCTTCTTTGTTACGTAACGTATACAGTAGAACATATTTCCCGCTGATCCGTTGCCATCCACATCAGAACACAAAGCGTGTTAATGAGTATGTGTATTGTGTATTAATGGCATGTTGTTTGTGGCCGATATAATCTGCAGTCCGGAGGGACTGCGTAATGTTGTCGGGTCATCTGAGCATCGATAACATTGTTAGTTCCCATTCAGTGACTAAATCACGTCTGGCTGGCCAAGTGGCTGTTGACCATTAACAGAATGCTGCCCACATATTGAGTGACTGCCAGATCTGTGTGTGTGTGTGTGTGTGTGTGTGTGTGTGTGTGTGTGTGTGTGTGTGTGTGTGTGTGTGTGTGTGTGTGTGTGTGTGTGTGTGTGTGTGTGTGTGTGTGTGTGTGTGTGTGTGTGTGTGTGTGTGTGTGTGTGTGTGTGTGTGTGTGTGTGTGTGTGTGTGTGTGTGTGTGTGTGTGTGTGTGTGTGTGTGCGCGTGTGCGTGGACAATATCACATTGTTAAACTGTGTGTTTAAATGATTGACAGTGTGTGAGTATGAGTGCATGCAGTGCAGTGCGTAATCCTCCACACCTGCACAAATGCGTGCACACTTGTGGGTGGACAGACGGACGGACGGACAGACGCCAACATATCGCCCTAGGCTATATTAACCATTTAACACTAATTATGCTAATGACGTGCATATGCACGTCTTTAGAATCAAAGCCTTTGGTCTTTTTTTATTGATAATTTATTTTTAATAAATCATTGTATTTTTTTGTATACACGCACTGCCGTTCAGTGGGCGTGCACAGATAGACATGGGTGCCAGAGCACCTCCTGCCCTTTTCCCTCTGGACAAATGTGCCCTTTTGATTATTAAAAATAAATAAAAATGGTACAGTGTACACTGTACAAGTGTACAGTATGTGTACCATGGTGACATTGATCAATTATTGATAAAAGGTTTCTAATATATTATTTAGGCCCCAAAATCTATAAATGTCACACTATTAAGGCAACCGGCCGGTTCCACTCGCTGCACAAGGTGCCCTTTTTTTCACTTGAGCACCTGCCCCTCTAAATGTCTGTGCACGCCACTGCTGCCGTTCACTTCCTTGTTTAGGGCCGATTAGAATGGCCCATAACACTAAATCTACGGAGCTCTCCATGGTTTTGACCTTCATTTCTGACTTCAGGAAGCATCTCGTTTTGGAATATAAACGCTAGAGAGACTTTAGGTGCACCAACGTGAGGTAAGAACTGAAGATCATGCTTCCCTGTTTTTGGGGTGTAACGCTAGGCAGGGCTTTTCAGAGTACATTCTGAAATGAGTTGTGCCCTCGACTGCACACATAATACATTGATTTCACACCAACTGACCAATGACGGAGAGAGAGAGAGAGAGAGGGGGGGGGGAGTATAGAGATGGGGGGAGAGGGAGGGAGACAGAGGGAGAGAGAGAGTGGGCAGGGGGGAGAGACCAGGTGGAGATAACAATTTCAAGTCACGACATGTTGTGTCACTTGAGAATCCAGACACACACACACACACACACACACACACACACACACACACACACACACACACACACACATTGTGTGTCTGTATTGGCATGTGAAATGTCTCTCTATTTATATACTGCGTGTGTGCGTCCGTGCGTGCGTGCGAGAGAGAGAGGCATGTGTATAAAATGTATGTGTGTGTCTCGCTGACATAAGCAGATCTGCAGACATATATCAGGGCTGACATTTAGCGCTTAGCTCTGCCACCAAGCTTATTAGCCAAAGACCAAATATCAGCACAATCCCCCTCCCTCTAGTCCAGCCTATCCTCCTACACATGCCCCTCTCAACCCTCCCACCCCACCAAAGTACCACTCAACCATCACCCCCCCCCCACACACACACACACACACACACGCACACGCACACGCACACACACACACACATACACTCCGCTATCACTTTGTCCCACTTTCCGGTCTGCTTCCAGACCCTTGTGGTTTCATGTCGTCTATAATATAACACAGTGTGGCGCACAAACTGTGTCAGTAATGATGATATGTTCATCTATCTATGCTCGCTGTGCCTCAACACCTCACTGTACAATATATTTAGTATTATTTGGCCTATAGTCTTCTTTTTTTTCAGAAATGTAAACGGCACACGGTACAGACAGTAACACATTGTGGAAAAAGCTATAAGAGACCCTTTGGTTGTACCGTTGGTGGCAAAAGCTTGTAAATATCCATCTTATCCCTTATCCCTAAACTAATTTGCCATTTTTTATTATTTTGAAAAACCTTTTAAAATAGTTCAACTAGCCGAACATCTACACATTGTGAGCTTGAAGATCGGCTATTTTAATTATTTCTAAAGGTTTTTTTAAATAGTAAAAAATGGCAAATTTCCAATTATTTGAAAACTTTAGTTACTATAGTTACTTTGGCGATTTATTATTTTGATTAGAAAACATACATTAACCACTTAAACCCTATATATTTCGGCCATTTGAAAATAGCAGATCTACAAGCTCACAATGCGTCGCAACGCATTGTGAGCTTGTAGATCTGCTATTTTCAATAGATTTTTGTACACATTTTGAACTTGTGAAATGGGACATTTTAGTGCTTGAAGTACATTTTGATGCCGATACTTTTGTACTTACTCAAGTACATTTTCAATTTCGTACTTTTACTTGTAACGAAGTAGTTCTAAATTGCAGTATTGGTACTTTTACTTAAGTAAAACAATTGAGTAATTTTTCCACCACTGGTCATCTCATGTGGACTGTCTGTCCGTAGCGGGCGGACTCCTTTTCTTTTCTTGTGATTTGTTATTTTAACTTGATATGGACCCTGACTCTGAATCCATTAAAGATGGAATCCAAATGGATATTAGTTCCACTCCTCTCATTTATATCGGCATGCCGTGGGTGTGTCACGTGTGGGTGTATGTGCGAGCGCGCACACATGTATATGGGTGTGTGCGTGTGTGTGTGTGTGTGTGTGTGTGTGGGTGAGTGAGTGTGCGCGTGTGTTTCCTAGCACTTTATTTCCACTCCTTCATTGCATCTCACTGAACTCCTGCTGATTTGTAATGAAGGCTTTGGCAGCTCATCAACACATGCCGGCAACACACACACACACACACACACACACACACACACAGACACACACACACACACACACACACACACACACACACACACACACACAGAGTGAGTCAAACCAACCCATACTCCAAAAGGGGGCAAATTAGAGAGGAAAGCAATGAAACACAGCGGAATGGAAGAGAGGGAGAGCGATGCAGTAGACGTTGACTAGAGCAGGCAGAACAAATTGAACTGACATCATTTGCTGTATTGATGTTCAGCTTTCAATTATCCACCAGAGAGAGAGAGAGGGAGGGGAGGGGGACACGGTGGTTGGTGAGAGAGTGGGGCTAGGCTTATGTTTAGCACCAATAACAATTCAATCACAGAGAAATATATGTGGAACTAAGTGGTCTGAGATGGGAAACGGGCCACCCTCTGATACACTCCTCTGGCAGGGCGAGAGACAGAAATTAACACTGGAGGCCAGGCTGTAGATATAACTACGGATAGATGAATAGATATAAGGACATAATATACACACCGTCGAGCCGATTGTACTCTATGGCTCCGAGACATGGACACTTTCAAAGAAATGAGAGAAACGGCTGGATGGCACTTAGACCCGCCTTCTAATGAGAGCGCAAAATCTCTCTCGGAAGAGCCACCCACCGACTTCGGGTGGTGATCTGTAGAATTTGGAGGAGACATTGCCTCATGTCGGAGCGACATGCTTCATCAGAGCATCTAGGGCAACGCTAGATTGGAGAGGAAGAAAATTAACTGACATTTCGTTGCAGCAGAGAGAGAGAGAGAGAGAGAGAGAGAGAGAGAGAGAGGGAGATTGATGGGGCAGAGAAACAGACTGTGATATACCCAATGAATAAATGAAATTATAAATATAGAAATAGGCGTTTCGGCGAGATTAACCCATTCAGGACTGGAACCCCTTTTTGGTGTTTTAAGCATATGTTATATTTTAGCTATTGAAAAATAGAGGTCTGCTATTTATTTATTTTAATCGTGAAAATGTGGCGCAAATCTTTGAATATTTGTTCTTTCAGAACAAACGTTTTTTTATCTTGTGTATCTTGGCATCTGGAGGAGGTCCCTGGAACAACATATTTTCAGATGGGGGTCCGCGGGCCAAATACAGATAATTCCTGGGGGTCCTTGACATGAAAAAAGTTGAGCACCGCAGACATAGAAACATGAGGTTTTTCAGATTTGTTTTTGGACTTAGAAGCCATTTTTTGGGTTATTAAAAGTGAGGTCGATGTGTTTACTCATGATATTTATTATTCTCTTTCACAATCCAGTCAGTGCTACAGCATGGAAAGAAACGGCTGTTTCACCACAAGACAGTGTTGTTTTTGGCAGCAAATTTCTATTTTAGTTTTAGTCGTAGTCTCTTGAATAGTTTTCACTTAGTTTTGGTCACATTTTAGTCACCTGAAAATAGCAGATCTACAAAATCACAACGCGTCGCACTGTAAAATGGATCTCTTGTCCACTAGTCTAGTTTTTATTTGTTGACGAAATTGTCAGTATATTTAGTCTTAGTTTTAGTCATCATAGCTTTAGTTTTCATTCAGTTTCCATTTAGTTTTGTTTTCGTCAGTAAAAAAAAGGTAATCGGTGAACATTTTTCGTCTTAGTTTTTAGTCGACGAAATCAACACACTGTGTACAGGCAGGGCTCTTCATTTTGATAACCAGTTAATTGATGCCGTAGCAACTATGATCTCCTCCTCCGCTGTTTGTTTGCATCGCGAGGGAAAGCCCATCGAGGTCTAGAGAACTGTGTGTGTGCGTGCGTGCGTGCGTGCGTGCGCACATTAATCTGCCAGACTGGCCTTGCTGCAAGAAAACAACTAAGATTGAGGTGTGGACGGAGGTGAATGAGTTCCCTCGCCCTTCTCTCTCTCTCTCTCTCTCTCTCTCTCTCTCTCTCTCTCTCTCTCCTTACATATACACTATACTCGTAGATCAGTTACAAATGAATCTGACCTTTCCACTTGTTAGGTACCACGACTGCCTCCACCTCCTCTATTATAACTCTCTCTCTCTCTCACTCTCACTCTCACTCTCACTCTCACACACACACACACACACACACACACACACACACATGCATGGACACACTGGACATGCAGGCACGGCTGCACAAGCATATAGTACAAGCACGCGTGTGTGTGCACACCGGCAAAGCGACCCCCTCCCTAAAAAATAAAAAGTGTGACTCAGGCATCATAGGATATGGACTCAGTGATGTCAGTGTGACTCAGGTATCATAGGATATGGACTCAGTGATGTCAGTGTGACTCAGGTATCATAGGATATGGACTCAGTGATGTCAGTGTGACTCAGGTATCATAGGATATGGACTCAGTGATGTCAGTGTGACTCAGGTATCATAGGATATGGACTCAGTGATGTCAGTGTGACTCAGGTATCATAGGATATGGACTCAGTGATGTCAGTGTGACTCAGGTATCATAGGATATGGACTCAGTGCTTTGAAGGGAACATAAATCACATTGTGATCACCCTGCCTGCTTTTCTCTTCCTTTTTCAAAGCACTTGGGGAAAAACACAGAGGTTTTTCCAAAGGGGTTTTTGTCGTTTTTTTCCTGAAAAACCTCCAAAAGGTGTTCCCCCTCAAAATGGGATAATGAGAACAATAATAGCTATACTGAATATATATATATATTGTGTATTATTTATTTACACTATAGACCTTATCAAAACACTGCCAAGTGCTTTACAAAAGAAGAAATGGAGTGGGGGGGAAGAAATCAGAAAGGAAAGGAGAGAAACGCCGCCGGACCCTATAGTACAGTATTTCATTGTTTGCGCTGTGCTTCTTGTCCCCCTCAGGCAGTACTGTATGTCATGAAGGATATATCACAACATAAATACTACACGATAAATGTGGTGGTATCAGCAAAACACTGTACCACCTAACCTACCGTACATTAAGTCTCATTAATTGTCAAGTGGTATTTCCACTTCTCTTCTTGTTTCTGTGAGAGGGTTTTCATTTTCTATATTGCTTTTTTGTCCTTCCTGTTACAAAATCGAGTCAGATTCTGATCAAGCGTGACGCCTAGTTTAACACATTCTCTATGGGAACACCCTTTTGGTGTTTTAAGCATTATGTTATACTTTAGCTGTTGGAAAAATAGCAGATCTACAAGCTCATAGCGAGGCACTGAGTGCCGCACTACAAGCTTTGTAGATCTGCTATTTATTATTTTTTTATCGTGAAAATATGGTGCACATCTTTGAATAATATATTCTTTCAGAGCGGACGTTTTTAACTCTCATCTTTGCTTCTGACTGATCCCTGGAACAACATATTTTCAGATGGGGTTTTCGGCAGGCAATTACATTTCAGTCAGGACAACTCAAGAATGGATGGAATATATATTTATTGAATATAAGATGAGCAATACATTTATTATGGTTTGGCGATGTATTGGATCTGCTTTTTAGGTAGTCAGATCAAGCGCATCAGTCCCGACCATAGGGACTCTGAATCCCCGTACCTAAATGACAGGTGGTGGCTGGGGTGGAGGAGGGTGAGCAGCAGGTTTGTATACAACAGCACGCTGATACGCAGCAGCAAAGAAGGAAGCAGGAGGAGAAATGAAAACCTCCGGTTAAAGTAGCCTGTATGAAGATGGAGTGAGTGTGTGATTGGCTGAGTGAATCATGTGAATGAGAGCGTGATGCTGAGGCGGCCCAATTAACGGCCAGCAGCAACTGCACTGAGGTTCCCTGACTGAACTTGCTCTGCGCAAACCACTGACATACAGGTAGATAGAAACATAGGGTTTTTCTGAAAACTTTCATGATTTAGAAGACATTTCAGTAGAATCTGGTCAGACCAGTCATTAATTAGTCCGACATCGACAGCCATTCTCTAACCCTGTAACCTAAACATAACCGCAAGCGCGGGAGGGAGCAGTGCATTTGGAGCGGTATAGTCAGACCGTTGTTTCCGCCATGTCGGTCTAATCTTAGGCCCCATTTACACTGGCGGCCAAATCCAGCCTCAGTCAGATCTGAGCCACATCCAGATTGGAATCTGATTTGTCTAAATGAGTCATGTGACCTGTTAGACTCATACTAGCATGCCTGAGAGGTCATTTTGACCGTTATTTCTTTGAGATTTTTTAGTTTATTATCTTTGCTTCCAGAAGGTTCCCCTTCCATGACCATCATCACCCATCACCATTCATCATCTCAGACATTCTTGACATCTGAAACATTTTCTAAATATGAATTTAAGCACATGCTACTTCTGTCACATTTTACTTTACTTTCATTCTAGTGTTCAATCGGATTTCAGTCTTGATGTGGCACAGATCTGATTCACGGTACCATGGTTCTGCGCTGTAGTTGTTTGACGTGAACTAGATTGATATGAGCACTGCATGGCCACAGGGAGCCAGAGCATGCTGCCGCGTTCCACAGACTGAGCACACAATGAGAGAGGAGTGGCACACACACACACACACACACACACACACACACACACACACACACACACTTTAGTCTCTATCTTGACAAAATGGAATACTTGAATGTACAGTAATCTTGATTATGTTATGTATACATTGTATGATATTTACTTTTGTTTAATATTTTTGGTGTCAGCGTGTTGGCACAGGAAATATGTTTTTTATAAATTTGATTGATTGATTTAAATGTATTAGCAGTTTGCAGAATTACAGTACATTTCAAGCACAAACTCAATACAAAGACTGTTAACTGTGAGTGGACGACCCAATTAAGCATTACACTTAAAGTTGTGTCTGGATAATCTGGATAATACGGATAATCCCGTAAGGGATGGACTGCAAAAGGCAGTCAGACACGTAAATAAAACCATTCATTCATTCATTCACAATGAGAGGAGTGGCAGACACACTCGCGCACACGCACGCACAGTCGCACACGCACACACACACACACACACACACACACACACACACACACACACACACACAATGAGAGAGGAGTGGCAGACACATGAGTACATATGCGTGCTGTACGTACGCGCCACAAGCAATTATGCATGTGTACATGCATGCACGTACGCACACAATCACACGCACATACGCAGACACACACACTTCGTTTCTTATAAATATTTATCCCACGATTTTGCAACCCATTTCTTTCCCCTGCCAACCTGTAAGGGCAGCGGACTGACCTCATGCTTCCTTCTGTGCATGAGGAATCCAAGCTGCTTCTTTTCATCTGACAGGGGAGAGTTTCCCCCTGGTTGTACGTATAGCGCGTGGAAGGAACACGTTTATTCCGACCAGTTCCTTTCCCCTCCATCAGGCGCTCCGGCTGGCCAGGGGCGGATAGTGTCACACATACTTTACAGACACACACACACACACGTGCGTACATATATACTTTACAGGCACACACACAATGAAAACACACGTATGGCTCTGTTTCTCTCTCTCTCTCTCTCTCTTGTTCACTCTCTCTCTCACAAACACACACACACACACAATTTACAATTCCGTCATTTATCAGATGCTCTTAATCCAGAGCGATTTACATTAAGCAAGAACAAAAACATGGCACTACATCAAATACATAAAAAATATAGTTATCATAAATCATATGTAAGCTAAGAACGTAACAGTGGAATATCTATATAATGAACCTATGCATATATACTATATAGTGATACGTCTATGTCACACGCACACACACGCAGAGGTGATCAGTATGCGGGGGGGCTTTCTGGGTCGGCCGGACGCTGATCCATCAAACTGCGACACCGCGTCGCTTCCTATCTGCGGCAACCTTCAGCGTTAAACAGGAGACCCAACAGCGCTCTGTAACAGGGAGGTGTGTGTGTATGTATACGTGCGTGTGTGTATATGGGTGTGGGTGTGTATTGCTATAGTGCATGTGTCAGTGTGTGGGTGTGGGTGTGTATATATACGTGCGTGTGTGTGTGTATAGGCCTATATGTGCGTGCGTGTGTATATACGCGCGTGTGTGTGTGTGTGTATTGCTAGTGCATGTGTCAGACAGAGAATATACTGAGCATACACATAACTGCACGTGAATTAATGCACGCGCACACACACACATACACACACACACACAGAGACACCAAATAATTCATATCTTAATGGCTGATGTTAACATTTCATCCAGACTCTCCGAGTTCCCTACAGTTGCAGAAGGTGCGTGCGTGTGTGCGTGCGTGCGTGCGTGCGTGTGTGTGTGTGTGCGTGCGCAGTGTGTGCGCAGCGTGTATAGCTATCTTAGCTTGTCTCTTTGATCAGCCTATAAAAGCACTGATGCATGGTGAGATAGCCCAGAACAAACACACTCTATATCACTCCTTCTCACCCTCATTTCTCTCTCCTCCACAGACACGTGCACTCCCTTGGACACGCTCATGCGTGTGTGTGTATACACACACACCATTCAGAACACACATGTATTTCTGTGTGTAGCTGCATCTCTGCTGTCACCTAGTGGATGTGGGGAGCATTACACTGTTGCTGTTAAATGGCCCAGGGAGATGATGTGTTCATCTGTTCCAGCTGTGGCGTTTTCATGATGCAGTTTGTTCTTTAGAATGTGCAACTCAATGTCTTTATGCACGAGACAACACTGAAGTCAATTGTCATAAAAGAGTGTACACACAAAAATGTACATTCATCACCGATCACCATGCTGAAGACATCTCAGCATCTTTACATCCTCGTCTCTCACTCTGTTTAAAAATGCTTCCAGTGGAATCATACAAACGCTTTGTTTTACAGTCCAATATCCAGAGACACTTAGTAACACAAACGAACTGCAGAGAGAGAATTGTCTGCTTAGCCTAATTCATATAGTATTGCATGACTGTGTCACTCTGTGAAAATGTTTATTAAGGTTTTTGTCCGTTCTTTTTCTTCTTCTGCCACAAATAGCAGTTCTGACGCGAAGCCCACGACCATTGGCCAAAGGGTGGCGCTATAGCACTCAATTGAAAATGCAAACTTTGAACAGGCATAGCTCATGAACCGTTTGACCGTCAGCAATACAACTTCGATACACATATGCGTCTCCTCATGCCGAACAACTTTTGTGTTCTGACTTTCATAGACAATATAGCTGCAAGCAGCGATAAGAGGGGCCAAAGAATGCAGCAATAAGAAAAAGACTATATGCATTATGCAATACGCACAAGCGAGTCTGTTTGCGGCCTGTTCGGGGTACGAACAGCTGCAATACCGCTGGGTGACCGCTCAGTTCACACAGGTGTGATTTCTCTTATTGCTTGGCCCCGTCGTATCGCTGCTTGCAGCTATATTTGTTTATTAGCATCCCCGTTAGCTTTAGCCATGAGAAAAGCTAGTCATCCTGAAATCCGATAAAAACTAAAACTGTATGTACAATCATTCTATAATAAATAAAGAAAAATAAATAAAGAAATACAGTTTCATGATTGGACAATTTGCATAATAGCATGCCACTATATTGCTGTTATAGCAGCTGTGATTTTGAAATACGCAGGGCTCCATAATGACCTTTGTTGCATATCGTGTTATAGAATCCCCAAGACTGCAGCAACAGTGCTCTGTCACATCTGCGTGTGCCCGCGCATGTGTGCGTGTGCGTGCACACGTGTGTTAGCACAATGTCTCTGTGCTAGCTGTGTACTGTATGTGGCTTGTGTCAGACAGAAAACGTGCACACGTACGCACACACATGCAAGCGTTTGCGGGGGATGCCCGGGTTATCCATCCACGCGATTAATCTCCTCTCTGTAAATTCTCTTCTTTCCACTCCAGATCAGTATTTTCATGACGCACCTGTCGAACTACGGCAACGACCGCCTGGGTCTCTACACGTTCGTGCACCTGGCCTCGTTCCTGCGCACGTGGACCAACCTGAACCTCCACACGCTCCCGCCACTCCAGCTGGCTCACAAGTACTTCCAGCTCTTCCCCGAGCAGAGGCACCCGCTGTGGCAGGTATGTCTGTGTCCAGTGGCGTGCACAGATAGACACTAGGGGGTGCTAGAGCACTACCTGCCCTTGCCCTCTGGACAGCAGTATGTGGACCATGGTGACATTGATCAATTCTTGATAAAACATATCTGCTTCTAATACATTATGTACCGGTATGCCCCAAAATCTATAAATCTCACTATTATGGCAACCGGCAGGTTCCACGTGCTGCCCCTCTAAATGTCTGTGCACGCCACTGTCTGTGTCTGTGGTGTGTACATTACACTCGGTGTTTAATTGGGCTAATTCATGCATTACGTGAGTAACACAGTCCATCCATCCATCCATCTTCAACCGCTAAACCTGTTTGTCCTTCCTGCTGTAGAATCCGTGTGATGACAAAAGGCATAAAGACATCTGGTCTAAGGAGAAGACATGTGACAGGCTGCCCAAATTCATGGTCATAGGCCCACAGAAAACAGGTGGGTTTAATTGCATGGTCATTTATAGGTCCACAGAAAACAGGTGGGTTTAATTGCATGGTCATTTATAGGTCCACAGAAAACAGGTGTGTTTAATTGCATGGTCATATATAGGCCCACAGAAAACAGGTGGGTTTAATTGCATGGTCATATATACTGTAGGCCCACAGAAAACACCTACCATGTGGGGGGTACACTTACATTTTGTTTTGCAACACATGTGCATGCACACAGACAGACACACATGTTGAAAGGAAATTCTCTCGAGATGGACCAGATAAGAGCAAATATTGGATTCCTCCCTCCTGTAGGGCTATGAGAGGGGAGGGGAATAATGTACACATAAAGTACTATTTAAACCCCCCCCCCCCTCTCTCTCTCTCTACGGCATTCATTTCGAGGTCGTTGTCCCGACCGTGAGCAACAATTAGACTATCTCAATTATCTCCAGATTGCATCGAGCGTGGCCCCGCGGCGCTCTTGCTCTTGTAATTGCTACTGGTTTGTTGTGGCTTTTAGAGGTGATGTGAAGATCTCTTGTGGTCGTCGTGCTGTTTAATTTTCCGGTTTGATTGTTACCTACCTGGTCATTCTATAGAGAGGTGATTGTTACCTACCTGGTCATTCTATAGAGAGGTGATTGTTACCTACCTGGTCATTCTATAGAGAGGTGATTGTTACCTACCTGGTCATTCTATAGAGAGGTGATTGTTACCTACCTGGTCATTCTATAGAGAGGTGATTGTTACCTACCTGGTCATTCTATAGAGAGGTGATTGTTACCTACCTGGTCATTCTATAGAGAGGTGATTGTTACCTACCTGGTCATTCTATAGAGAGGTGATTGTTACCTACCTGGTCTTTCTATAGAGAGGTGATTGTTACCTACCTGGTCTTTCTATAGAGAGGTGATTGTTACCTACCTGGTCTTTCTATAGAGAGGTGATTGTTACCTACCTGGTCTTTCTATAGAGAGGTGATTGTTACCTACCTGGTCATTCTATAGAGAGGTGATTGTTACCTACCTGGTCATTCTATATCTCATGACATCACGCCGCGGTTGTAAGCCATTCACCCAAACACATCTCTCTTGTTTTTTTTTTTACTAACCACAGTTTCAGGTTTTTATCGCCTATAACTGGAGTATGAATAGGCCTTAAGAGAGCAGACAAGCAGGGAGGCTCTCAGGGACGACTGGTGTAAAATTTGTAGCGAAGCCCTGGGGCTATGACACACACACACACACACACAGACAGGCACACGCACACACGTGTACTGTATACACGTGCACTGCACACACTCGCGCACAGAAACGGAAACACACACAATCAGACAAGCACACACGCACACACAAACATCTTGTCCTGGGTACAGATGCTGTCGTCAGATTGCTGGGAGACCTGGCAGGAGAGTGGTCCAGCGTGGATCAGGAGATTAGCGTGCCGTGTGCCAACCAACACAGACCAACAGTTTCTGCTCTCTCTGACCCAAATCACACTTAACTGGAAATGACTGATGTCTTTTTGTCGTTCCAGGAACAACTGCACTTTATCTCTTTCTGCTCATGCATCCTGCCGTCTCCAGCAACTTCCCCAGTCCCAAGACCTACGAAGAGGTGCAGTTCTTCAACACCAACAACTACCACAAAGGAATCGACTGGTAGGAATTAAGGTCCTTTATTGTCAGCCACAGTGATGGGGGGAAAACATAAGTAAAAGTATCAATACTCAAGCAATATAGATTTATTGGCTACTTCGTCGTATGGCCAATACAGAATTCATTCCATATGTTGATCTGACCCCCGTGCACACAACCTTGCCTTTAGGTGTCTTACTGGTTATTTAACCCATTCTGTGCAGGAACCCCCTTTTGGTGTTTGAAGCATTATGTTATACTTTAGCTATTGAAAAAATAGCATATCTACAGGTCTGCTATTTACAGGTCTGCTATTTTGGAAAAATCTTGAAAATGTGGCGCAAATCTTTGAATATATTCTTTCACAGTGAACGTTTTAACTCAAATCTTTGCTTCTGGGGGGTCCCTGAATTACATATATTTTTGGTGGTCCTTGACATGAAAATGTTTGAGAACGACTGACATAGAAACATGGGGTTTTTCAAGAAAACTGTCAGGATTTAGAAGACATTTGTAGAATTGTCTAGATGGGTAAATGTGTCTCTCTCTTCAGGTACATGGAGTTTTTCCCCGTGCCCTCCAACGTGACGACAGACTTCCTGTTTGAGAAGAGCGCTAACTACTTCCCCTCAGAGGAGGCTCCTCGGCGCGCCGCCGCCCTGCTGGCCAAAGCCAAGATCATCACCCTGCTCATCAACCCCTCCGACAGGGCCTACAGCTGGTACCAGGTAAGATCATCACCCTGCTCATCAACCCCTCTGACAGGGCCTAGAGCTGGTACCAGGTAAGATCATCACCCTGCTCATCAACCCCTCTGACAGGGCCTAGAGCTGGTACCAGGTAAGATCATCACCCTGCTCATCAACCCCTCCGACAGGGCCTAGAGCTGGTACCAGGTAAGATCATCACCCTGCTCATCAACCCCTCCGACAGGGCCTACAGCTGGTACCAGGTAATATCATCACCCTGCTCATCAACCCCTCCAACAGGGCCTACAGCTGGTACCAGGTAATATCATCACCCTGCTCATCAACCCCTCCAACAGGGCCTACAGCTGGTACCAGGTAATATCATCACCCTGCTCATCAACCCCTCCAACAGGGCCTAGAGCTGGTACCAGGTAAGATCATCACCCTGCTCATCAACCCCTCCGACAGGGCCTACAGCTGGTACCAGGTAAGATCATCACCCTGCTCATCAACCCCTCCGACAGGGCCTACAGCTGGTACCAGGTACGCACGCGCGCGCACACACACACACACACACACACACACACACACACACACACACACACACACACACACACACACACACATACTTGCCTACAGTACACACAAACCTATTACATAGAAACGTACAAATTAGCGATGATGACACTTTCGTTGAGCCATGCTGTGCTTCACCATGGCAGCAGTGCCCACAGCGCATTATCGCAGCATTGAATGCATGTGTATCGTTCCGCCATTTACAGCGGAGTGGAAACTAATGGGCCTCATTCATCAACATGTCTCTACGTAGAAAGGTGCGGAAATCCTGGACCAAAATTATTCAGATGAAATTAAATATGCATTATACCAGTGGCAAGGCACTGTCTAATGTGCAGCTTAAATGTTTTGATAAATGTTTAATATTTCCCTCAGTGTAAATTTGCCAGCTAATGTTGTGATAAATGAGGGCCATTATACTGTAATTCTGCTGTGAATTAACCACCTAATGTTCTAGGTCCTCTGTGCTATAACAGACCTGAGACCTGCTGTGAATTAACCACCTAATGGTCCTCTGTGATATAACAGACCTGAGACCTGCTGTGAATTAACCACCTAATGGTCCTCTGTGATATAACAGACCTGAGACTTGCTGTGAATTAACCACCTAATGGTCCTCTGTGATATAACAGACCTGAGACCTGCTGTGAATTAACCACCTAATGGTCCTCTGTGATATAACAGACCTGAGACTTGCTGTGAATTAACCACCTAATGGTCCTCTGTGATATAACAGACCTGAGACCTGCTGTGAATTAACCACCTAATGGTCCTCTGTGCAACTGTACTTGGTACGCTTTTTCCCCCGCCTTCACTCTGTCAAATCTCTTCGGCAATAATAGCCAAAGCTTTTTTTTCATTTAAAGATGAGATATTGAAGTTGTCAAACTAGCAATATGTTCCAGAAGCATCTTCCATAAAAGCCTAAATGGTCTCTGATATTTCATAAAAGCAACGGTTAAACCGCCATCTGTGATTTCTTCACCTGGTTGGCAGTATATGTACTACAGGTCAGCAGCAGCAATAACTGCGTCATGGTTTTATCGTGTTAATAAGGGCCTTTTTCGGCCCCACCCTTCTCCCATGTGTTTAGTTTCCAAGATGGCCGCAGCACCAGGAGGGTGCTACGAGCTTGTAGGTCTGCTATTTTTGAAAAATCGTGAAAATGCAGCATAAATCTTTAAATATATATTATATTCTTTCAGAGCGAACATTTTTAACTAAAATCTTTGCTTCTGAGGGGTTCCTCCTGGAACAACATATTTTCAGACGGGGGTCGGCGGCCAATTACATATAGTTTTGGGGGTCCTTGACAAAAAAAAAATGTGGGGTGCACACGCTTTTCCGACACACCGAAGATCCGAAGCGGGGGGACATGCGATGCGAAAAAGCGATGGTCCGACATGCGCTGCTCCCGTGCTTGCGGTTAGGGTTAGGTTAGGATTGAGGTTTCGGATCAATAGTATGTCGGAACTAAAGCCTGCACCCGAAACAGAGGATTTTCAGAAAACTGTAGAATGGTCCTAAGAATGGTCTAAATGTGTTTCTCTCTCACAGCATCAGAGGGCCCACGAGGACCACGCCGCCCTTCGCTTCACCTTCTATGATGTCATCAGTGCGAGACGAGGAGCACCGGCCGAGCTGCGCTCGCTGCAGAACCGCTGTCTCATCCCCGGACTGTACGCCACACACCTGGAGAGATGGCTGTCTGAGTACCCCGCTAACCAGGTACACACACACACACACACCTGGAGAGATGGCTGTCTGAGTACCCCGCTAACCAGGTACACACACACACACACACACCTGGAGAGATGGCTGTCTGAGTACCCCGCTAACCAGGTACACACACACACACACACACACACACACACACACACACACACACCTGGAGAGATGGCTGTCTGAGTACCCCGCTAACCAGGTACACACACACACACACACACACACACACACACACACACACCTGGAGAGATGGCTGTCTGAGTACCCCGCTAACCAGGTACACACACACACACACACACCTGGAGAGATGGCTGTCTGAGTACCCCGCTAACCAGGTACACACACACACACACACACACACACACACACCTGGAGAGATGGCTGTCTTGAGTACCCCGCTAACCAGGTACACACACACACACACACCTGGAGAGATGGCTGTCTGAGTACCCCGTTAACCAGGCACGTACACACACACACACACACACACACACACACACACACACACACAGAGAGACACCCCGCTAACCAGGCACGTACACTACATGGATGCAGACGCACACACAGTCACACAAACTTTGCGACACTGTGTTAATACACACATCCATCCATAAACAGTTTAAACAGTAACCGTTCCGGGTCTGTGCATGTGTGTGTCTGTACGTGCGTGTGTTTGCGTGTGCGTGTGTAGCTGCTCATCATAGACGGCCAGCAGCTCAGAAGTGACCCAGCTGCAGTGATGGATGAGGTGCAGAAGTTCCTGGGAGTCACTCCTCACTTCAACTACTCTGAGACTCTCACGTGAGTTATAGATCTACACACTCCTCACTTCAACTACTCTGAGACTCTCATGTGAGTTATAGATCTACACACTCCTCACTTCAACTACTCTGAGACCCTCACGTGAGTTATAGATCTACACACTCCTCACTTCAACTACTCTGAGACCCTCATGTGAGTTATAGATCTACACACTCCTCACTTCAACTACTCTGAGACCCTCATGTGAGTTATAGATCTACACACTCTCACGTGAGTTATAGATCTACACACCCTCATGTGAGTTACTAGATCTACAGACCCTCACGTGAATTACTCTCTCTCTCTCTCTCTCTCTCTCTCAGTCCCCTAAGGTCTTACACAAGGTCACCCTCTATATTGGTGTGAGCACAAGAGAAAGGAGATGAGAATAGAGTTGATTTCATCAGAGAATGGTAGCACATTCTTGTGTATGTGAAACTATGTCATGTAATGTGTCATTAATGCACACAACAAACGCAGTTTTTAGAATCCTAATATATAGGAAGGTAATTCACGATAGAACAATTACTGGAGATGTGTATTGACAACAAAGAGAGAGAGTGTACAGTGTGGGCGAGCATGCGTGCGTGCGCCACAACGCTCCAGTGGGGGGGGGGGGGGTGGGGGGGGGGGGGGGGGGGGGTCTGTGGGGGGGGGGGGGGGGGGGGGGGGGGGGGGGGGGGGCTTAAAATGGTTATGGCAAAACTTTACTTAAATAATAATCACTATTATGGGTCCATAAAACATTTATTCAGCTCTTTTGAATGCATTAATTGCATACACGAAAATGCATTTTTACTTGGCCATTTTACCACAGAGCTCATGTTCTGTGTGACATCATGACAGCCTCCTGACAGCACATTTATTTCAAGCCTGTATTGTCCCTTCTGGGAAACATGTCGGGGGGGGTGGAGCTCTCAACTCCTTTTGTCTCCTTTAATTCACGCAGACAAAGAATACAGATAATCATGTTTGCCTTGTCTGAAACAATAAGACTGAATTTGAACTTCAATCAAGGCTCTGTACACACCCCCACGACAAGTACTGTTTCTGAATGGTATGGCATGGGGACTAACAGTCTTGTCTCTTTGCTGTTCGTCTCTCTCAGGTTCGACCCTCAGAAGGGGTTCTGGTGTCAGCTGCTCGATGGAGGGAGGACCAAGTGTTTGGGGAAGAGCAAAGGGAGGAAATATCCTCCCATGGAGCCAGAGGTACACTCACACACACACACACACACACACACACACACACACACACACACACACACACACACACACACACACACACACATGCTTCAGCATGCATGCACGCACACTCTCTCTCGTTCCCTTGTTCAAGTTTTTGTGGTGTGGGTTTAAAATTGCCTGGGTTCAAGTCCTGTATACGGTTTATAGAGTCCCATTTGTTGTACGACCAGTTGGATGGGATTCAGGTTGGCTTGGCGGTGTCCCATATCTTCTTTATGCATTTAGAGGCACCAACCGCTGACTGCTGGGAAGAAACAAGACCAACTTGACATTGGTTTTGCCAGGAAAATAACCTTGTTAATGCACACATGCAGAAATACTTATGCAGGTATGCAGTCAACCTTTGGCCATATACTCTTAACCTGCCTGCAGCTATTTGGAATCGGAGTGTGCGTCATGCGCACTTTGTGGGAAATCTGGGAATGCTCTATATGCATCCAACTCTTTTTGTAGGAAACAAAAAAAGTTATTTTAACCACACTATTTCATTTCATAATTTGATGCCGTGGTTTTCCATAGTTTGTATTATTGGTGTGGCGACGTTGTGACATGATGAGTTTAAAGGGTCTTAAAATGGTACTGTCAGCCAATGTGTTGCAGCCATGATCTTATACAACCTAATTATGAGGATTCAATAGTGAAGTGGCTCCCCCTGAGAGAGGAGGGAGGGAGGGAGGGAGGGAGGGAGGGAGGAAGGGCACAGACAGAGCGACACAATCTAATCTATAAATCTGTGTCTCGGCCACTAATTCCATGGAGGAGAGACGCACAGACAATGAATTACACATTTACTCTAACGTGAACACACGCATACGCATGTGTGCGCACGCACACACACACACACACACACACACACACACACGCACACACACACTTAACATATATTCTATCAGTGGCCTCGCCTGTGTCATGTGTAATTAAAATGTATTGGAGCTTCCAGCCGAGGGAATAGAAAAGAGAAGACAAATGAAGGGGAAGTGAGGGAGCAGCGGTAAAGATATGTGGCTTCACACACACAGCAGCCATCGTCTTATGCAAGTTTCATGTTTTTAAAAAAATATATATATGTTTTTTGCTTCCTGCCACTGGTCCCCTATAGTGGCCCACAGGTCCTATTGAAGAGAAATAAATGAAGTAATCTTAGGATTGTGACAACGTGCTTCATCTCTCCATTTCTCCTCCTCCTCCCGCTCTCTCTCACCACAACCTGTTCTATTGTCTCTCCACCATCCCCAGCAGCATTTCACTATTATGCACCACAAACCTGGAATAATGTTCCAGGTTACATTAGGAAATCCCCAACCTAATAAGGATGTCTAATAACAGCTAAAGTCTTGCCTGGGCTTTAAATTAGCTGTTTTTTGTTTAGTTTTTTTAATCAAAGGTGGGAGTGTTTGTTCTAATTTATATGCTGCTTTATTTTACAGTTTTTAATTGTATCTATTATCATTTGTTAATTGTGTTAAAAGTGTACTGTTGCACTGTATTTGTTTTTATCCTGAAAAGCAGTGGTTCCCAAAGTTGGGTCTGGGGACCCCCAGGGGTCCTTGAGGGAGTTCCAGAGGGTCACCAGCTAAATGATCATTTGGAACCAAATGGACCCATGTGGGTCTGTAACTCAGAGAGTGTACAAATGGAACCAAATGGACCCTAACGGGTCCATTTGGTTCAATTTGTACTAACAAAATTAACATTGATTTTACAATATAAATTCAGGTCTCCAAGATAGAAAGTTTGACTCTTTTAAACGCGTAACCCGCATTTTAATCAACCCCCCTTCACTGCCGAGATTGTTGTATTACCTTTAGAGCATACGCTGAATTATTTGGGCTCTAAATCCGCGAAAATCCAGTGAAAAAAGGTTTCTCGGTTTGTTATGATTCGATCGTACCATCCACCATCTTGGTGCACCCGGAAGACGCACACAAGACCCGTCTCCATGAGGCGTTGTACCCCATTCATTTGCATTGGCCTCAATTTCCCAGAAGCCCTAGCAGCCCACAGCATGTGACGATTTCCGGTTTCGTCATCAAAACAAAAGCATCTAGTCTCTATCTCCGCGGCGAAGACAGAGTTTATTTTTATTTATTACAATACGGCGGATTAAACACAAAACAAAAGGCGGGTATGTCGTATATAGCAACGACAGTAACCTGGAGTAAACCATTCCTGGCATTAAAACTGTTTTAAATGGGGGTCCGTAGACTAATACGTACACATGTCACACTGGGGGTCCTTGAAATTAAAACGGGTTGAGAATCACTGCTGGAGCGGTAAAAATGTTCTCTTATGGGGGTCCCTGGCATATCTTTTCAAATGTTGGGTCCGCGGGCTAATTAGTGACATTTTGGGGGTCCTTGACATGAAAAAGTTTGGGAACCACTGCTGTAAAGCACTTTGAATTGCCTTGTGTATGAAAGGTGCTATATTAACTAATCCAATTGCCTTGTGCCCCCCCCCCCCCCCCACCCCCCCTGTGTGTTCCAGGCGCGGGCGTATCTCTCCAGGTACTACAGGGACCAGAACATTGAGCTGTCCAAGCTGCTCCATCGTCTGGGCCAGCCGCTGCCCTCCTGGCTGCGAGAGGAACTGCAGAAGGTAAACACAGCAGCTAGCAGACAGAAAACATGATGAAACTAAAAAACATGCAAGAATATAGAACCCAAACGCCCGGGGTTATTTAATCCATTAAATCATAGCGCCCAGCAATTTATAGCAGCGGAGGGGACCGCGGTGGGCACATGATCTTTGCTTAGAATTGGACGGAATGATTTAGATCAAGAGTTAACGTTTTTAACGTCCCGTTTTAACGTCCCACTGTTGCGCAACATCGAATGTTGCACAACAGACGCTCCCAGCCTGTGGAGCGATGCGATCGGTTTTGATATCAATAATATCCGTCCTTTTGATCAATCTCCGTCCTGGGCGCTGGGCGTTACTAATTGAAAGGGCGGAGAACTTCGTCCTGTGCACTCGAGAACTACTGTAGATTGCATGAATGTCAATTGTCCAGGGACACATATAGACATCAAAGGGGGCTTCAGCGTCTGCCCTTCTACCCGTCTGTAAAACAACTGCCCTCTCCAGACTACGGATGCAGTGTTTACTATATGGTGAAAGAAATGCAAATCCTTTCCAGCATTCAGGAGAATTCATTTTTTCCCCCAAAGACTCCTGAAAGAGTGCTGGGTTGCACCCCAAAAATAGCTGATCAACATGTCCCAGCGTGACGCGTTGTGAGCTTGTAGATCTGCTATTTTCGCTATTTTTGTCTAAACATGCCCTCTTACGGGATGTCAGCCCCTGCCTCTCTAACACTCTCTGCACGTCCTTGCAATTGTCATACGGACAGACTCGGGCCTCGCCAGGCCGGATCCAGTGAAGGCTGCATGCGACAATATTTACAACAGCATAATTATCAGTCCTCGAGAGGGGTCAAGAGATCAAGTTTGAGCGCTTTTGCCACAAAAAGTACAGGTAAAGGGTTTTTTTGTTTCTCTCTGGGTCTATTTACAAGCTTACGCCACAAACAACCTCTTAGCTTCCAACGCATCGCAAAGCAACACATGTTTTGGCCAGAGAGATTTGGTTCTAGAAAGAATGAAGGGATCCAAGTGCAGACACTGTGGCAGTTCACCCTGCTACTGACTGTATTTAACAACCTGTAATAAGAGTCCTGTGTTATTTCCCCCCTTAACTTATAACAGGAATGTTTTCACACAAACAGGGTTAAAGTTTGAACTATACTTTGTTGCAGAGTGATATTAGTTTGACTTTATATATTGTGTGATTGTTGATTGATGACTGATTAATATGATTGTTGGCTCCAGTGTAGAGAGCATACCAACTGTGGGTTTAATGTGTAAAGTGGGCAATTGAGTATTAGTCATTATGTTATGTGACACATTAAAATGTGTACATGGAATGTATTGTCTCTGGACATTAAGAAAAAATTGTGTAAAATTGTGGAATCAATTCAGGTTTGGTATGGTCCAGTGGGAGGGGCTTAGCCTATTTACTGTAAGTAGGGAGACCTGCCAATGCCTGGCAGTCACTGAAGGACTGTTGAGGTGGAAATACTCGAGGCCAAACTGTCCAGTTATTGTTGTAGACACTTTGGTTCTTCATTTTCATCACTGCACTCTGTGTAACAAGGTGAATAAAACAAGAAATATTACATAGTCATATTTGTCAGGTGAAACAAACGCTGTCTCACGAGTTTCAGAGTATGGGGTCAGACTCCCATTGGCTTAGGCGGTGTTTCAGAGTATGGGGTCAGACTCCCATTGGCTTGGGGTGGGAATCTCATTGATGACTAGGTCGCTTACATTTCATGAGCTGTCATTAGTCAGGTTTCACCTGACAAAAACCACGTCATCTCTGCAGCGGGTGGCGGTGGCTCAGGGGTAGAGTGACTGGATCGTAACCTCAAGGTTGCCAGTTTCGAACCCGGGCTCCCCCAGATTTAGTGTTGAAGTGTCCTTGAGCAAGACACTGAACCCCTAATTGCTCTTGATGTGCAGGTTGGTGCCTTGCATGGTTTCCACCGCCATCGGTGTATGAATGTGTGTGTGTGTGAATGGGTGAATGTAGTGCACAATCTATGTAAAGCGCCATAAAGACGCTATATAAATGCACCATTTACCAATTACCAGCAAGGAATCTGCCTGGCGATTTTTCTGTAATTTTCCAGTGTTGGGCAAACAACACGCTAGGTCAGAGTGCGACACTAAGGAAGCACATTATGTAGGATGTTGGTTAAACCCAGGGGGGCAGTCAGACGGATATTTTGTGAAGCCACTAAGGAAATGAAAGTTCATATAATGGCCTGTTGTGGCGCTCTCATTGGGCTCAAAAAAACCCATAGCCCCATAGAAGTCCATGTATTTGGGCCCAACTTCACCTAGACTGTATTACCTTAATAAACATGGTCATGAATACTTTTTGCTTCCAGTCACTAGTTTAAAGTCTCATTTCTAATGTCATAATATTCTTTTTGGAAAATTATGGTCCCATTTATTAAAAAAATGACCATAAAGTCGCGCATGTTCTGAGGGGCGTGGCTACCGTTACAGTCTATGAACGGGATCCCCCAACCACTCGAGTCAAAATAAAAACCAACGAAGAAGAAGGGGGAAGTCCCGCCTCGTTGTCTGGGCCAGCCAATGGGCCAGCTGGCCTGAACTGGGCCAAAACAGATCTAGAAAGATGGCGACTTCCATTGCAAGGACTGACAGGCTTCATTTTACGTTCACGTTAGACCCGCGGAACGCTTTGTCCATATTTTTTACAGTCTATGGTTAAACCATACAAAAAGGAAAATAAATATTCAGGATAAAGATTCCATGGTGTAGTTAGTTATTAAAAAGTGAAAATCTAAATTACAAACATTGTTGTTATGGTGTATGTGTACGTCACATGTGGCAACATGTCATGTTTCAGTTATGTGCTAGTCCTTGTGAACTATAGGAGTCACCTGACAAAATGAAAATAACCGTTTTACATGCTACTGTAAATACTGGTCAGCAATGCATTAACGTTTATCCTTTTGTCCTTTTCTCTCTCAATCCTTTCTCCCTCATTCTCTGCCTCTGTCCGTTCCGTCTCTCTCTCTTCCTGAAGGTCAGATAACCTTTGAGTCCAGGAGCAAGGGTCGTCCGGGGTCATGGGTCACGGAGCGACGAGAGGGCCTGACCTTCAGATGAACTTTCTGTGTCCCTGTGATGAACTCTGAGGTGAAGGACGGACGGTGTGAAGGACACTGCTGCGTCCTTCACTGGGAGACCACATGACACGTACTGGATGCAATAAGACTGAACCCTGGAGGAGAGACAGGACAGACGGACGGATGAGCATAGATATTAAAAAAAAATAGATGCCTCATTGGCCGCTGCAGTTCATTGGAGCGACGTGTCTCCATTGGAGGCAGGAAGTCAAGCGGACGTGCTGCAGAAAGCATTTGCTGAAGGCACGCTGCGTTGTGGCGTCGCTGCCCATGTGACGTCATGCACTCATGCGACTCCTCGTCGGGGCTGTCAACTCAAGTGACTACTGGGCCAATCACAGCGCGTCTTTTCCGGGGACTTCTGTTACGCACGCAAGGAAATCCCCTGGAGAATTGTGCCTTCAATTTTGACATAGCGCCCCTAGAGCCGGAAGAGGCTTCTTACCTTTTTATGTCTATGCGGACGAGTGGATGTTTGGATGGTTCCAGAAAACAACAGTTTCAAGGATAATGCAATCAAGAAAATGTTCTCTGGAATGCAACAAGGGGTCCAGGGTCTGGGCGGGGGGGTCCTCCTATGGACCCTATGGAGTGTCTCTGCTATATTATGGTCTCTATGATTCTTTTTTTGGTTTTGTTTTGTTTGTGTTTTCACATTTAATTTATGGTGCCAGAACAGCGCTGGTCAGCTGTGCTTGGATCCCATAGGAATAACGTTGCACTATATGTTCTGTACTTCTGTTCCATGTGTTTCCCCCCCCATAAGACATGCAAGCACACTAAAGTGATTTTTCACTTTGGTTTGGTATGTACTGTACATTAACAAACCCTGATTTATCTATCACGAAGAAAGCGCATGGACTCAGGGTTGGTGACAAGCCGTTATTTTCTATTATCGGTTTTAATCTTTATTATTTTTATTTATTTTTAAGTGGAGCTAGTTTTAGCCTTTTGTTTTACCCCCCTCTGTATTCTATTCTTACAGCCTTGTCCACCCATAGCGAGGTCAATGGAGGCTTTCTTGACGAGGTTTAAGAGAAAACCATTGAAGCACAGAAGCAAGATGTCTGGTCTGCACACTGCTTTTCCTGTGATACGTCCTGCAGAGAACAGCTGTGTCCAGTTACACGTGATTATTTCAGCACTATAAAGGACTGAGAGTGAGAACATGATGAAGAAAGAAAAAACAGGTGCGCTTCCTCTGGAAACTGCCCTTTGTTTAAGGCAGTGGGTGCTCAGCTTTGAAAATAACTTCACTCATGAACCAACTAAATGGAAAAAAGTATTTGAGTCTGCTTCGGCTATAGTGCCGAAACGCGTCGACGTTGAGAAATTGCATCTGAGCCAGTCTTGCATTCTTTTATTTGCCGCGTTTTCCATTTAGTTGGTTTATGAGTTTGAGAGATGAACATTGTGGTCTCCCGTTAATTATAGACAGACTGTCTGCTATAGCACGGTTTTCTAATGCTTCCTCCACACAGTCTTGAGTCTCCGCTTCCGTTCCGTCGTGTACATTTTGTCCTACTGTAAATCAAATGAATTGAAGAAGCACATCTACAGTAAGGTTGCTGCTAAAGCAGAAATGTAATTCATTCTATTTTAAAATGTATTTCTTTTGTGTAAATGGCGAACGATGACAACGTCCTTTGCACCGCTTTCAGGGGGCGTTAATATTACAGACTAGTGGGAAGCATTGAAACATTGTGGAGAAGTTGTCTGGCCTAGAGTCAAGTCTCCAGTCAACTCCTGTCCTAGACCAGTGGTTCCAGTCAACTCCTGTCCTAGACCAGTGGTTTTCAACCCGTTTCATTTCAAGGCCCATTGTTTATTGGGCCACGGACCAACATTTAGCCTCTCAAATCTAAAGAATATATTGTTGTCGTTGGACAAGATGTTGTCCACAATTCCATGCTGTATTGATGTTGGTACCATTAGGAGAGTTAACAGGCAAATGTTGACTTGTGTATAGACTTCTTGTAAATTGAAGTAATGCAGGTTGTTTAACAATAATGTAACTCTTGAGAGCGTAAAGAAGATGGGTCCATTTGGTTACCAACTCTCCATCATTTGGGACAACCTGGAAAAACCCCTCACTGGTTGAAACCCACTGTCCTAGACTGTATCCTACTCCTTACCATTGTAAGATTGAACTCCCGATAGTAGCTACTGTAAAGATGGACACTTTAGTTTTCCAATTGCTTTGGCGGTGTCTCATGTAAGCCTAAATTAACTTTTTCCTTTTATTTCCTTTTTTTTTTTTTTTTTTTTACCAGTTGCCAATGTTGATTATAGCTTCAGTTTGAATGCAAAACAGGTAAAAATCTAAAACAAATAAACAAAAAACTGTAAATGTCCAACACAAAAACCAAAATAAAAGAGAGGGTTATGATTACCAGCACAGACATGTTTTTTATTCAGTTCGTGTGCGCACATGCACACACATGCAGGCGCGCGCGCACACACACAGACACTGAGATACACATGAGATCTACTAGGCCCAAGTTAAGGTTATTTCATATTTATTTGAAACAGGAGCTGACCCAAGTGTTGTACACGAGAACGATGACAAATTACAATTTAGTTATACATACACTATTTAAACATATTCTGCACCAGTGCCATATGAGACTTCAGTGTAGTAATATACTATTTTAGTTGCAACTGTCTGCACCTGAGTGACCTGACTCCCCACCCCCTCCCTCACTGTACCACCCCTATTAAAAAAATTGCTCAATGCTGACAGACGGTCAAGTGGATTCATGAATGTATGTATTTATAGACAATATTTTAGGCCAATAAAAAAAAGTCTACATACCAAATGTTGCACTAAACAAAAGAAGCCTGTCGGCTGCCGGACTATCTGGAGTGAGTGTGGAAGTACAAGTAAAGAAAGACACACATGATCTTACCTTCAGCCTGTAGTGTGCCCTTTTGACCACAGAGTGGTGCTCTAATGTCAAATTAGATTATACTAGACATCTATAATCTGAAATTCATTCAGTTGTCTCTGAATAAATTTAAGTTAATTAATATTATGTATAGTCTAGTCTATCTAATATAGCTCATATGAATGTACTACATACAGTACACACTATGAACAAGTGACTGTGAGAATTAATAGTCTGTCTACACAACAGGCCTTCTACAGTATCTGGATGAATATACTGCATGTACTCTAGAGTCTATCAAATGTTGAATATATGAATAGCCTACATAAAAAAATATATATACATAATTATGAAGTAGTGAAAATAGACGTTCTACATTAAGCTCGCGAAGCGACGCATTGTGTGCTTGTAGATCTGCTAGTTTGGCTCCCAGGCAAACTCTGTCTAATCCTTTTGGGACTCTCGACCTGAAAAGTTTGGGAAACACTGCTGTATAGTATTAAAGGACCACTTCACCACTTTTCAACCCATCTTCATATAATAGGTCCTCACTAATAATCATGATAAAATGGCACCATGTTTTGGCTGTGGGCAGTTCAGAATCCCGTCCACATCATCGTTTTTAGAACGATAGCTTCCATTTTCGCATTGCAACTTTTCAGGACTAGAAAGCCTGCAGTTTCTATATTAGCTTAGATTCCCCATCGATGAAGTCACTGGTGGACGGGTTTTTGAACTGCCCCCTAGCCCTCCTATGAACACAGACAAAGTAGAAAAAAATGGCGCCATTTTATCATGATTATTAGTGAGGACCTAGTATATGAAAATAGGTTGAAAAGTGGTGAAGTAAAGATGTGGTTGAAGATGTGGTTGTTAAATTGAAGTTTTCATGAATACTAATTAAGCCATGCTGGTATACAAACATTAGAGGCCACAATAACATCAATGCACTCTATATTGACTTTCACAAAAACAATACTTACATACTTTGTATGTTATTTCGAGAGCAATATTACCTGCCATGACATACTCAGCTTAAGAATTGAGGAACAAAACAGTGGTATTATAATATAATTTATTGTGAATATTCTTTTGTAGAAAGGTTCCGGCTCAGATTTTCTGTTTGTTAGGTCAACAGGAGCTGTTCCTCTATAGCAAACAAAGTCTACACAGAAAATGGTTGTCATTCCTGTGAACATTGTTTGACATGCCGTCGCTAAGCTGTGTGTGTGTGTGTGTGTGTGTGTGTGTGTGTGTGTGTGTCTTTACGCACACTCTCATTCCATATACTGTACAATGAAAAGTCCTTCAAACAAAGTGAGGGGCAATTTGTTTGCATTTATTTACTTTTTTATTCTTAGTGGTTGCTTATTTAAAACGAGGCTATAGGCATTCATAAATGGCATTTCACTGCATGGTAAAAAGACCACACCTGTATACTGTGTGTACTGTGTGTGTGTGTGTGTGTGTGTGTGTGTGTGTGTGTGTGTGTGTGAGTTAGAGAAAGACAGGGGGGAGAGAGAGAGATACAAAGTGTGCGTGTGTGTGCGACTGCATGTGTGTGTGATTCTATTTAAATTGTCTGACAGGGTAGTGCTCACTTTCTCACTTGTTGGAGAGAACAGAGCTGAAAGAGCTCCGTTGTACAGACCAGGAGCACTGGGTCTGGGAGGGACTGACCACTCAACACACAACATCTTTAACAAAACCTTGCTTTATGAAACAATCATTTCAGGTCACATCTGTAAACATCAAATCAAAAGGCAGTTACAGTAAGTGTCGTACTATATTCAAGTGTATTAAATTGTCGCCCTTCGATTATCAAAGTCAAACTCACAATACTGGAATTACATCACTATAGGACATATACGGCACATGATGGCAAACTATTAACACAGCTATAGGCAGTAGTCAAAGCTCAAGCTGATCAACAATTAGTTGCACACTGAAAATAGCAGATGTACAAGTTCACCACCACACAATGCGTCAGGCAGCCATGTGCTGTTGTGAGCTTGTAGAACAGTGGTTCCCAAACTTTTTCATGTCAATTAAGGACCCCCAGATTGATACTAATGAGCCCGTGGACCCCCAATTGAAAATATATGCCAAGGACCCCAATAAGAGAAGCTCCCATTTTCAGTTCAAGGGACCCCACGGTTTGACCTTAATTAGGCTACGGGCCCCCATGCAATGACATCTCTGGGACCCCAATTTATATTGTAAAATCAATGTTAATTTAACTCTGAGAGTGTACAAATGGAACCAAATGGACCCTAACAGACCCATAAGGGTCCATTTGGTTACAAACTATTATTTAGCTGGGTACCCAGACCAGACAGTGGCCTTGTGGTTACAGTGTCCGCCCTGAAACTGCGAGGTCGGGGGTTCGATCCCCGGCCGGGTCATACCAAAGACTGTAAAAATGGGACCCAATGCCTCCCTGCTTGGCACTCAGCATCAATGGGTTGGATTGGGGGCTCAAATCAACTAATGATTCCCGAGCGCGGCGCACGGCTGGGGCTCACCTTGTGATTAACGCGTACGACTTTGACTTGACTTTGACTGCCTGGAACTCCCTCAAGGACCCCTGGGGGACCCCGGACACCATTTTGGGAACCCATGTTGCTCTTTTCGGTGAACCACACCTGCGTGTAACTAACTGCAGTATAGATTGTCGCAGTCCCGCCCCCTTTCATGACGACGTGAGACCCAGAAGTGAATTCCCCGTTCATTCTCGATAGGCTTTTCAAAAAGTATTTATTTAAAGACGTTTAAGCCGCGGACAAAGCCAACTCAAACACAACATTTTGGACCGAACAAATAATTACAAAGAAGAAAAACAACAAAAAAGTGTTCGGCCCGAAAAACTGTGATTGTTGTCATGACTTGTCACAACTCCAGTTGGCTTTGTACGAGGCTTAAAAAAAAGGTCTTTAAATAAATACTTTTTGAAAAGTCTATGAGGGAAATGAACAGGGAATCATTTCATGGGCCCGGGTAGGGGCTTAACTCTATCTGCAGGGATTTAAGTACAATTGTGGCGATGACAAACACTGAATACGTGCATGCTTTTTTTGTAAATCGCCCGTCGTATTAACTCAGAGACAGGTCCCTCACAAAGAACAAGAACATGCTAAAGAAACACTGATCCAATAATCTCACTTGGTAACATACCATCTTAGCATATCATAACATACTGTACCTGTACCATACCATGATAGCATATCATAACATACTGTACCATAACATGATAATTGTACATATGTACAGTACTTTCTCCCGTTTTGTTTTGTCCATCGGCCGTGTATGCGTGCGTGCGTCAGTGCGTGCGTATCTGCACTGAGTCACACATGTCTTGGTATCCTGTCACAATTTACAATAGGTATTTATAGCCTTTGATGTGTGTGTGTGTGTGTGTGTGTGTGTGTGTGCGTGCGTATCTGCATTGAGTCACACATGTCTTGGTATCCTGTCACAATTTACAATAGGTATTTATAGCCTTTGTTTAGACGAGTATATGTCAGAGAAAGCACCATGAACCCAGGTCAACGAACACCTGGATCACAGAGTTTATAACGATGCCCTTATATGCTTCAGTACTTCAGTGGTTTCCAACCTTTTTCGTGTCAAGGTCCATTATTTATTTGGCATTTGAGCCACGTACGGACCACCATTTGAGCCACGTACGGACCAGCATTTGAGCCACGTACGGACCACCATTTGAGCCACGTACGGACCACCATTTGAGCCACGTACGGACCACCATTTGAGCCACGTACGGACCAGCATTTGAGCCACGTACGGACCACCATTTGAGCCACGTACGGACCACCATTTGAGCCACGTACGGACCACCATTTGAGCCACGTACGGACCACCATTTGAGCCACGTACGGACCACCATTTGAGCCACGTACGGACCACCATTTTAGCCACGTACGGACCACCATTTGATTGCAGACCCGAAACAGAAGAATATGTTGTTGTTGTTGTTGGCTAAGATTTTGTCCACATTTCCGTGCTGTTGGCAAACGTTGATCAAAGTAACAATTCTTCTACATGCTCTAATTGTGTAGACTTGTAAATGAAGTAATGCAGATAACAGCTGGGGACCACCTGGAACCCCGTCAAGGACCACTGGTGGTCCCCGGACCACTAGTTGGAAACCACTGTATTACCTGGATGCATTTGTGCATCACATGTTTTACTAAAGTAAAAGTATGAATACTGCAATATAGTATTGGTATCTAAATGTTACTTAAAGTACCAAAAGTATAAAGTACCCATGTCCCATTCCAAGTTTTGAAATGTATAAAAATATTTCTAAACAATTGTGAGCTTGTAGATCGGCTATATTTTCAAATGGCTGAAATGTATATATACTATATATATATATATATATATATATATATATATATATATATATATATATAATTAAAATCTACAAAGTAACTAGCTAAAGTTTTCAAATAATTGTAGTGGAGTAAAAAGTACAATATTTTCCTCAGAGATGTGGTAGAAGTAAAAGTACTGAACATTGGAAATACTCCAGCAAAGTAAAAGTACTTCATAATTGTACAGTACTTAAGTAAATCCAACACTGGTATTGAAAGATATTTTGGTCCCTCTTCAACACACACAAAAAAAGCAAGAAATCACAGTAACACAACCAGTTAATATAAATAAAATGGACAAAAGCAACAAAGACAACATTTCTGTCTATAATTTAGATTAAAAATGCTGTTGTTTTTTCACACCAAAGAAATAAAAGACATATACACAAATGCAGAGATACGATTCAGTACTGTCCAAAACCTCACTGTCAAATAAGTGCTAATACGTTAGAGAGAGAGAGTCCCTTTTCTCTCCCTTTAAAATGGTTACAATGAAGGTGGACCCCCAAAGTAATTAAAGATACTGAACTGAACTGGTCAGTCCTTTCCTAAGTCCAGTCGTGTCTTCACCCTGAAGTCATTTCATTAATTCATACTGTACTGTGTAGAGCACACCATTTCAACTCAGTCAGGCGCGGTGGGACTAATTTCAATTGAAGCTGGAGTGCTGCGGAGTTGTCTGCTACGGCAGTACTTCTCTCTCATTTCAATGAAGACAGTCACCATTCACACATGGCAGCTACATACTATTTCTTCATTCCCCCAACGACACGTCTCGCGCCATTACTTTTTCTATCCAGGGCACGAAGGTGGAGACCTTGGTGTAGACGCCGGGGGAGTGTTGGGTCCTGCAGGCCTGGCCCCAGGACGTGACCCCGTACACCACCCAACCGCCGCCCGGACGCTCGCACACCAGCGGACCGCCACTGTCGCCGCGGCAGCTGTCCACGCGCCGGCGCTCAGGCTCGGCGCTGCCGGCGCAGAGCATGCGGCGCGTGAACGCGCCGTGGTAGTGCTGCTGGCAGTGGCGGCGAGGGAGCAGGGAGACGGGGGCCTGCTGCAGGGTCTTGGAGTAGGAACGCCCTGAGAGGGAGACACGCAGTTACAAAGATGTGGTGGACAGTAGGAACGCCCTGAGGAGAAGACACGCAGTTACAAAGATGTGGTGGACAGTAGGAACGCCCTGAGGAGGAGACACGAAGTTACAAAGATGTGGTGGACAGTAGGAACGCCCTGAGGAGAAGACACAAAGTTACAAAGCTGTGGTGGACAGTAGGAACGCCCTGAGGAGAAGACACGAAGTTACAAAGATGTGGTGGACAGTAGGAACGCCCTGAGGAGAAGACACGCCGTTACAAAGATGTGGTGGACACTGGACAGCAGCAAAGTACATTTACTTGAGGTCTTGTATTTTCACTATTATTTTCTTGTTTTTGAAAAACAATACCGTATTGTCCCGAATATAAGACGACTCTGATTATACCCCCATTTTTCAAGTCTCATTTGTGGAAAAAGAACATTGAATGTCAAATAGTCCCCGATTATAATACGACCCCTGTTATTTAGTATACTTCTATTGGACAAAAATACTAGACCAATAGGGTAAATAACGCAGCAAATGTAAAAGAAAAATACTTTTAATACTAATACATCAGACTTAAGTATCACTTTTCTTAGTACCAAGTCACTTTACAAAAAACATTTTTTAGAAGGCTCAGTTAAAAGGCTAAACATTGAGAAAAGAAAAATAATAAAAACATTTAGCTAAGACTAAAAGCCTTACAGGTCTTTAAATAAATACTTTCTGAAAAGTCTATGGGAATAAAATGATTGGAAATCGTCTTCCGGCCGATCGTCGGGGGAGGGACTGCGACACTGGCTCTATAAAACTGTGCCGAGCACAGAACGTCCTGTTCACATAATGTAATGCTCGTAATAATGCTATCTCGTGAATCGAGGCAAAACAAACAGCTGTCAAAACGACATTCTCCACCACACAATGGCACTAAGAGCCTTTCATTCCCGGCAGGTCATGTGAAAAAACAGGACAGGCATGTCTATCAGTGTCTTGTCAAAGCAAGTATCCAAGAAATAGAAGTGACACGGTTGATGCGTGACGCGAGTGACGTAGAAAATATATTTATATATCTACAAAGGCAGGAATTTCTTCTCTTGTGTGTCTCTGTGTTCCTTTGCGCTATCTCCCCACTTTGTGTCTTTGTTTTTTCGAGAAAAGAAATCGTGAAAATGTGGCGTGAATCTTTGAATATATATCCTTTCAGAGCGAACGTTTTTAACTCAAATCTTTGCTTCTGGGGGGGTCCCTGGAAGTTGGAACAACATATTTTCAGATGGGTGTCGGCGGCAAAATACATATAATTCTAGGGGTCCTTGACATGAAATAGTTTAAGAAGCCTCAGTCCAAAATGGCTTAATTGGGTCAGGTAGGAGGACCACTACTAGCTGATATCATACAAGGTTATTGCATGAAGCTCAAAGCATAATATCTCCCCTTCCCAGACAGGATTTCCATTCTTAGCTCAGCAGTAGAAAGTTTGAGTGCGGGAGCTAGGTCCTTTATTTATTTGTTAATTTATGTAGGCTATGTATTTATTTGGGTTGAGGGGGTGGCACAGTCGGTATAGCGCTGTCGCCTCAAAGCTAGAAGGTCCCGGGTTCCATTCCTGCTGGGGATGCTGCGGGCGTGTTCATACCTACATAAATTTAAGTTGTTGTTTTTTTGTCTTGCAACTTCAACAAACAAACCTAGCTCACAATAGCTGACATCTGGGGACAGATTTATAGGCTTATAATTATTAATTCATCATCTGTTGGAAGTAATCCACAGGCTTTTCGTTTGCGTGACTATAGCTTGTCTCCCAGATGACACTGCAGCTTTGATGCATTCAAAGATGTCTTTGATTTGAAAGCACTACAGCCAGTGGTGGTGTAAATTAAATGTTTTTGTTTGTATACAGTATACACTATCAGAATATAGAATAGACTTTTTTTTTTCTACACCTCAAATATCTTTGCAGAAAAGAGCCAAGCTGAGCAGCGACATGTTGTGATGAACAAATAAATAATTAAACAATTTTGAATAATGTTCCCTAGAATGCAACAAAGAAATATCACTTGGAGCGCTTTTAAGTACGTTTTTAAGTTATTTTTTGTTCGTTTTTTGCCTATGAGGAGAGTCAGTATATTGCTAAACGAAATGTCGGGCAGAAAAAAACACACACAAAGAAACAGTTTTTTTTTTCCCTTGGGAAGGAAAATGAAATATTATTTAGCCCTTTTGAGGATTTGTGCCAGTGCTCAGAATCCTGTCCCTGGCCAACATGAATGAATTGGTTCCCATGACACATCTGTCTTTTCTTTTATCTACGACCACACTGTCTTAATGCCCTTTCCATGGGGGCTTAGGATGATGACACTGCATGTACGTATGTGCAATATTTTCGAGTGCGTGTGTGCGTGCGTGCGCCGTGCCATCTGACTGAGAGTCAGTCAAACTAAGCAGCTGTACAATGCACATATCTCACACTAAGCTGCGCTAACACCTCACCACCTCGCCATAACACCCTCTCTAAATAGCCTATCTTCTCACTGCAAAATGGCGCACTAACACTCTTACACAATCTTACACAAAGAAAGGAAAAAAAACACACAATCTTCCTGAGAACACAAGCATGCATCCCCAGCATGTGGCGTCCCTCTTTGGGACGCCTCTCTGTGACGGAGATGTTTTAAAAAGCTGCTGAGACTAATAATGACACCGGTGACTAATGACTTCAGCATTGTGCTCACAGAGTTCACTCGAGACAAGACGCTGTGTGTCTTTGTAGTTTGTACACATTTAAGTGTTGGCCAAACACAGATGTTACCGAAAGCCGCAGAAGTCAAACAAGCACTCACTATGGGTTGAAATCCTTCAACTGGATCGAGTACGTACGATGTCACGAGCCAATTAATCATATCAAACCTAGTAATCATTAGCAAACCTATTTATACCTGCACATTCAAATAGTAGAGCACAGGGGGGGGGGGGGTGCTGCATGCTAGAAGTACTTTGTTACTTCCTTCGTAATACATTTTACCCATTTAGACTTAAAAAAGGCGATTTAAAAAAAGTCTTCTAAATCAGTTTTCTGAAAACTGTTTCTGTCAGTGGTGTTCAACCTTTTTCATGTCAAGGACCCCCAGAATTATCTGTATTTGGCCGCGGACCCTCATCTGAAAATATGTAGTTCCAGGGACCTCCCAGAAGCAAAGATTTGAGTTAAAAAAATCTTTGCTGTGAAATAATATATATTCAAAGATCTTTTGCCACATTTTCACGAAAAAAAGAAAGATCTACAGTACAAGCTTGTAGATCTGCTATTTTTCAATAGCTAAAGTATAACATAATCCTTAAAACAACAAAAGGGATTCCCGTCCCGTCTCCCTGAGGCTCTCGGGTCGTTGACACTCCCCTTGACACTCTCGCTGAAACTCCCTGTTGCCAATCACCGGCACATTAAATGCACCGCCAATGTCACAGCAATTGTTCTGCTTCACACGCTCCACGCTATTATATATTTACATATAATTGTTTTTTACTTTCTCTTTCCCTGCTTGCTCTCTCTCCACCCCCCTGTCCTTTTTCATCTTCTCCCCTTCTAGAAAAAGTCTGTTTACACACAAACAAAAAAATCCTCTCTCCTTTACAGCTGTAAACCAATAACGAGGGTAAGAAACTGCTTCAGAAAAGAACAGCGCTACGACAAAACCCGTCTCCTGAGACTATACAGCAGTGGTTTTCAACCCTTTTCATATCAAGGTCCATTATTTATTAGGCATTTGAGCCACGGAGCTACCATTTGATGACATTTAGCCTCTCTTATATTCTTTAAAACTAAAGAATATTTTGTTGAAAAAAAATCTTCTATATTCTCTAATTAAATGCAGATGTACGCTCTCAAGAGTTAAAAGATCTATAAGGGTCCCTTTGGTTATAACAACTCTCCATCATTTAATCTGGGGGCCACCTGGCACCCTCCTCAAGGACCACTGGTGGTCCCCGGAACCATCACCCTGAACCTATGCGCTCAGAGCTCATATCATTGAGGTGAACCATCACCCTGAACCTATGCGCTCAGAGCTCATATCATTGAGGTGAACCATCACCCTGAACCTATGCGCTCAGAGCTCATATCATTGAGGTGAACCATCACCCTGAACCTATGCGCTCAGAGCTCATATCATTGAGGTGAACCATCACCCTGAACCTATGCGCTCAGAGCTCATATCATTGAGGTGAACCATCACCCTGAACCTATGCGCTCAGAGCTCATATCATTGAGGTGAACCATCACCCTGAACCTATGCGCTCAGAGCTCATATCATTGAAGTGAACCATCACCCTGAACCTATGCGCTCAGAGCGACAAAGCACAACATCATCGTGTCATCCTCCTTCCAGGCCTTCCTCCTCACCTAATCTGCACCTGCACATTCCGTTCACATGTTAAGTCTTTCAGCCTTCAGTACAGTACAGGTGTGGTCTTTCTTTTTTTACCGTGCAGTCAAATGCCATTCATGAATGCGTAAGCTTTGTTTTAAAAAAGCAACCACTAAGCATAGAATAAAAAAACCTACTTAACTGTTAAGTAAATAATTGCAACAATTTGCTCCTCACTTTGTTTGAAGGACTTTTTGTTGTATAATATGGAATGATTGAGTGCACGCACATGCGTGCAAACACACACACACACACACACACACACACACACACACACACACACACACACACACACACACACACACACACACACACACACACACACACACACACACACGCAAGCATATCAACACACACATGTCATTGTCCATAATGTACTTTGAGTATTTTCTCTGTGCAAAATTTGAAATGTGATTTTGTTTCTGCCTCTTGGCCAGGTCCCACTTGTAAAAGAGACTCAGTCACAATCGATTTATAGCAACGGAGCACTTTTACCGACGTACCGGATGTTATGCCGGATGTGGTTGTAAATGTAGCCAAAACACTCTCCATGCGATCGACAACAACGGGAGGTAAGCTTGAATCTATCTTGACTAGCCACTGGACAGCGGAGGGCCGTCTAACACAGGATCTTTTCTTAGAATTGGACGGGATGATTTAGATCGCGAGTTATTAACGTTTTAAGATTTTCATTCTCGTCGGCTAAACAGGGGGGAACATTTTCGATGACGTTCCACTGTTGCGCAACATCGAGGATTGCGCAACAGGCGCTCCTAGGCTGTGGAGCGATGCGATCCGTTTTGGATAAAACTTTGTCTTGGGCGTCGGGCGTTGCTAATAGAAAGGACGGTGAACTTCGTCCTGGGCGATTGGGGGTGTTAAATAAAGGTTAAATAAATAAATACACACACACCTGTGTCTCCCCAGCCGGTGATATGACAGTTGCTGGCCTGTTTGAGCACTCTCTCTTTCCTCAGCGGCAGACATGCGGGCAGCACGTGCCGGGTGAAGGACACGCACGCTCCCGGGCGGCGCTCCAGGCCCATGGCGCCCGGGGACAGGCGCACCAGGGCCAGGTCGTAGTTGTTGCTGTGGGCGCGGTAGCTGGGATGGAGGACGACGTGTCGGACGCCATACTCCTCCTCGTGCTCCTCGGGAACCAGGGAGTGGTAGTCACCCAGACGGACCTTGTAGTGCTTGGTGTTGTTCCCATACCTGGAGGGATCAAAACTTGGTCAACCAAAGTGCTGTACATTAAGATCATAAAAACACGCATACAGAGATACAAGCAACACAAACAGCATAGTATAATAACAACATCAAAGCAAGACAAATATTACACAAGTTAATTTGGTCAAACATCATTGAAATCCAGGGAGAAGAGATGAGTTTTAGTGTTTAGTGTTTAGTGCCATGATTTTTTCCACCCTAAAACATGATCATCAGGTCTTATATAATGTTCTTATATGAGGAAGAAGTTTAAAAATGAACAAAAAGTGTACAGTATTTGTTAAAATGTTGTTTTTATGTGGGCACCCCCAGCAGTTCATTAAGTATGCCTGGTTTGCCTGGTGGGTGGTGATATGTAGGGGCAGACAGTTCCAGAGGTTGATATGTAGGGGCAGACAGTTGGGGCCAGCCACTGAAAAAGCACAGTCACCTCTGGACCTGTAATTGGATGCATGGATGGATGAAGGACAGAGAGAGAGGGGGATTGAGAGAGACATCAAAGACATACAATACCATGTCATTGTTTTTTTCCTCAATGTCCAGAGCTGCTTCTTTATTTTAACACTTCCAGTGCACTGTTGTTTTCCAGAATAAAGGCGAGAGAGTGCCCAGCAAATGAGACAGATTTTGCTCTGAAAAGCCCCGCCTTCCATTTCCCCTCAAAACCGAGAGGTTTCTCCATTCTCAGCCCCTGCCCTTTTACCCATCTGTAAAACAACTACCCTCTCCAGACCATGAATGCAGCATTTACTATGGTAAAATAAATGCAAATGCAACTCCTTTCCATGCCATGTTGGAAGGCAGCATTCAGGAGAATTGCATTTATTTCCGAAGTCTCCTGAATTTTTTCGCTATTTTTGTCCAAAAGTGCTACGGGATTTCAACCCCTAACACTCTCTGCACGTTCCTGGTAAAGAGACAGTTCTGTCAGGACGTAAACAAGGAAGCGCTGAAGAAGGAAAGTAAAAAGTATCCGTAATTTTGGTCAAGTTTAAGAATAGTTAAGGCTTTAGTCAGACATGACTCCAAGTAGCGAGCAGGTTATATAATCCACCAATCTCTCCTATAGCACTCTCCTAATCACGCTTCCTCTCCTCTCTCCTAATCACCCTTCCTCTCCTATGTCCTAATCATCCGTCCTCTCCTCTGTCCTCCATCCTTCTGCAGTTATCTCTTTCTCAGCGTGTTCTACAGAATCTACACTACAGCATTCTGGCCTCTGGAATAACATGTGGTTGTATGTACAGTATGTAGGCTCCTCTTGAAACTCATGATAAAAACGTGCTGATGATGAAACTAAATAAAAAAAGGTACAGAAAGCAAGACGAAGAAGAAGTTAGGGATGACTGGAACACAGGCTGTATGTTATTATTCAGTGTTTGAGTGAGTTTATCATTAGACCCCTCAGTGTGGTTGTCATGTGCAATGATGTCTTCCCTTTGTATTTAGGGTTTCTTCCTGGAGGCTGAAACCTTGACAGTCAAACGTGCCAATGAAAAAAAACCCAAAGAAAACAGTGATATAGTGACATCACATTATCATCCCCTCCCCTAACCCCTCCCCCTTTATCAACAACAGCTGTGGGTTGCGGCTTCAGTTCAGGTGGATCACCACCCACCAGTCGGCGTGTCCACATAAAAACTACATTTTAACAAATACTTTTTACTAAAAAAATGGACAAAAATCACTGCACTCCATCTTTAACCATTTACTGATGGATGGCGTGAAGGGGAGGAGGAAGGGATAAAGATACAGATTGAACCATTTTACTGATGGATGGCGTGAAGGAATAAAGATACAGAAGGGAGGAGGGGGAGGGATAAGATTAAGAATGAGGCAGAGTGATATATGAGAGAGAAGTGGAAGCAGGAGGAGGCCTTTAGGAGGGATATGAGAGAGAAGTGGAAGCAGGAGGCGGCCTTTAGGAGGGATATGAGAGAGAAGTGGAAGCAGGAGGAGGCCTTTAGGGCCGAGCCAAGTCCCCGTGTCCTGTTACAACCGCAAGGATCTGTCCGGAAAGAGATCCTCTACTGGGAAGGGTATAATGACTCTTCTGATCGGCAAGCAAGGCACACACAAACACGTGCGCGCAGTCGCGCACGCACGCACATGAGGGGTTTAATCAATCTGAATTGAGAGAGGGGTAGGGGCCTGGGGGGGGGGGGGGGGGGGGGGGGGACATGTTTATCTGTGCTTGCATACTTGATCAGCCTATTTCAGCTACCCATATGAAAGGTGACACTGTCATGCTGGAAGTGAAGTCACTGTGTTGGCTTACAGACAGATGCCTTCTCACAACTGATAACAGCTGAAGTCAGAGAGTAGTACAGCTCCGTGGATTGATTTACACACGGAAGCAAGTAGAGAGAAAACAGAAAAGGCTTTGTAATGTAGCTACATGTATACTTCACACATACTGTAATGTAGCTACATGTATACTTCACACATACTGTAATGTAGCTACATGTATACTTCACACATACTTCCTTATTTCGGTTAACTAAATGTATATACACTCCCTACATTATTTGTCTGGGTATCTGCTATTTTAGCAGGGGGGGGGGGACCTCATTCAGCAAATTAAATGGCCTTTTTTCTCCCTATCTTTTCTTTAAATTGACATGTCCACTGTGGCAGTTCACCCTGCCACGGACACTGAATTTAACAAACAGGATTCGAATTATTCTTTGTTGCAGGGAACATATTCTCTCTACATATTGTTTGATTGTTGATTGATGATTGATTGTTGGCTCCAGCTGTAGGGAGCATACCAACTGTGGGTCTGTGTATAGGGAACATAATACCAACATTGGGTTTGTGTAAAGTGGGAAACTGAGCTCTAATTATTATGTTTAGATGTGGATATTTTGTTGGGTAATATGTGACACTTTAAAATGTGTACATTAAATATAATGTCTCTGGACACCTGTAAAATTGTAGAATCAATTCAGGTTTCGTATGGTCCAGTGGGAGGGGCTTAGCCTATTTAAAGGATAATTCCATGCTAGAAGGCTTTTTTACATTTATTTGTAGTTGTTACGTCCCCAGACTCCCCACCAAAGAGGTCCAGGTGTTATTTTCCATCGCTCAATAATCTATATTTTTTGTATCCTCTCTTCATAATGTAAATAGTATCCCGAGCGGCACACTTTACTACTTATTTAGATGGAAATAAGCAAATTAGCACAAAAAACCCAACCCACCTTGAGGGCTTTAGGGGAAATAGCCAATAATGCACTTTTGCAGAAGTAGAAGTAAAATGATTGGAAATTGAAAATACTAAATAAAGTACAAATTCCTCTAAATTGTACTGAAGTAATCTGTCTTGGAAGAGCCACCCATCGACTAATCTAATATACGGCAACGTTTCTTCATGGCCACTGCTACAGAACTGACAATGAGGTTATTTCTTCTCTGGAATCCTGCCTCAAAGCAAAGCAGACCAGAAAACTGTCGTTCCCTGATGTCATCATTGCTAGGGACACATGCATCAGTAAGCAGGAACTGGGGATGGGCAATGAAGGACCGGAAAGTCTGGCGTGGCATTGTGAAATCCATGATCTCGACCGCGGTCGAAAATGTGGATGACTACCTACCTATGAATGTCCCATGTGTATTATGACATACTATACATCCACCTACTACATCCACACATGAAGTGGGTTCGTTACAAAATGGAATATAGGGAAGACTTTAGAATTCCTCCATGGCCCTAATGTGGAAATAGCAAGACGGATCACAGGTAGAAACGAAGCGCGAGAGGGCGCGTTTGTGTGTAACATGAGCCATAATACACTGCCTGTGAAGGAGCTCTGGTTTTCTAAGCAAAATAAACCCCTGGAAATTATAACTGACAGCACAAACCCAACGATATTTATCATAATCAAAACACACTGCCTGACAACAGACATCACAATGAACATTGCAGACTTATATAAGGCCTGTACATTTTTGGTGTTCTGTTTTGCTTTCCCTCTGCCGTTTACACAAGGTGAAAAATGACCAGATGACCAAAAATGACCAGAACCCTAGACCAGATGAAGTGGCTGAGATGAAGTCGGTATGGATGCAATAATCTCAGTATGCCCCACGCTCACCACAAACACCCTCAGTATGCCCCACGCTCGCCACAAACACCCTCAGTATGCCCCACGCTCACCACAAACACCCTCAGTATGCCCCACGCTCACCACAAACACCCTCAGTATGCCCCACGCTCACCACAAACACCCTCAGTATGCCCCACGCTCACCACAAACACCCTCAGTATGCCCCACGCTCACCACAAACACCCTCAGTATGCCCCACGCTCGCCACAAACACCCTCAGTATGCCCCACGCTCACCACAAACACCCTCAGTATGCCCCACGCTCACCACAAACACCCTCAGTATGCCCCACGCTCACCACAAACACCCTCAGTATGCCCCACGCTCACCACAAACACCCTCAGTATGCCCCACGCTCACCACAAACACCCTCAGTATGCCCCACGCTCACCACAAACACCCTCAGTATGCCCCACGCTCGCCACAAACACCCTCAGTATGCCCCACGCTCACCACAAACACCCTCAGTATGCCCCACGCTCACCACAAACACCCTCAGTATGCCCCACGCTCACCACAAACACCAGAGCAGTGGTCACTACATCATCATCATCATCAAGTTGTGGTTATACTGTAGGCCCATGTCAGAGTCTCGAGTGCATGGCCGGGTTTCATGAGAGAGGTTTAAGACCAGAGGGGGGGTTGGGAAGTCTGTTGAAGAGATGACGGGGCTTCAGGGAGGGGGGAATGGCTTCATGGAAGCTCTGTGGTAAATTAAAGCGTGCACGCCAAGTCTTGCAAAACGAAGACAGACACAGGCTTGTGCGTGTACCGACATTTTCACACAGGAGCTCACCAGCTGTGTGAATGCTGCTGCTTACCTCTTGAAGCAGTGTGCAGATGTGAGGACCCAGCATGTGTGGATGAGCGTGGCTCCACACACCAGCCGCCCGTCCCCGCGAGAGCCTCGCAAACGGATGGCGGCCTGCCATGGCCAGCCTCCCCTTCACGCACGCATGCACGCGCACACACACACACACACACACACACACACACACACACACACACACACACACACACACACACACACACACAGGTGCATTGTACGGTAAATACATGCAAAGCACAAACATGCAAAATATAACAATACACAAGGTACACAATTTCAATAATTATCACGGCTTGTGCTCTTTCTTAGCTATGAGTCATACTATATGGAGTGTCCAATCCACATCCTCATAACATCTCTATAAGATTATTTATTGCATTTGTTGGAGGAATTTCAAACACTATAAGGTTGTTTGTTAGAAACGACAAACACACACATCTCGAGGGTTATTCCTAATAAAGAAATTCAAACAACATCGATTAATTTATCTTCTTCAGACCGTCGACCCGGGGCCCACATTCACTTAATGTGGCCCTCAGGTTAATAACCGAATGTTGATATATTATTTATTTCAGCTCTGATAATTCCAAACATGCAAACATGACTCCCTTGAATGACTCTATTCTAAATTAGTAGCTGAATGACTAATATTAAAATATCATTGTCTTTTCTATGTTCAATGTATTTGTATTTAGTTCATAATGTTAAAATAACTATACTTTAAGGCATTTAAAATTAAATAGAAATATAACTTTTCAGGATTCCAATAAAAAAAAAGCAAAAGATTATTCAGAATTTCAATTCAAATATAGCAAAACTATATCTACAAGCTCCCATCCCTGCTCTAGGGCATTCCATCTTACCTCAGAGAGTTCTCTCCTCCGATGATCCGTCGCTGCCGAGTGTGTATGAGCCGCAAACCGCAAACAGAATCCATGCGTTCTGACGGGAGACATGCCGGGGGGGGAATGTCATGATACTGCCACATAAATTAATGTGTGAAGAAATGTATTTCCTGTCCTCATAGTATGAGTATGAAAAATGAGAATGAAACATAACATACTGGCTGACAACAAGGGAATATATTGGTTAAACCATGGTCATTCCTTTTCTGTTAACAATGATTTGATCATAATCGGGGGAGTTGTGGGGAAAAAAGGTTAGCAATAGTTCCAGGAAGTGACGTACCAGGAACATCTATAAAAGTACAGGAAGTGAGGTGTGCCAGGGGTTCCATTTTAGATATCAGAAAGAGTGTTTGGTGGTGGTTTGTCAATAAGACTCTTTTAAGGCCAATACTAAACCAGAATAAGAACTTGATAAACCACTGATTAGTTAATTTGACCAAAGAACTTTGTGAAGGGGAAGAAAGGAAGTTTGGTCGAACATTTCTGAAGGTTTAAGCTCTGAATCAGTTTAGAGCTTTTGCACAAAGGAACCGGCTGTTGTCTCCTGACTTGAAGGTGGGGTGAGTAATACACTTCATTCCCTTTTTTTGAGCAATGCATTGCCTTTTTATTCAATGAATTTATGGATTACTTGATTTTCAGAAGATATACAATTTTTGGTTAGATTTTTGGGATACTTTACTCGAGACATTTAAAGGAACTTTGCGTTGCAGGACTTTGACCATTTTCTTTTATATTTTGAAATATACTTTGAAGGACCTTTATTTTGTTAGTTCTTTAATATAACTCAGACATACAGTATTATGATTCTGAGGGGATACTTTGTGTGTAATATGTGGTTTTAGATATTTTAGATTTGAGCAGTTTCCCTGACTGGGCTCACTTCCTTCCTGGACTACAATTCCCATAATGCTTTGGTTCACTGCTCCTCCTTGTGGATAGGGGGAGGGCTGTCTTACTGAGACAACATGTAGTCCTAAAACCACATATTACACACATAAAGACCCCCCAGGAAAGTGTTCTAAATCTTCTAAACGTCATTAACATTTGCAAGTGTCCCTTTTAAGGGTGTCTGAGTTGTGTGCGCACAGATGCGAGTGGTGATGGATAAACCATACAGTATATTCAGGCTCAAATGGTGCCCTTATTAGATTATTAGACCGACTGCATTCAATGAGAACCCGCTCTCATATTATAGGCCAGTTAAACTTAGTAAAGTCTACAATCTGCTTTTTCAGAGGATCAACTTGACTAGACCACATCCAGGCGTGGAAGTAACACACACTCCTGATGAGTGTGTGTGTGTGCATGACGTTTGCATTAAGTGTGTGAGCGCACACACGTGTGCACGTGTAATAGAGACAACTGGGCGAGTCTAACATCTGCCCTGCTGTGTGTGTGACGGACAGGGTGAAGTAATATTACAGCTCTCTCCACTTTACCATCTGGAGACGCAGACACACGCACACATGCACGCACACACTCTTGTAAGTTGTCGCCCTCTGTACTTGTTTCCCTCACACTTAAGAGAACCTTCACCTCTTTCCTTTTCATTCGTCATTTGTTTCTCATTAGTCTCAGAGTGTGAAACAATGGAGGTATTTGTTTAACATGCAAATTCTCCATGGGTTCCAAATCACAGACACTCTTTTTTATTTTTTATAGCCTATTATTGTTAACCTGGAAAGCAGCGTAATTTTTTTCCACAATGTTTTGATTTAGTCTTTTGTATAACACACCATTTAGTCTTAGTCCTATTTAGTCTTCTGAAAAAAAACATAGTCTTTTAGTCTTAGTCAAAATTAACACTGCTGGAAAGATTAATTATTTATTTTTTTAGGTTTTTTTTGTATATCCAGTGCTCATTCATTCCTACAGATATTCTTTAAATAAGACCATGTTGTACAGTATATGTCCTTTATTCTTTAAATAAGACCATGTTGTACAGTATATTGTACAGTATATGCATTTATGGACATCAAGAGATGATGCTGAAGTATCAGGAATAAAAGGCTAGGGTTATATACGTTTATTCTTCTTCCTACGTTTTTATTTGGCCTAATATTCTTTGACTTTGTTGTCAATGTTTGAAATAGAGCCGTTTGTTTGTTTGTTTGTTCATTCATTATGGCATTATATTTTAACCACTTTTACAGTACTTTCTCAATTAATTTATAATTACACGCTGTTGGGGATACGGATATAGGTTGATATGCAGCAGGCCAATTAATTAGCATCACTGACCTTTGATCTCTTTGGAGCTGGCCTGTGATTGGCCGTAGTCACAGATGACGCCCGCGTCCTCGGTGTGGCGACAGTTGTGCGAGCCGGGCGCCTGCTTGATGCAGTCGACCAGCGAGCGCTCCTCGCCGCCACACTTCACGTTGTCCACGTGTATTGGCCCCGAGCCCTCCCCAAAGTACGCCATTACGCGGGCCTTCGCCTCGCCACTGCAGGGAACACACAGGCAGAAAGAGGCACTTGAGATCAATTGACCTTTGACCCCTCCACAAACTGCTATGGTCCAATCACAGCTAAGCATAACATGGGTTAGACAAACCTCTCCACCAATAGTTTTCCACATTATTTAAAAAAATTGATGCCACGCAAACAATTTATCCACTGCATATGGAAGGCCTTGTTGACGGATTTGGATGAGATTTTGAAGGTCTGGTTCCAAAAATGAACCAGTATATAATGTGTAAAATCTATTATATTTACATTGGAATGAATGAGCCCGGCTGGAAAGTGTCCAAGTGGGAGAGGCCGGGTCTTAGCTATAGGTGAATTAATCCAAATTGAATGAATGAGTGAATGAATGAATGAATAAGTGACAATGCATTGTGAGCTTTTTGATCAGCTATTTTCAGTGAAACTATTTGCATATATATACAGTATAGACACCTGTGGGTCATACAGTACATGGAGTTCTTTGTTAGGCATGCCCAAATATGTAGTCTATGCAGATGTCAGAACAGGCCAGCTCCATATATGGACACTGGGCAGGGGGCCCTGCCCAGTCCAGAGCCCGGGCCCAGAGGCCTTTTTGGGGCGGTTCTGGACAACCGTGGGTCCGACCATACTCAACCCCGGGCACTGCACTCCCTGTGGGGGTGTGGAACACGTGTGTCGGATTTGAAGTCGGTGGGGCGAACGGTTCCCGAGTTACGTTGATTACAGACGTACAGAGACTTGGTGCATTTATTAGTTAGATGAAGTAGAGAGGGTTGAAATGTTGGGGATCGTTTCCATGTAACAAAAAGTGTGTCTCTACTGTAAGTAGACGAGACTAACACCACATACACTTCAGTCTGACAAAAAAGTCCTGGTTGTGTGTGTGTGTGTGTGTGTGTGTGTGTGTGTGTGTGTGTGTGTGTGTGTGTGTGTGTGTGTGTGTGTGTGTGTGTGTGTGTGTGTGTGTGTGTGTGTGTGTGTGTGTGTGTGTGTGTGTGTGTGTGTGTGTGTGTGTGTGTGTGTGAGTCTGTGAGAGAGAGCACTATGTCTCCATGTATTTCGACAGTGATGACATCTTGAGCAGAGATGTTATGGTTTGACATTCTCTGGCCATGACACAAAGCACCTCAAAACCTCTTTCAATCTGATAACAACTGTGTGTCTGTGACACACTATCATACCCTCACCTCTGACTTCAATTAGCACGCCGGTGCGACTGTGCGTGCGTGTGTGTGTGCGCTTCTGCGTATATGAATGGCTCTTTACTCTCATATTAATTAGGAATGATCACTGACTGACCGAGAAGATCTCATATTGTTTCCCAGAGGGGTCGGGTTGATTGGCAGGGTTCATTTCACTGGCCTGTCTCCACAGGGAAGCTGCTGTATGTCGGTCTGTTACTGAGACATCCAGTTTTCTGTCTGTGCCTCACAGAGATCCCTGTGGTGCTTTTATTTTATTATAGCGCACAGAGGTTAAAGCCAGAGGGTCCGATTCAAAAGGAGTGCACCGCCCACGCACACACACATGGGGGAAGTCAATTGAAACACATTCTCAACCTGCATGGAGTTTCAATCTGTGGGAGAAAAGAAAACTGGACCCCATTGGGCCCTTTGTTGGTACTAGACCAGTGGTTCTCAACCAGTGGTCCAGGGACCACCAGTGGTCCTTGAGGGTAGTCCCCAGCTAAATGATGGAGAGTTGGTAACCAAATGGACCCTTATATGTCTTTAACCCTTATTTAACTCTTGAGAGGGTCAAATGAAATCAAATAGACCCTCATGGGTCCATTTGGTTTTAATTGTACGCTCTCAAGAGTTAAACATCTGCATTACTTAATGTGCAGCTAGTCTACTGCACCATTAGAGAATGTTATCTCCTACCTGCATGGAAATGTTATCCAACGATAACAAAATATTCTACGTTTTGGGCCTGAGAGGCTAATGTCATCAAATCGTGGTCCGTGGCTCAAATGCCATATATATATATATATATATATATATATATATATATATATATATATATATATATATATATATATATATATATATATATATATATATAAAAATAGAAATGGGTTCTAATAATCACATAATGGTGATGTTTGAATGAATGCCATGCTTGAATGAATTAGTTGCAGAATAATGGAATATCATTATCATTGTGAAAAGGACGGGATTGGGAAACCAGGCAGCACCAATGAGCTCCCTGCTCTCATAGTCATTTGGTCAGCGGATGAAAGACGACGGAGGATTGAGGGAATGAACGAGAACGTATACCTCCGAACGTCTCTGTGCATTTGAATGGAATGGCATTGGAAATGGGCTACGAATGTGATCGTGAACGATTGTATCTATATATGGTCGTACCTTTTTCGTCATTTTTATGCAATCGAAAAAGGGCTCTTAAATACAGCTGAGCATTTAGTGGAAGGTGTGACATACACTACTAATTAACAATATATTCTATTTACTCTAATAATAAATAGTTTCCTATTAATAAATAGTTTGACCAATTAAGATAATAGACTGATCTACAAGCCGTGAGACAGTGCAACACGTGAGCTTGTGGATCTGCTATCTTTGCTGATAATTATACACTTTTGAAAGTAATTATACACTCGTCTGAAAATATGTTGTTCACCTTGACTGAGAGACTGCCATCACGCAAATTCCAGCTTTTCACCAGAGGAGAAAAACTTTGTTTTATTTTTTTCCCCCAAAATGAGTTTATAGCACAGGCAGACTCTTCACATATATTCAAAGATTTGCGCCACATTTTCACGGGAATTTTAAAAAATAGCAGATCTACAAACTCGCAGCGCGGCACTCGTAGATCTGCTATTTTTCAATAGGTAAAGTATAACATAATGCTTTAAACACCAAAAGGGGTTCCTGTTTTGAATGGGTACCGCTAAACGTCTTGAAGAATCAGTCCAGTCCACACCTAGCTCTGTCCTCCACAGATGGAGAAGAAGAACTACACTGTTTTGGCTTTGTCAGGCAGAACAACATTCCTGGATTTCAGTAGGGGGGGCATTTATTTTTAATGTTCCAACTTCTTCAACGGTGTGAGTCGCACAATAATTGTCCCATTGTTTAGCCTCTCCTGCAGACAGAAGTAGGTCATAGGAGCACAGTTCAGTGCTCTAACACGTTTAGGACGGGAACACCCCTTTGGTGTTTTAAGCATTATGTTATACTTTCGCTATTGAAAAAATAGCAGATGAGCTTGTAGACCTGCTATTTTTGAACATTTGTGTCGCAAAACTGTGAATATACTGTGTATTATTTTAGAGCAAACATTTTTTATCTCATATCTTTACTTCTGGGGGGTCCCTGGAACAGCATATCTTCAGATGGGGGTCGGCAGCCAATTCAATATAATTCTGGGGGTCCATGACGTGAAATAGCTTGAGAACCACTGACATACAAACATCATTTAGAAGACATTTGTAAAATCTGATCTCGGGTCTAAATGGGCTAATGTTTACACTGCTAGCGAATGAGTCTCTTGACGTGCGTTAGACTGTTGCAGCCAAAGCACTTGAATGTTGATGGATCACAATGAAAATAAAGCCTTTGGCTGTTTTTGTGATGATCCATTTGGATTATTATCATTATTTTCTTCTTACGTACTGCTGTACCTTATTAGAAACGGTCAATAAAATATTAAAAGTCAATAGTACTATAGACGAATACCAGTTTAAAGTCCACATTTTATTCTGACCCCTCCACGAAAAGACCTATAGTTGTCCTGAACCTTTATCCATCATTTATACATTATGGATAATTAGCGTGGACTTAAACTGTTATTCATCTATAGTAATTAAGGAACATCAAAGAACCCGAGATCTATAGAGATCCAGTTACATAGTTAATGTGTACTTGTCTATCTGCCAGGCTTTGCATCTTATGCATGATGCGTGTTTGTGCGTGCGTGTGCATGCGTGCGTGCGTGCGTGTTTTGCATGTATATTTGTGTCATTATTACGTTCATATTCCATTACCACCACCGCGTTAACCTTTCACCCTCCTATGTAATGGTCTTTAACCACACCCAGTCCATCATAGCGATGACCCTAACATGACTTTCACACGCCTCTGACATGCTCAATATCACACACACACACACACACACACACACACACACACACACACACACACACACACACACACACACACTTATGCACTCCAGATGTGGCTTTTATCCGCAGTCTAGAATAGATGTACCGTACGTTTCAGCGAGAGGGAATGATGGGTGAGCGATGAATTTATGCTGGATGGAAGAGAGTGAAAGAGGAACAAATCAAATCAAATCGTTTTCCATATAGCATGCGCTGCTATTCACATGTTTTTTTGTTTTATAAGGGAGGATATAATGGGAGAAACAGGAGGATGAAATTAGGTAGTTTGCTTCAGTCAAGCGTTCGTTAACACATTTAGACCCGAGGACGATTCTACAAATGTCTTCTAAATCAGTTGACAGTTTCCTGAAAAACCCGTGTTTCTATGTCAGCCAAGTACCAAAAATGTATGGTACTTACCGCCGAACCCCATCTGAAAATATGATGTTCCAGGAACTCCTGCCCCAGACGCAAAGATTTGAGTTACAAACGTTCACTCATACTCAATTACTCATACTGTATATTCAAAGAATATACAGTATATTCAAAGATTTGCACCACATTCACGATTTAAAAAGAAATGGCAGATCTACAAGCTTGATCTGCTTATTTTTCAATAGCTAAAGTATAACATAATGCTTAAAACACCAAAAGGGATTCCCGTCCAGAATGGGATAAAGAACACGCATTAATTTGCGGAATTTCCTTTTGTTAGGGTTTGATTGTGTTGGCTGATTGGCTCTGAGTAGCAAATGACAACAGACATTTGTCAACCATCAAATGTAATGAATGTTTCTTATCTGCTGCCAAGTGAATGCATAAAGAAATGCCTGCATTTCTTTATGCACACACCTTTTGCATATTGTTGCTGTTGGGTGGAGACTGCCAACCCTCCAATGTACTGTAGTTAGTCACAAGGTCTTGTTTGTGACTTAGCTCTTATTTTACTAGATACAACAAGATACAAGGTTTATACAACCATATAAGTTTTTCTTTCTCTGTTATTTGACTAGATTTCCAAACTGCAAATAGCCAGAGCTTTTACGGAAGATAATTCCACCCAGTCTTTCAAACTGTAAGCTTCTGATGTGACAATAATGGACTTGCAGTAAGAGCCGCTGCTATTTTAGAAGGACACAGACGAATTGAGCCCCCATGGAATTCGCAAAAATGTGGGTAAAATTCATGAGAGCCTCAAATCCATATGGCCACCATCCAAAACCTGTTAATTAAGGCACAATAAGGCAAACTTACGTAAAGTTCATTCTGCTTGAAGTAGCATCTGATATGTCGAACTAGGGGTTTTTCATGATTCTGAATCCATTCCAAGCATTAGTTTAGCACAAAAACGGCCATAGCCACTTGCCCAAATGTGCTCAAATGTGCTGACCTCATCACATTTGAGTGCTAATGCTTGGAATGGATGTGGGATGTGGGTTCTCATGACTTTTCCCTGCATTTTTTGCGATTTACATGTGGGCTCAATGTGTTTAATAACCCTCCTAGATGACAAATCCATTGAGAAACTGACCTTTGCTCGCCGGTCACGGAACTGCCGTGTGTGTGTGTGTGTGTGTGTGTGTGTGTGTGCACAAGCTTCCAGTTGTAAATAATTGAAAGCACACCCACACACACACACACACACACACACACACGGGGTGAGTCATTTTTCATCCAAAATGTAATCTTTCAATGACACTGTTATGGGAATATTCTACACAGAATGTGAACGTAATGCATACATATACAGTATAGTGTTGCAGGGGAGATCTATCGTTGAGAGATACGTGGTGAAAGTGTGATGTAAAGTGAATCATGGAGCGGTGGTGTGAGGAGAAGGAGTGATAACTAGAACAGGAATACGTGAGCCAAAGTGATGGAGAGGTCAGAAGTGAGTGGATAAACAGAGTAGCCAAAGTGATGGAGAGGTCAGAAGTGAGTGGATAAACAGAGTAGCCAAAGTGATGGAGAGGTCAGAAGTGAGTGGATAAACAGAGTAGCCAAAGTGATGGAGAGGTCAGAAGTGAGTGGATAAACAGAGTAGCCAAAGTGATGGAGAGGTCAGAAGTGAGTGGATAAACAGAGTAGCCAAAGTGATGGAGAGGTCAGAAGTGAGTGGATAAACAGAGTAGCCAAAGTGATGGAGAGGTCAGAAGTGAGTGGATAAACAGAGTAGCCAAAGTGATGGAGAGGTCAGAAGTGAGTGGATAAACAGAGTAGCCAAAGTGATGGAGAGGTCAGAAGTGAGTGGATAAACAGAGTAGCCAAAGTGATGGAGAGGTCAGAAGTGAGTGGATAAACAGAGTAGCCAAAGTGATGGAGAGGTCAGAAGTGAGTGGATAAACAGAGTAGCCAAAGTGATGAAGAGGTCAGAAGTGAGTGGATAAACAGAGTAGCCAAAGTGATGGAGAGGTCAGAAGTGAGTGGATAAACAGAGTAGCCAAAGTGATGGAGAGGTCAGAAGTGAGTGGATAAACAGAGTAGCCAAAGTGATGGAGAGGTCAGAAGTGAGTGGATAAACAGAGTAGCCAAAGTGATGGAGAGGTCAGAAGTGAGTGGATAAACAGAGTAGCCAAAGTGATGGAGAGGTCAGAAGTGAGTGGATAAACAGAGTAGGCACTCACTGGGAGTCTAACGTCTTAACCCATTGAGACCTGAGGACCATTATGTCTATTAAATCATGACGGTTTTCTGAAAAGCCTCATGTTTATCAAACATTTTCATGTCAAGGGCTCTCAAAAATTGGCCGCCGACCCCATCTGAAAATATGTTGTTCCAGGGACCTCCCCAGAAGCAAAGATTTGAGTTAAAAATGTTCGCACTGAAAGAATAAATATTCAAAGATTTGCGCTACATTTTCACAAATTTTCAAAAACAACAGATCTACAAGCTCGTAGTGGGGGCACTCTGTGCCACACTATGAGCTTGTAGATCTGCTATTTTTCAACAGCTAAAGTGTAAAATAATGGTTAAAGCGGTTAAGGCGACACAGATGCGTTCCAGGTCTCAATGGGAATAATACACAGTGACCCCCCCCCCACCCCACACACACACACACCTGTAACCCAGCTGGCGACACACCACCTCAGCATCGCGGTCTGTCCAGCCGTCGTCACACACTGTCCCCCACTGACCAGACAAGTAGATCTCCACCCTGCCCTCTCTGGAGCTCTCTCCTCCCACCAGCCTCACTGGCACACCTGGGGAACGCACACATAACACATTAAGTTATTCTATTTAAATAAAAATATACGCTGATAAAATCTCAAGTTATTTATGCCTCCACTTATAAATCATGCATGGGGATCAAAACTTGATCTTGGAAATGTTGGACGACCTCATTATAGCTAGGGTCCTATCCTATCCGAGACAGAGGGGATTATTTACAGTTGAAATTGACTGAATTATACATTGCATTGTGTTCATGAAGCAGAATATATATATAGTCTAGCTCATACATGGGCAACTGGTGTCCCGGGGGCAACATGCGGCCATCTGGAGTGAGCGTAGAAATATAGTGGCCCTCTCCATGGTCAAAGTTGCCCACCCCTGGTCTAGCTGCTTGGAGGCCAGAAGCCAAACATCTCCCTCAGCCATGCAGGGAGGATTCCCCTTGGCCTGGGGACCCATGTTTGGGTTCCCACGCAGGGCAGATCAGACCTGTGTTAAAATCCAGGCCGGTCTTGAATCTCGAACAATCTACTACAGTGGTTTTCAACCCTTTTCATTCAAGGCCCATTATGTATTGGGTATTTGAGCCACAGAACCACCATTTGATGACATTTAATGTATCCTCTCAGACCCGAAACGTAGAACATTTCATTGTCGTTGGACGATATTTTGGTAGGCCTACCATTTTATGCTCCATTTTGACTGGTGGCCAATCTGTTCAGAATCATACTGCTGATTTCTGTCTGTAGTAAATCCCAAATTGTGCACAAAATACAAACAAATAATTTCTCCTCATGATTTATAATAATATCAATGTAGCCTATTTAGTATTTACTTAATTTGTTTTCGATGGTGGCTGACCCTGAAGCAAGCGTTATGTTTCAGTGAAGAGGCCATCGTCTTTCACATACTGGCATTTTCGGTGTGCATAAAAAATGCATTCGCATGCACGCATTCATGTACACTACTACACTACAGCATCTAAAACACAAAGACGCCTACTCTGACAAGATAACTGACACTAAAGTAAAACTGACCACATTTGCAATTAAAAGTCTAAGAAACAAATGAATGTAAACATTTTTATTTTTGTCCAACCACGAAACGGCAACCAATGGGTGTGAAGAGGGGGCACAGCCACGGGCGGGACCTGTACTGTACATCGCTATCATGAAAAACATTGACCAACAATATAGAACTCTCCTCTAGCTTCTATGAGGCTTGACAAGCAGACACAGGGAAATAAAGACTATGATTGACAGACGGCAGTATAGGAGAGAAAATGAATCCTTGGTGTGTGTAAACACATGGAAAACTCATTAGCGTTCAGCAAGATGAGAGAGGTTTCTGTGTCTGGGGGTGCCTGCCTGTAAGCAGAAACCAATGATGATGGATCTTAATCATAACGGCGGATGATGTTATGAGCCATCTCGGGATGCATAACTTTTCAGAGAGAGAGAGAGAGAGAGAGAGAGACGATTAATGATCTTTTCATATCAACAGGAGATTAAGTGTTTCACTTCCTGAACACCCCCCCCCCCCCCCTATGCACGCACTCACGCAGACACGCAGGCAGGCCTCAGTCAGGCATGTGCACTGAGCTGGTGAGCTGCCTGATTATGTGTATGGGAAGAGGCAGGTGTTTGAGTTACTTCCTTTGCATGAAACCCGAACACCTTTGACCTGTATGTAACTCGTCATAGCCTGTCAGATCGTTTGTGTGTGTGTGTGTGTGTGTGTGTGTGTGTGTGTGTGTGTGTGTGTGCACGTGTGTGTATTTCTTTGCATGTCAGTTTGTGTGTCTGGCTGCGTATGTATGTATGTATGTATGTATGCAACAACAACATGTAAAGCCTGGGTAAAAGTCTCCTCTCCAGACCATGAATGCAGCATTTACTGTACTACATGGTGAAAGAAATGCAAATGCCCCTCCTCTCCTTTCGAGACTTGCTTTTTTCTGAACTCTCCAGATCTTGAACGCGGAATTTTGCGCTGAAAGAATTTGTTTAGAAGTCCATGTCATCGCATCACTAGTAGCCAACGAGTGCAGGTCGTGCCCGGGAAAATAGCAGATCTACAAGCTCTCAACGCGTTGCAGAGCGGCGTGTTGAGAGCCTATTTTCAAAACAAATCAAATCAAATCCCCCTGCCCTCTGTATCACCCTCGGCACGTCCCTGACACGGGAAATCTGAGATCCCATCGTCAAGAAATAAAGGAAAAACAGTGCCCCGCTCTTTTCCTTTGAGTTTATTGATTATTGATGCGAGTCAACAGTGGAGTGTAACACGACGGGAGACACAGAGAAAGCCAGAGGTGATGTTAGAGCCAATTTCTATTCATGACTATTTGCATTTATTCTATTACTGCCTGCTTTATGAATTGTATATTTTCTTGATTATTTAATTATGCTAAGAATTTGATGGGTTGAATGGAGGCTTACCCTCCCCTTTGAGAAATGATTTGTAGGTGCAGCCGTGCAGGGCACCCGATGACAGACAGGTGACTCCCTGCTGGGAGATAGAATGTGACACAAACGTGGAAGCAGTCACAGTTTGTTGACCACGCTCATGCAGGGTCTTTTTGTTTTATTAGAATACCTTAAGTTATGCAGGGTCTTTTTGTTTTATTAGAATACCTTAAGTTTAAGTTTATGTGACGGAGAAATAAATGTGATTTGTTGTGACGCAACTTTCGGATCTCTGTGACGACGCGGCGCGAGTGTATATCAAACAATAGACAGCAACACCACCCCGACCAATAGTGGCTTTATAGTTGCTTGAAAGAAAGGTGGGAACGTTTAACAGTGCGGAAACACAAACACTATAGTCTCTGGTTTTAAAAGAGAATAGTATGGGAGGTGTGACACACACAGACGTCACACCTCCCCGATGTTATGGCCTCTCGCACGCACACACTGAATTGTTAGCAAACAGAGAGAGAACAGAGTGTGTGTGTGTGTGTGTGTGTGTGTGTGTGTGTGCACACGTTCATGAGAGAGAGGGAAATGTCAAAGCATTGGCTAGCTTATCTGCTTTTCCAAGAGCAGATAAACCAATTTGCTGGTGGTATGCTTACAGAGGGCACGCACGCGCACACGGACACGGACAAACTCCATATACTTTGCTCTCATAGCTTGCCAAGCAGGCCTCAACTCATTTAATCAAACAGCTATTTCAGTGTGGGATGTTGGCAAAGTGGAAAATGTCTCTTGACTCTTTCAACACCAAAAAAACACATGAATTTATTATCGGGGATGAAAACCATAAACTTTGGACAACCTGCACTGGAGCAATCTATCCCACACAGGTCCCGCTCTGACATCATTTTATTATGCGCATTATGCACAATTTGACACATCTGCTGCTAATATTTTTCACCACCAATAGGGTGTTATTATCTGTGCCTATTCCTACAATATGCACATATTACTGGTGATAGACTTATATCAGTCCTATCTATTCCTAGATCAGTTCATTGGTCTTTAACCCATTTAGACCTGAGGCCGATTTTAAAAATCGTAACGGTTTTCTGTAAAAAGCTATATTTCTATGTCAGCGGTGCTCAACCTTTTTCATGTCAAGGACCCCCAGAATTATCTGTATTTGACTGCGGACCCCGATCTGAAAATATGTTGTTCCAGGGACCCCCCGGAAGCAAAGATTTGAGTTAAAAAACATTTGCTCTGAAAGAATATATATTCAAAGATTTACATTTTCACGTAAAAGAAAAAGAGCAGATCTACAAGCTCATGAGCTTGTAGATCTGTATAACATAATGCTTAAAACACCAAAAGGGGTTCTCGTCCTGAATGGTTTGAAGTCTATTTATATGCTGTTTTTATTGGCGATAGAATGCACGCGATACATACTCCTCTATTTCCAGCTACTGGTGGCCTAAACAAACCAGATCGCTCCAGGCATAGAGAGACAGGTTTGTGGATGTTAATTAATCTTTATACTGTCTTTTATATTATTATTATTAGTAGTAAGTAGGGATGGAGCTCATGAATTTTTTATTGATAACAAGCACCTTATTGATCAGGTTGGTTCTTATCGAGCCCACTATCGAGCATTTTCTATTATTTTGTGGAAAGACGGGAGACGACAAGTATCTTTTATTAGGGCCTTCAAATACAGTACTTAGACGGAAGGCAATTGACTTTTTTACCAAATAAAATAATATTAAAGAAACTGTTAACTGGTTTATGTGTACAGTCACTTTAAAGGCGTAATTTTGTTTACGCGGACAGTGCTGGTTGGCAGGTATCAATACACTTTTTTGTATACACTTTTAGACTGACATGTTTGTGCCAGCATGGATGATTACATATATTTCTTGATCGCCTCTTGTCTTGATTGTTTAAACATGACGCCATGGGCCGCTATGCTCGATAACGGGCTTAATCAGCCCAAAGCTTGTTGATAACAGGTACTCAATGAGCTTGTTAACGGGTTTTTTCGGGTATGGGGTAAAAGTATAGGCTGAAGACGGAGCTTTTATTGCCTACGTTTTTGAAACATATCTCAAGCAAAGCTTGGTATTTGCATGCACTATTAAAAAAAATAGCAAGAGTTTCAGAAGAAAACAAAAAAACTAACTTTGACTCAACGAAACCAACAGTGCTGAGTAAATCAAAAGTATCTGAGCAAAAAGACTGACCCGGGAACAGAAAGCAAAGATAACTATTATTTTATGTTACTACAGTATGTCACTTTTATCCCTGTATCTTCGTTTCATCCTTATACTGTGACGTTGCTATGACAACTGAATCCCCCCCCTGGATCAATAAAGGTCTAACTATCCATCTGTACATTAGGGCAATACAAAATGACAATAAAAAACAAAACGACACCTGAGGGTTACGAGCACCGCGGACCCACTATCAACTATTCCTTGGAACGCTGTCCAGTCTAGTCTCATGGCACACTATAAAGCTGTCTGGAGGGTTGTTGACTTTGGGCCTGATTTAATAGTGCTACTATACCCATCCCTTCCCCCCAATGCATGTCTGTCTGTCGGAGAGCAGATCTAAAGCGCTAACAGGTCTCTCTGTGTCTCTCATTAGGAAGAGTTAAGGAGGCGCACTTCTCCATAAAACGGATGCTTTGTTCTGCAGTGTAGTGGCGTGGCATGATGCCAAGTTCCTGGGATTTTCTAAACTGATGTAGGTGAGCTGAGTGGGCCTCGAGGGAGGGGGAGAGAGAGAGAGAGGGAGAGAGAGTGAGTGCCGGCACTAGTGAGGCTTATTGCTGCCGCCGCCACAGACAGGTTAAATCATCAGGATTCTACAGACTGCCATGTAGTCGAGGCTGGATAAGCTGCCGCCTGGCAGCTGGGCCTATTAAAGCTTGCATGGCTTAAACACTTGAACCCTGTATATACGTTGTCGACGACAGTATATCAAATATGGAAAATAGCCAATCTACAAGCTGACAAAAGTTTATAGATGAGCTATTTTTGATAATTTGGAATTATTATTACCATTATTATTATTATTATTATTATTACCATTATTATTATTATTATTTGTATTTATTATTATACTTTTTTTATTTAAAAGACTATGTATTTTTCTCCTATAATGTATGAACAGGGCTTAAAGCCAAAACAAATCCCAAGACTGATTTTTTTTTTTGCACATCTGCACTGATCTCATTAAAATGTATGAGCCCCATGAAATCCTCAGGACTGAAATCCGTCCCCAGGACTGAGAACTTTAAGCCCTGTGTATGCACAATGTACAAAATAAGGATGGCCGGGTTTGGAAGCGAAAGGAAATTAAATACAATTCAAGCTTCATTTGCCTCACAGGGATCGTTTCCCTTGCGGTGATCGGGGCTCTGGTTTGTTCCAGCAGGTCACATTTCTTTTCAGATGGTGGATTGATTGCTAACACTGCCCTTCCTCATGCCATGGCTATACTGAAAGAACATGAAATCAACTACTTCCTCATTTCCTCTTTTGTCTCGTTCCTTCCTTCGGGCCATGTGTGCTGTGTGGGCTGAAGGAATCCTGTGGTCTCCTTGTTATGGCACGCCATAAAATCCTCAGTCCCAAGTTCCGGGGGCCAATATTTTTACGCTCGGACTTAAATGAACACTGAGGATTTTTACTGAGTCGGGGTTTGGGGAGTCTCTCGCTGTGACTGTTTCATCAGCATTCCTGGCACACTAAGGACTGTGGCGGAGTGTGTGTGTACTTTCGCAGTTCTTCCAACCCCGACATTTGGCACAGCAAATTTCCTGGGACGTTGCTATAACAACCTGCCCGCCATAGAGATACACACATACACACGAAACCATAGACAAAAGGTGAGAGCCTGCCTGGCATCTAATCTCTCTCTACTTCTAGGGTAGGAAATAAATAAAGGGTTGGTCAGATGTTATCGTTGTCTTACTGCTGGGAAGGTGCTGTCCCGCTCGCTCTGGGCTGCAGGCGACGCTCACGTCTTCCTGGTGCGTGCAGTCGTGGCGGAGCCGGTCGCTCCTGGTGCACAGCAGCAGGCCGGGTTCCTTCCCCGTACAGCGCACATCGTCCAGCAGGATGGGCCCTGTCGAGCCCTGGCCCAACCGAGGGACCGGGGTCATGTCGGACGCCTCGGGACGAACACGTCTACCTGACCTGGAATAATGGGCAGACTTTGTCAGATCTTGTCATAATTTAGTCTAGTAGCCAGCCCCATTGTGAACCCGGACATGTTGAGTACACCACGGTTTTATGTTAGAAATGTTTAGTATGGCCCGGGCGGTGGCGCAACCGTCTGGGCACCCGACTGGTAATCCAGTCGCAGTGTGCTGCGGGTTCGACTCCCGAGCCCGACACGGCCTTTACTGCATGTCTTCCCCCATCTCTCTCCCGTTTCCTGTCAGCCTACTGTCTGTCCCTTCAAAAAACCGATAAAAGGCATAAGCCGCAAAAAACAATTATAAAAAAGAAAAGAAAAGGTTTAGTATGGGTCCCCAGCATGTAGAAACTGCTATTAATCTCCCATCACTAGGTAAGGTAAGGTAAGGTAATTTTATTTATAGAGCGCCTTTCAAAACAGTAACAATAAAATAAAAGGAATAAAACAAGAACATCTCAATCAAAAATAAACCAACAATGAAATAAGAAACAGAGCAGCAAAGACAGTACCTAGAAATAGATAAGATAGATAGTCATGCATCATCACATTCGGGCCAATGGCAATTTGCGTCCTCACTTGTTTTTATCCTCAATATGTACTTTGCTGAAGCCAATCAAATCTTCGCTATGATTCACATAAACACATACAGCTGGGCATATAGGAGGGACTATAGCGACCCTTTGCTCAGTTTAGCACCATTCTCCCCTAAAACCGCCGTCCAATAACAGTCAAATCTATGGCTCTGTGTTTGAGAGCCTACAATGTATGAACGCTTAATTGTGGCTGTGTGAATTAATGACTTTGTGCCATTACCGGTATCCAAGTTGTCGGCAAACCACCTGCGTGTTGGAGTCGGACCAGTCGTGGTCACACACGGTCCCCCACTGCCCGCGGTAGAAAACCTCTAAGCGGCCCTCGTGGCTGCCAGGGCCTCCCGTTAACCTCAGGGCACCGTCTGAGGAGAGAAAGGGAAACCGGATTCATACGGAGTTGTGCGCCAATGTCGCACAAAGGAAAATAGCATAATAGCATCTACAAACTCCCAAGAGCGCCGAAGTCCTGACGTCACTCGCTCATCCCCTGGTTCATGGAAGTTTTTCCTCTATGGAGAATATTTTCCATATCATCTTAAAATCGTCTCGTATAAGAATTGTGGTAAACAAACTGTCTCTGCGATATTGACAGGGAGGTGTCTCTGTATCGTTTACGACAGTCATTCACTCATATTGGATACAGTCTGTTTCTAGCGAAAATGTAACTAATTCAGCAGCAGTAACATTAGCGTTTTCTCAGTCAGTTAATTCTTCACATCATATGAGTGAAACGGCCAGGATGATTTGCTTATTTTTCAATCACAGTTCTTGTATTAGGCGATCTAAATGCAAATAAAAAGTACATGAACCCGTGGACTTGGCGCCCTCTCAAATCCTGACAGAAAACTGTCAGGATTTAGAAGACTTTTTTTTTTCGACGTCAGGCCTAAATGGGTTAAAATAAATCCCAGGATATGACCACAATGGTAGCCTATGACATGAACGGTAAATATTGTCATACTGACAAGCCCAACGCTGGGCAAGACCTTTCATCTTTTTGGACGTTGTGGGGTTTTGGTGGAAGTACCGCTCAAGAAAATGACGTTGATGGTTTACAAATCAGTTTACATTCTCTGTGAATGAGTGTTGTGATTGGTCGGTAAAATGGTAGGTTGTGACCAGGCTTTTCTCTTTGCAGATGAGTAAGGCTGGGACCAGTGTTGTTTTTGGCAGCAAAATGTTGGTTTTAGATATATATATATATGCCTTTATAACTACCTTATAATTGTTATAATGTACTGTTCCACTGAGTATAATCATGCATTATGACCAGCACTTATAATATGTTATAAATGTGGTTATAAGTTGTTATAGATTATTATAAACATTTATAAGGAGTGTTATAATGCCATATAAGCACATTATAATGCATTATAAATGCGCTATAATGCATTATAAAGACTACCTTCATATAAAGTGTTACCAAAAAGGGTATCCCACAATTTTGTAACCCATTTTTCACCCCTGTGTCAATTATCTAATGTGATCCTGGGCTCTACACATCCTCCGCCAACCTGGGGAGAGCAACAGACTTGAACTCATGCTTCCTTCATGCATGAGTGTCCAAGTTGCTCCTTTACACCTGACGGGGGGAGTTTCCCTGGTTGGACGTAGCGCGTGGAAGGAACATGTTATTCCAAACAGTTATTTTACCCTCCATCAGGTGCCCCGGCTGGCCAGGGGGAGGCAGTTTCTCGACCAGGATTACTGCATGTTTTTTGTGAGGGTACCTATACCCTAGGGGACACGGGGAGAACATGAAAACTCCACACAGAAGGGCCCTTTCGCCAACCCCGCCTCGGGTATGGGCACTGATGACCGTTCCTAACATTTTAGTCTAGTTTTTATTTGTTGATGAAATTGTCAGTAAATGTAGTCTTAGTTTTAGTCATCATAGCTTAGTTTTCATTTAGTTTCCATTTCGTTTTCGTCAGGGAACAAAGGTAGTCGACGAACATTTTTCGTCTTGGTTTTAGTCTATGAAATCAACACCGAGGCTAGACATGCCCTAATTGTAGCATTTCTCAGACGTATTACCTGTGAGTGGAGTACAGGACACGGCCGCGTCCTCAGAGTGAAGACAGTTGTGCTCCCCCCAGGCGTTCTTGGCACACTGTTCCAAAGAGAGCTCGTTTCCCGTGCAACGCACCTCGTCCAGCCACACCGGACCGGAGCCCTCACCGAAACGGGCCTGACGCCACGCTCTGGCCACACCGCTGCCAGAAGACCACGAGAGCTCGGTTAGTTAGTATCAAACGAGTGCAATGGTTTTTTTTCTCTATACATTCTAGACATTCCGATTGCCTGATTTGTTCAAATGTAAAGTCACTTGATTTATTATTTAATGTGACAAATATTTGGTAACACAATTCCAAATATTTTCCATCTGTGTGCCCTTCCTGCTCTCTCTCTCTCTCTCTCTCTCACACACACATACACTCACTCACTCAAACACACACACACACACACACACACACACACACACACACACACACACACACACACAGGATTGTCAATTTTGCTAAGCATGCATATCTTTGTGGCACAATCCCATCCAGGAACAATAACCCTGATTCAGTGGCTGACTCCCAGATGTTCTTCACTGCTCGACTATCTCTAGGTTTCCGAATGGAAAGAATACTTCACATTCCTCTGGAGAGAGAGAGAGAGAGAGAGAGAGAGAGAGAAAGACACCCACATCGACTCATCTATCTTCTATAGCCAAATCTCTTCATCATGCTTCTCACTTCCTTCTTTGTTGTAAGTTGTGAGGGAGTTCATTACTTGATGTAGTGAAGATCAAAGTGTGTGTGTGTGTGTGTGTGTGTGTGTGTGTGTGTGTGCGCGTGCGTGTCCCTGCATTCCCTCACCTCAGTCCCAGCTGTCTGCAGACCACCTCTGCGTCATTGTCGTCCCACTGGTCATCACAGACGGACCCCCACTGGCCCCCGTGGAACACCTCCACCCTGCCCTCTGACACGGACCCTCCTCCCACCAGCCGCACAGGCAGCACTGTGACTGCTGTCTCCATAACACACGCACACGCACGCACACGCGCACACACACACACACACACAGGCTGATGAAATTATTGTTCAAACCATGTGAAACGAATGTGATATAAATCAAGAGTGTAAAGGATAAAACACAATGGACATACTATACTGTACACATACATATTTTGACTATAAGCTTCCACCCTGCATATACTCACGCTGCTATTTAAATGAATACACATTTGCCAGAATGTCAAAGAGAGATTTCCATTTCATGTAAACGTAATGGACAATATAGTAATGCATGATTAACACGGCCAGCCACATAAGTCCCCTAACCTCATAGCGGTTTTAATCAGCCACGTAGTCAGTTGACAACGCGCGGAACCGTGATCAACCGCACAGAATGCAGCCCACAGAGATCTTGGTAGGTCAGCAGACGCGTCTACTGAGGGCATTCAATGCTCTGATTAAACCTGATTTTGTCCCTTTCGATGCATTGATGGCATTGGAAACGGGTGGCCTGACGGTGTCAGTGTCAGGGGGAGATAAGGACTGCAGAAGACAGGCTTTACCTTGCTGCTGGGCGCAGGTGACGGCCGCAGCCAGAGGGCACTCGCCTCCATTCCAGGACGTCTTGGGACACTGAAGCAGGTCAAGCTCTTCACCTCGGCAATCCACTGTCCTCCAGTGGAGCTTGGACATGCTAAGGCGCGACAGGGGGGACGAGCGAGCACGACCTGAGAATCTGGGAAAGGTATAGGAACATGACTTGACTTCTTCTTAGATGTAATTAAAAATATATATTTAATCTGCGAGTTATTCCATGGATTTATAGTTTGTTATACATTTGTTGCATGCTTCTTCGTGTTCAAAAGTGATGAAAAAAAAAATAGGTGGAAAACTCAGGCACACGTCATAAATGGAGCTCATAGCTGAAGTTCAGGAGAAGGACCACACCTCCAATCTACAGCTACCTCCACCTCCTATCAAGCCACCTCCACCCGTATATAAGAGCCCATCCAACCAACGGTTCTCCCTCTGTTCTTGCTTCACCCCCCCCCTAATTCTCTTCCTATACTCTCTTTAACCTCTCCTTTTTACAGGTCCCTAAAGGGGGGGTTCGTTGCAGTGTTGTTTTTGGCAGCAAATTTTGATTTTAGATTTAGTTCATAGTCTCTTCACTAGTTTTCATTTAGTCTCAGTCACATTTTAGTCACCTGGAATGTTTTAGTGTTGGTCTAATTTTAGTCGATTAAATACCATAAGATTTCAGTCGACTAAATCTACAGTTGATTTAGTTGACTAAAATGTATTTTGGCGGGCCTTGATGCCGCTGAAAATAGCCGATCTACAAGCTCACAACGTGTCGCAGCGTGACGCGTTGTGAGCTTGTAGATCGACTATTTTCAGCATGCATCCAAGTGTAAAATGACTTATACTGGATCTCTTGTCCACTAGTAGGCCTACCTTCCTAACATTAGTCTAGTTTTTATTTGTTGACGAAATTGTCAGTATATTTAGTCATAGTTTTAGTCATCATGGCTTAGTTTTTATTTAGTTTTTGTCCGTGAAAAAAGGTAGTGAACCAACATTTTCGTCATAGTTTTAGTCGACGAAAACAACACTGGTTCGTTGTGCCCTGCAGGAGCACGGCGGATCCCCGAAGCCTCGCCACCTCGGCTTAAATGACCAGCTGGATGTGTTTCTGTTCATTATCTGTTTCGTTAATAATTTCATGCATTCTTCTTTTCATTAATAAATGTTGTTACTGTAAACGTCTTTATTTGGTGGTGTGGTCCTTGATCGTGAATCATGTTCACGAGAAAATGTATACGAACACAAACAGTTTCCAAGAGGCCTGACATCTTGACAACTGGACTCATAGCGTATAGAACTATAAGAAGGAAAGGTTATAATTGTTTTTGCATTCTAAAGGCCCGGAGCCATATGTCAATAATCTACCATCCTGGGGTCAATGCAGTCAACGGTTTCACAGCCAATAAGTGTCAATAAATGCCTATTTGAAACTCACCTTCATTGCCCTTGAGAATTCCGACATCCTGGCCGGCCCCCCTTCCTTCCCTGTGTGTGTGTGTGTGTGTGTGTGTGTGTGTGTCGGTCGGTCGGCATGCATGCATGTGTTGATGTCTATGTTGATGTCACTATTTCAACGTGTAAAGGATACTCCTATACTCTTTACTGAAATTAGTACTGACCACACCCCTTCTTCACATAAATATATATCACACCAGAGAATATTCTTCCTGACAAACATGAGCTCATCATGATAGTCAAAATCAGTAGACCACACATGCACCGACGTGTTTGTATATTGTGTGAGTGATACAGGACAGACAGTCACAGATTAGAATTGCGTGTGTGCGTGCGTGTGTGCGTGCGTGCTTGCGTGTGTGTTGGGGTAAATAGCTGCACGCTGCTATTTAAATACCCCTGGGGAATGGGGGTTGGAATGCCAGGGTCACACGAGAGCATCATACAATGACTGTTTGTGAGAAGAGAGGAAGCGAAAATAATTTAAAGAAGGAAACAGAAAAGACTTAGTGCTACAGTACATGAATTGCTAATGAACCATGCTTCATTTACATTAAAGAGGAATAAGCAAATGTTATCATAACAGAGCTTTGTGTGCAGTCTTTTCATCAATCGCAAATAAGTAATCCGTTTTTATCTGTTCACAATGTACATTGGCGGGATATTTTTGTTTAGTTGTTCATACCACTGTTAATGGGAGTGTAAAAATATGCTGGCTTCATGCAAAAGTCTGTTGAAACCAATAATGGCCCTGCATTACGGTTTATACAATATATTACAGTTAATGATTTATCTTATTTAATGGTGGAAACTGAAAAGGTCTAATTGTATTCTCTGCAGCTGTTTGGTCTTGTGGCCATAAGGACTCTGTTGTCCCTTATTTTATTTTATTATACTGTATTTATGTATGTACTGTATGTTCTTGTTTTGCTTTTTGTTTGTTTGTTTTTCATTTTAAGTAATTGTATTGTCTGATGTATTATGTATTGTTTTGTTGTATTGTCTGTTTGTTAAAAAAATGAAAAACGCAATAAACGCATTAAAGAGGCTGCAGCAGATGGTGTAATTGTCACTTCTGAAATGTGCAGATAACCCGGTACAGTTTACACTTATACTGTATGTTGGTTTGTTTACTGTTGAGTGAGAAAACATGTTGCACTTTAAGATAATCATCTGGCGGACCTCCCAAAATAATTTGGGGACTCACATGTTGAGAACCACTGTCCAAATGGCTAAAATATGGGATTAATCGTGATTAAAATCACAATTAACATAACGGTGAGTTAATCGTGATTAAATGAGTTAACTCGGACGTACTGTACTGTACTGTACTGTACTGTACTGTACTGTACTGTACTGTACTGTACTGTACTACTGAAGAATGAGTACAATGGGCCACGATGTAAACAAGCCCCTGGGGGCTTTTTGTGTTGTTCTGCACATAACCTTTGCCTGCATGTACTACCTCACCTGCAAAGTATTATTCCGTCAAAACATGCTCTGAAAATGCAGGTGGCTGCTGCGTGGATCGCGCATGCATGCCTTCAATAATGTCACTCAAACATCCTCCACAGTGTGTGTGTGTGTGTGTGTGTGTGTGTGTGCGCTCTCACCCCTGTCCCAGCTGTCTGCAGACCACGGTGGCGTCTTCATCACCCCAGCCGTCACTGCACACGGACCCCCACGCTCCCCCGAGATAGACCTCCACCCGTCCGTCCAACTTCGATCGCCCTCCCTGCAGACGCACTGACCCTGAAAGGGGCAAGGAGACGTAGAGAGAGAGAGAGAGAGAGAGAATAGAATAACAAATAATATTCGTTATTTTATTTTATTTAAATAGTAGTTACATAGCACACTTTTAGGTGTTTTGACGTTTCTGTGGTCTTGGGAACTATTACTAAATATTACACGAGAGAAAGAGTGTGTTGGAGGCAGAAAGACAACAGGCCTCGCATAGTGTAAATCCTTCGTAAACCTGATTGCCTGAGGGAAGTAGATTTTTCTGAGCCTATACTGCCCGTGGATGCAGAACCACTTGCTATGCAGTGGGGCGTCTGGGGGCCTCTGATAATGGCCTCACATTGACTGATGCGCTGGTCTGGGCTTGAGTGAAAGAGGTGTTGAGGTCTCTCTTTCCGGCCTCCTGTCGCCCACATTGAGCTCCGTTGTCTCGTCGACGTTGAGAGACAGCTAGCGACATTCTCCTGGCACGGCACCGACCTCTCTCCCGTAGGCTGTCTCGTCGTTGTCGGTGACAACAAGGCCTATCACAATTGTGTCATCCGTGTGAACTTGACCACTGCGTTGGTTGGAGGTGTGTGTGCGTGGCCATGCAGTCATAGATATAGGAATAGAGGAGGGGGCTCGATCAGCTCGCAGTGCTGGGGCACTTCTGTGTTGAGGGTCGGCGGAGCAGGGAGCCCATCCTCACCACCACCTAGCGCTGATTCAACTTAAAAAGTCCAGGATCCAGGCAGCTGCACGGCCTGCATGGGGTTGAGTACGCATCTTTCTTGAGCTTTGTGTGTATAGAGACCGGAGGGGACAATTAGAGTTGGAGGATTTGCTGTAGTTTATAAGCAGAATTCTCACACACTGTGTAGAAGAGCACTTGTTCTCCGAGTGGGCGAGGGCGCTGTGCCGTTAACTTTTCTGTGCATCTGTTTTGCCAGTGAGCAAATTGGTGGGGGTTCAGTGTGGGTGGTATTATCAGCTCCTTGACATGCATGGGCGGCGGTGGATCAGGGGTAGAGTGGCCGGATGGGAACCGCAAGGTTCCCAGTTCGAACCCGGCCTCCCCCAGAGTTAGTGTCGAAGTGTCCTTGAGCAAGACTCTGAACCCCTAATTACTCCCGATGTGCAGGTTGGTGCCTTGCATGGTCTCCTCTCCCATCGGTGGATGAATGTATGTGTGAATGTAATGCACAATCTATGTAAAGCGCCTTGGATAAAGGCGCTATATAAATAAACCATTTTCCATTCTTCACAAAGCATTACAAAATGACAGGTTTGGGAAATCTAAATATACAGAACATTATATCCTACAAACTATCTCTCTCTCTCTCGCACGCACGCATGCACGCACGCACGCATGCACACACACCACTGTGACACTCACACTGTACCGTGTAGGCAAAACAAGCAGAATACTAGCTGGCACTCACTCACAGACAGATCCATCATCCATCAAGGTGGTTGGTTCGCTTCTAACTAAGCCATCATCAGCGTCACATCTCTCTGTGAGTCACGCTGGTATTTATTTATTGTGTTTGTTTTGGCTCAGCTTTGCACCTGAGACCGTTTAAAGGTCAACACTATTCTATGATTTATCTTAAGCCCATAAGTACTAGACCAATGCACACTTGTCTGATAAATCAAGCGATTTATGATTTATCTGTCGGCATAATAATAATAATGTATTTTCTGTGTGTGTGTGTGTGTGTGTGTGTGTGTGCGCTTGCGTGCACTTGCGTGTCTGCGTGCCTCTGTAGGCTATAATTACCGGTATGTGTTTGCACTTCATGTCTGTTTCTCAAGGAAGCTATATCCCAGCCAGGAGTAACCTGTTTTTGAAGATAATCAGTCTTCCTTGATTGTAGAGATACATTTGGGACTCTTTCTCACAATGTCATGATCAGGTCACTTAATTTTAGAGATGCATTTGGGACTCTTTGTCATGATGTCATGTTCAGGTCACTTGAGGAAATAAAACAAGCTCATTGACATAGTGAAAGAAGACATTTTACGGTGAGTCCTCCATCCCAGTAATCTGTGGGAAACAGCTGACTCAACCTATTCATGTCAAGTGCCAAATTGACACTAATTGACACTAAGATAACCATGCCAGGGACCCCCATGAGAGAAGATTTTTACAGCTCTAGCAGTGATTCTCAACCAGTTTAATTTCAAGGACCCCCCGGTTTTACATGCTTTTAGGCTACGGAACCCCCATTTAATGGCATTTCTATCTCTGAGACGCCAATTTATATTGTAAAATAAATGTTAATTTAACTCTGAGAGTGTACAAATGGACCCGTTAGGGTCCATTTGGTTCCTCAGAGTTACAGACCCATTTGGTTCCAAACTATCATTTAGCTGGGTACCCCCTGGAACTCTCTCAATGACCCCTGGGGGTCCTCGGACCCCACTTTGGGAACCACTGACTTAAGAAACTAATGACAGGCATTAAGACTGGCTGCCCATGTAGCACAATTAATTTCATAATTGCCTTTAAAGGATTGAGACATGCATGTGTGCATGCGTGAGTCATGCAGTGTTTGCACAAATGTCTGTTTCTCATGAATGAAGCTGTATCCCAGCCAGGAGTATTACTATTTACTGTAGGCCTAAACCTGTTTTATTTTTAGGTGTTTTCTTTTTCCTTGTTGTGTGGTAATGACTTATCGTTACCGCAGTGATAACATATCAGGGTGGAGGTACTTCCTTGATGTGGATCATTGGATGCCTCTGTCTTACTTGTCTCTGCACTGTGAATCATACCTGTCTAGGCAAATACCTCTGTGCTCATTATAAGACCAAATTATGTGCTTGGACTTGCCATCTGAGACCACACACTACAGTGTGTGTGTACACATGCCCTGGCTGGAACACTGCAGGTAGGGTAGCCTAGCCTATCTTGGTGTATATTGGTGCTACTAGTAGGCTACAACAAAGTTGTGTACACACTATACACACACACACACAAACACGCACGCACGTGCACGCACACACGCGCGTTATTAATATATCATAAATGATGTGTGCAAAGCAATCATTCATACCTTGTTTGCAATCGCAATATCCCCAGTCCACCCTCCTCCCTTTGCTGCTCCTGAAGAAGCACCAGGGTCGGATCCTGCCGTCCGGGTTCCGACAGTGGTTGTGCCCGCCTCCCAGCCCTTTCCCTGGGTAGCGCTCCTCACTGAAGCCTGCCACCTCGCTCCAGTTCATGCACCGAGCGCCCGACTCGGTGACGTCTATCGCGCCCTGGTAGAAACCCTCTCTCCCGCGGCGGCTCTGGACGCAGTCGGTGAACGGGAGGATAAACGAGGAGGATGAGGAGGAGGCGACATGATGATCGCTGCTCATGGAAGAATAACAGCCATCAACAACAGACAACAAGATCACGGCGCTAAGAGTTAGAAATAACCCCATGATTGTTGTTTAGCCTGTGTCTCTCACGCATCTGGACAATAAAATAATAATAGCCTAAAAGATCAGTATACGCTGAGAGAGGTCTCTCGTCCTGTATCAGCCTGTTGTCAGTCAGGCACCCTCCTCATCGCCTGCTGTGGGACGGGAGGATCGAAGCCAGGGTTAGTTTGGAAGGAACGAGAGAGAGAGAGACGCGGATCAATGAAAGTCCTGTACTACTGCGTGCAGTGCAGTCAGTGCGCCCCCATGGCTGCAGCCTCCACTCAATGGATTCCCATGGGAGTCGCGGGGACCCACACACACGGATTCGGACACTGTCTGTTTATGGAGCATAATTATTTGCTTATGCTCCAACTTCCTTTAAGCAAAATATACTTCACTGTCAACCTATAAACAAAATGCCTGCGGTCTCCGATCGAGGCAATCGAACTAACTCAGTGCACGACTGGGGGAATTCATATAGGGATTTGGGGATTAAAAATATAATTGATTATTAAATATTGATACGCAAAATGAATGAAGGTGACGTGATTATTGTTATTTATTTTGCGTAGTCAGTAGGCCTATACTCGCTACGACTCACTCACTCATGCACCTGAGTTTCACGACACGCGCACAACCACATTGTCCGTTCATGGTTCATCTGTTGAATATATAACAACTCGACCTAGATCAATCAACTAAAATAATAAAATACTTGCTATTATTATTTTTAATATATTATGCAGTGCTTAATCTGATAATATATGACACAGACGCGCACACGCGCACGCATGCCCCCCCCCCGGCGCACACACGACAGCTCCCCTAGCGACTGTAAACACATATCGCACCCATGCCTGGACGTCACGTCGTCGCACTTTGATTTCGTAGCACGCCACACGTCATCAAGCAGCGACAGCTCAACATTGCAGCAACAAAACACAACAGCAGCATCTTCTTCTTTCTCAGCTTGTCTTCAACACCTTCATTAATTCATTCCATGCAGAAAGCATAACGGCCGCCACCGACAGGCAGCCATAGTTGTCACAGAGATGAACAGCCGCCTGCAGGAGATCCGAGAACGGCAGAAACTCCGCCGGCAGCTCTTAGCTCAACAGGTTTGTTTTTAGCGCCACAATGGCTGGCATTGTCTCTGGCTCTGCTATAGTTTTTATTTTTATTTCTTTTAACCAGTAAAAACCACATTGAGACTGAAGTCTCCTTTACAAGTGTGTGTGAACTGGCCAAGAGAAGAGGCAAAAACAAGTGACAGCTCTGCCAGTCACAATAAATACACGACAAAAAAAACAGGAAAAACATACAATGCTCGTAAATACAATACCTACTACCGAAGAAGCTCAAAGGGAGAACAGGAACGTCTAGTAATGCTACCAATAAAGACTAATAAATAAAAACTAAGCAACGAAATTGGCTAGTAAAGTGTAGTGCTGTGTTTATATCAGTGGTTCTCAAACCCTCTTCATTTCAATAAGGACCCCCCCCCCAGCTTGATATGCATGGGTGGGACCCCCCCCCCCCCAATAGCCCTGAATCCCCCCCAATAGCCCTGAATCAATTTTCAATTAAATTTAATTCAAAGGGCTTTATTGGCATCAATGGCATGAGGAAACATACGTTTACATTGCCAAAGCAAAAAAAGTGAAACAATTACAATCAAAACAACATTCATGTACATTTGAAAGCCAAGAATCTCCAATTAATCAATTTCTGTTCAACGAGATCACTCGATGCAGATAGTGCAGGAATACACACAATGATTGGTCTTTTAGGGTGGTTGTGTGTTCCATTGGATATCCTTCTCAATTTACAATTTAGGCATTTACCAGACGCTCTTAATCCAGAGCCACTTAGATTAAGCAAGAACAAGAAAAGCATGGCAATACATCACATACATAACAAGTAGTTATCATGAAACATGTGTACATTGCGCAAGCTAATTGTAGCAGTGGATTCTATATAATGAAACTGTACATATATACTATAAAGTGTTATGTCTATAGTAGTTTAATTATATATATATTATATTCTTATATAATATATTCTTCTCCTATTGCAGCAGCTCACAAATCTTGTTGCTACTTCGCCCAGCAGATATGGGAGTTCTTTGTCATTAGTCATGTTTTCAAAATCTCCTTGGGGTGATTGCAATCTGTGGGAAGTAGGTGTCTCTGAATCATGACTGTCATATACTCTAATCACAATTCACACACCAAAACTGCCTCCCCCTGGCCAGCCTGATGGAGGGGAAAGAACTGGTTGGAATAACGTGTTCCTTTCACGCACATGTCCAACCAGGGAAACTCCCCTCTGTCAGGTGTAAAAGGAGCAACTTGGGCATGAAGGAAGCATGAGTTCAAGTCCGTTGCTCTCCCCATGTCCCCCATATAAATATATAAAAAATATTAAAAAAAACAATTAACACACCACATGAATAATAATGTGCTCTCTTCCATTGTGTGTGCAGCTGGGAGCTGAGAGTGCTGACAGCATCGGCGCTGTTCTGAACAGCAAAGACGAGCAGAAGGAGATCGAGGAGACGAGAGAAACATGCAGGTGAGAGATGATGACGGACATGTTCAATGTGTCTCCTCTCAGTTGCTTGTTATTTGTGCAAGAAAGATCAGTCAAAGCGATATCCCCATTCCACAAGACTCAGGGAGAGATATTAGAAGGTTAGGTTTAGGGTAGGTTGTCGTTCTAATGACAGCCGGACCGATAGTATGTCATGAACTAAAGCCTGTACCCCCTTGACATGTTTCTATGTCAGTCGTTCTCAAACATTTTCATGTCAAGGACCCCCAAATATATATGTAATTGGCCTCTGACCCCCATCTGAAAATATGTTGTTCCAGGAGTCCTTCCAGAAGCAAAGATTTGAGTTAAAAATGTTTGCTCTGTATATATTCAAAGATTTGCACTACATTTTCACGATTTTTCAAAAATAGCAGACCTACAAGCTCGTAGCGTGGCACTCGGTGCCGCGCTATGAGCTTGTAGATCTGCTAAAGCAGTGGTAACCAACCTTTTCAAGCCCAAGAGCCCATTTTATTCCCAATTGTAAGCCAAGATCTACCACTAAAACATGGCGAGTGCACTCTTTATTTGTGCGTGCAGCCGTGCACAGTGTTTCTCCCATGTTTGGTTAAAAGTTGGCGTTCGAACTTTACAAATAAGTTTAGTATTCAATGTGTCGGGGACGCTAGCATGCTGGGTTCACTCTGACGCTGTGTGCTGCCTGCGAGGGAACAACAGACACACAGGACACAGCAGCACATGAGCACATAGTGCTAAAAGGGGGAGGGCCGAGGGCGGTGCGGTGGAAGCAAGGGGAACAGATCTTCAAGCTAAAATGCATCGAGCCTCTACACGTTGTTAGCTTGTAGATCTGCTCTTTTTTGCGTACGACATTCTGCTGTGTATTGGCAGTGATGGCTGGCTGCCCGTCACTTCGCGATCGACTTGAAAGGTTCCCGCAAGCTACTTGTAGCTCGCGAACCCCTGGTTGGTTACCCCTGTGCTAAAGCATAACATAATGCTGAAACACCAAAAGGGGTTCCCGCCCAAAATGGGTTAAAGGAACATTTTTGGAAGAAACTGCAGTCAATCAAATTGTTCATAGTATTTGTAGTAGATAACAGTAGCACAATTTGAAATTTGCACCCTATGGCCAGAACAATAATGAAGTCTGTGTGCTTGACTATAAGGTTTGACTGGATTGCTGAATTCCTACAATGCCCATAATGCTTTAATGCACTTTCCCTCCTTGTGGCCCTTTAAATTGTGATTTATTCACCTGGCAGTATGTAAACCAGCAGGTCGAGCAATATTACTAAAACATCACTAGTTTTAGTTTTCATATTGTGTAAATTGTTTGCTGTTTCACAAATTGCACATTGGGACACCAGTTTTTTGTCATGAGAATTTCTTTTGGCTTTTAATCCATGTGGTAGATTGACTATTTTAGGCCAGTGGTTCCCAAAGTGGGGTGAGGGAGTTCCAGCTAAATGCTAGTTTGGAACCAAATGGACCCTTAATGGGTCCGTCATTCTGCGTACACTCTCAGAGTTAAATTAACATTGATTCTACAATATAAACTGGGGTCCCAGAGATAGAAATGCCATTAAATGGGGGGGTCTGTAGACTAAATATGCATGTCAAACTGGGGGTCCTTGAATCGGTTATTAGGGATCCCTGGAATATCTTTTCAAAGGGCGGTCCGTAGGCTAATTAGTGTCAATTTGCGGGTCCTTGACTTGAAAAAAGTTTGGGAACCACTGTTTTAGGCAATAAATAAAAGGCAAGTCTATGTGTTTTTAAAGTTGATGATTGTTTTGTCAGATCCTCATTCGACACCTCGGTGCCGTCAACATCCAAACGGAAGGTTCAGACGGAGGGAGAGGATACAGAGGAAGACGCAGAGGAGCCTAAGGTAAAATAATCAACATGCAGAGATTAACACAATCATTCCTGGGATTCCTTCAAAATAGGAGACAGAGAGTACGACTCAAAAATTTAAAAAAAGGATAAAATTCAGAATATTCTCCCCTCGCCTGATATCATGGAGGATGCGCTAGGACTTGTCCAATGCATCCGTCGATTGGATTATTCTGTTTTCTACATGATTATAACCAAATTAAATGGAAGTTAAATGCTGCAATTTGTAAAAATGGCAAAATATTATTCCTAACGTCGTGTGGAGTGGGACTCATGGGACTCATCTAAAATACCATCCCTGCATGCTGCATACTCATTACATTGAAAACCTATTTACATCATTGAACATGATGACTATTTTTATGTATTTCATGTATTAGCATGTCTTTTGTTCCTGCTCACTGTAAATCGCTCTGGATTAAGAGCAGTTTCACACTGCAATCTAAATGATATTTATAGATTATTTTGTACATTTGTTAACTTGTCGACATATAAAACTGCTGCCAAGTGCCAACCCTTTCCACATAAAAAAAACAGTGACGCATTGTAGATCTGCTATTTTCGGTGCGTCACTCAACTCTGGAGTTCGCTCTGGATTAAGAGCGTTGATTTATTCATAGATTTTTAGTACATTTGTTAAAATGTCGACATATAGAACTGCTGCCAAATGCCAACCCTTTCCACATAAAAAAAACAGTGACGCATTGTAGATCTGCTATTTACGGTGCGTCACTCAACACACACATGCCAAGTATAACTCAGGCTTAATGGATTACTTCATTCATTGAATGACTGTGTGCATCTTGCCGTAGCCCTAGCGTTGATGACCTTGTAGGCTTTTGCAAACTAAGGCTAAAATGTAACTTGGATTGCCTGTTATGTAGACAGATGCCAGGTCATTGTAGACCTGGCATCCTATTGACCATTTGCAGACCACGGCCATCTTGCCGTCAATAGTTTGGAAGCACTCGTTTCAGTAAAGCAATGTCCTTCTGCCTCTTGCCTTATGTGCAAATGCAGGTGGTACGCAGGGCAGTTGAATGATATCTAACGAGCACTTCCAAACGGCAACACTTAGAAAAATAATCACTTGCAACGGCTGCAAGGACACAAAGTAGCTCATAACATGTCTACGGTGGATTTTATGAAGGACACAAAGTAGCTCATAACATGCCATGGTGGATTCTTTATGAAACAAACACTTTTTTGTTTGATTTTGACGTGTAATACAATCAGATAGGACTTTTCTGTTTGGATGAATGGGCTGTCTATGGGAAGTTGCACCTAGTTAGCACCTTGCCATTAACTTATATGGTAAGATGGCCGGCTTGGCTGTGGTCTGCAGGTCCATAGTGTATAGACTCAATGTACAGTACATAATTATAATGAATTGATTTTTAGAGGTCAGAATCAATCTTTATTACAAAAACTTGGTTGTGCACTGGCTCATCATTGCAGTTAAAAAAAGATAAGAGAGAATGGAGTAGCATAAGTGCATAATATGACCAATGTGAGTGCATAATGAATAAAAGGTCATACTGAATGTATGTATGTACGAATGTAAATTAAAGGATTCCCTGTTAAAGCATGGATGAGTTCAGTCTTTGCATCAGGGGAATTGCACCACTCAGTTCACACGGGTGTGATTTTTCTTTTATGGCTTGACCCCGTCGCATCATATTGTCTTTATTATACAGTTCTTTGCCGTGTAATCATCCTAGATCTCCATTTCTATGCATTTGATGTATTGCCTACCGTGTGCTTTCCTTTCTTACTGTAAGTCACTCTGGATTTAGAGCATCTGCTAAATGCCTACATTTAAAATGAATTTAGGATGAGGTGGAGGTGTTGCCGCCAGAGGAAACCAACCCATACGAAGAGGTCTACAAGGACTCCAGTACATTCCTTAAGGTAATGGGAACTATCTGACCACAATATTCACTATATCGTTGCTTTCGGGCAGAAACCTCCATATTATTTTGTTTTTCTTCTTCTTCTTTTAACCCATTCTGACCGGGCACCCATTTTGGTGTTGGCATCATGTTATGCTTTAACTATTGAAAAATAGCAGACCTACAAGCTCGTATCGCGCCACCGAGTGGCGCGATACGAGCTTGTAGGTCTGCTATTTTTGAAAAATTCGAAGAACGACTGACATTTTTAGAATCTGATCTCAGGTCAGAATGGGTTAATCAGACCAGTGTGTGTCCCGTGGAAACCTCGTATGAATCTGATCTCAGGTCAGAATGGGTTAAACAAATTAACACCCTACTTGATCATACTACAGCATCACACAAAAGCATCGAAAGTAGCAGATCAGCAAGCTCTAAAATGGTGTAGCGAGCTTGTAGATCTATTTCCTTTGCTATTTTTGAATATGAATATGAATCCTGAAACGTAACAGTTTTGGAGATACGAGGCTTCCATCCAACAGAGACGATAAACGTATGTTGTGTATCCTAATCCTAAATCAGGGGTTTTCAACCAGTGACCAAACCCCCTTTTCTTTTTTTCTTTTTGTATTGTTATTGTATGGTTTGTGTGTGATATGAAATGTGAGCTTACCATAATCACAGTATCCTTAATCATATTCCATCATATTCAAACAAAATCACTGTATTTTATTAGATATTATATTGATATTATAGCTATTTTCTCCAGCTCCCTGTGGTGCATGAACCCACCACCACTATTGTGTGGGGTGGGTCTATGATGGACTCGCCACGTACAATAGTGGTGGTCCCCAGGTTGCTCTTAGTCAGGATGGTGGTCCCTGGGTCAAAATCAGTTGAAAACCCCTGTCATAAATGTACAATCTTCTGCAATGTCCTGTTGCTCTGTATATACGTTTGAATCCAGTTTAATTTTATTGTCCACACTAATTCCAAAACTGATTAATTGCATTCTCTGTACATGGGGCAACAGAGCTTTTGCCTTTTGCTGCCCCAACCCTGTAGAATTATTATTATTATATGAGTGAACCCTTCAACCCTGTGGACTTATTATTATATGAGTGAACCTCACATTTTTTCCAAACTCTTTCTGAGTTTGGAACTTTCTGAGTACTCTTCTCTTCCCCTCCTTTTTAAAACCGCTGTATCATAGTTTAATTTGCACATGACATCTTTGTGACCTCTTGTTTTAGGGCACCCAGAGTCTAAACCCCCACAATGACTACTGCCAGCACTTTGTGGATACGGGCCATAGGCCACAGAACTTCATCAGAGATGTTGGTAAGTGGGAATAATAATTCACTATGGTTGGGCCATCGATGGTTCATTATTTGGCAATGTCCTTCGCAACCACCTGATCTCTGGGGAGGTAACATGTTACAGTGGTTTTCAACAGTTTTCACATTAAGGCCCATTATTTATTTGGCATGTGAGCCACGTACCACCATTTGATGACATTTAGCCTCTCAGACCTAAAAACGTATTATTTCTAATTTATCATCACACTTGTTGAAAATGGATGAATACTCGATGTACCAACTTCCATGTGCTCTGTTGCCTAGGTCTGGCTGACCGGTTCGAGGAGTACCCCAAACTGAGAGAGCTCATCAGACTGAAGGACGAGCTCATCTCCACCACCAACACTCCTCCCATGTATGTCAATAGATGAGTAATGATACAACATCTACCATCAGTCACTTCAGTGCCTTTAACAGTTTTCAGATGTTTTTGTCAGTGGGTGCTCAACTCTTTTCATGTCAAGGACCCCCAGAATTATCTGAATTTGTCCACATAGTAGACCCCCATCTGAAAATATGTTGTTCCTGGGACCCCCCCCCCCACACACACACACACACACACACACACACACACACACACACACAGAAGCAAAGATATGAGTCAGAAACGTTCACTATGAAGGAAGGAATGTATACTGTATTCAAAGATTTGCACAACATTTTCATGATTTTTCCAAAATAGCAGATCTACAAGCTCGTAGCTCTGCACCCAAAAGGGGTTCCGGTCCTGAATGGATCAATAGATAACGATCAATGATACAAAATCTACCATCAGTCACTTCAGTGCCTTAAAAAAAATCAGGGTTTTTATTATTTTATTTTATTTGTCAGTTGTAATGTTATTGAACTTCCGCTCCCGTGTCTCTGTGAAGGTACCTCCAAGCTGACCCAGAGCACTTTGACCTGCGGGATTTGAAATGCAAGTTCGATGTGATTCTGCTGGAGCCTCCGCTAGAGGAGTACTACAGAGAGTCTGGCATCAGCCACACGGAGCGCTTCTGGAACTGGGATGACGTATGTTAATATGCAAACATCTTGGCATGTGCCTCCATTACGATTAATCAAGGATGGTGAAAATGGCATCCTTGAGCTTACAACACACCACAATGTGTCATATTTTAATCGGGACTAGACTATTTGACATTCAATGTTCTTTTTCCACAAACGAGTCTTGAAAAATGGGGGTCATCTTATAATGAGAGTCGTCTTATATTCGGGACTACGGTAGTTGATTATAAAAAATATATCACCCATTCTTGAGATAAGGGACAAAACTTTTTTCAAACTGGATTTTTTTTTTTTTTAAGATACATTCAAATCAAATAGATGTATTTGTAGACACAGGTCTCAACTACCAATCTTGAGAAGGAACAGGTTTTTCGCATAACATTTCTTTTTAAAATGGGACATTTATGCACTTAATACCTGATTCATGTCAACTCCGTCAGACATACTAAAATCCCTTTTAATTGAATTTTATAATTTCAACAATAATATAAAGTCCTCAGTTATCTTATAATGGCTTTCAGTAATCAAGTTAAGTAATACAAATCTTTTAATATTATTTTGTTCCAATATCACACTATTATGAAATATCCAATTTCTCAAAACCGTCATTTCAACCTTTATTTTCAATATTATAACATGAAAACCATGTAAAAAAAAAAAAAATCATCATTACGTATCATTTCAGTTGGTGTTTCAATACATAAGCACAAAAGATTTGACAGCGAATTTTCTATTTCTTTGGAAATTAACAAAAACATCACGGGACGAACGTCTGACGGAGTTGACGAACATCTGACGGAGTTGACAAGTTTAACTGATTTAGGTTCTAGACCACCTAGGATCTTGATTCTGGTGACTAATCCCACATTTTCAAGGATGAGGAATACAGTGGTACTATTTAGATTTGTCCTGTGACCATGGTAGACATTTTTCAAAATGGCCGCCAACTTTCTGTTATTTCCCAATAACTCAAGTTCTACACCACCTAGGATCTTGATTCTGGTGACTAATCATACATTTTCAAGGGTGAGGAATACAGTTGTACTATTTAGATTTATCCTGTGACCATGGATGGTAGACATTTTCAAAAATGGTGGACCTGCTATTATTTTACCAATTTACTCAGGGAATATTATCAGAATAATATAAAATCTGTGAATACATTTCTTACCAAGAATTTTCTTCACCAATGTTTGTAAAGGTGTCTACTAACATATCCCACATTGGTTTCTATTTGACCACCCTAGGAGCATGTTTGACAGCTGCTGAAAGTTGGGTACCATCAACAACCAATATAAGGCTAAATGTTCTAAATTTCATTATGCTTTAAGTAGCATGTGGCATGTCAAACTAGGGGCTTTTCATGATTCTGGATCCATTCCAAGCATTAGTTTTGCACAAAAAACACTACGTTGGCTAAAAACGGCCATAGCCATCATCACAGATGTGATGAGGTCAGCACATGTCGACACATTTGGGCAAGTGGCTATGGCCAAACTAGGGGGTCTATGGCCAAACTAGGGGTAAAACTCCTTGGGCTAAATTCGGTGAGGTGAACAGTGAGCGAAAGACTGAAGACAGAAGATTTGGCTTCAGGACCATCAGGCAGGATGTGCAGACACTGAAGGCATCAGTGTCTTTCTCTGTGTCCCCAGCATGTCAACCAAAGCAATGTTACCAAATCAAAGGAGCCTTCACCTCATGTCACCTGGGGCTGGGTGAGCAATCGTATCCTGGCTGTATCTAAACTCACAACTAAATACAGACACTTGGCCAGACTGCCGTTTGAAAGGGTCAAACCCCTCATCCTGATTGGGGAAGACCACCCCACCTAATCACACCAACCGAACAAGTGAGGTTGGGGCCTCCAGGTGGGCCAGCAGCCATCTGCACAAGACTGGGCTGGACCCTGCAGGAAAGCAATCTCCAGCCAAGACAATGTAAGTTGACTATAACAGAGCCCCAGAACACAGAGCTCAGGAGAAGGATGGAGAAACACTGGCAGGAGGCCACCAAGATACAATGCCCCAGAGACCCAGAGTGTGCCACCACTGGCAGTAAGGAGATCAACTGCTGCAGCAAAGATGTCATGAAAGGCAAGTCTCCACCAAAAAAAACCCTGAACCTAATCGGGGTGTCAAGAGACCAAAGTTTCTCCCCCACAGTTCCCTGCAGTGGCCAGTGAAGTCAAACTGTGCATCTGTACCTGAAAGGGGCAAGTCAAAGGCCAGAAAGCCCACCTCCTTTTAATGTCCTGTCAGTAGAAACTCAACCTGCACCTGAAATAAGCCCTTACCTCTCCCAGAGAAAGTTCATCCTTGAAAATGTAATGATTAGTCGCCAGAATCAAGATCCTTGGTGGTCTAAAACTTGAGTTATTGGTAAAATAACAGCAGGTTGGTGGTCATTTTGAAAAACAATGGCTGCCATGGTCACAGGACAAATCTAAATAGTACCACTGTATTTCTCATCTTTTAAAATGTATGATTAGTCGCCAAAATCAAGATCCTAGGTGGTCTAAAACTTGAGTTATTGTAAAATAACAGCAGGTGGCGGCCATTTTGAAAAAAAAAATGGCTGCTATGGTCACAGGACAAATCTAAATATTACCAATGTACCCCACATCCTTGAAAATGTATGATTAGTCACCAGAATCAAGATCCTAGGTGGTGTAGAACTTGAGTTATTGTAAAATAACAGCAGGTGGTGGCCATTTTGAAAAATGGCTGCCATGGTCACAGGGAAAGTCTAAATTGTACCACTGTATCCCTCATCCTTGAAAATGAGGTCTTAGTCACCAGAATCAAGATCCTAGGTGGTGTAGAACTTGAGTTATTGTAAAATAACATCAGGTGGCGGCTCTTTTGTAATATGGCTGCCATGGTCACCACGAGACAAATCTGTGATGGCCCCATAGCCAAAAATGTTCCTTAAGGCATGCTCTAACTGTGTGCCAAATTAGAATACTGCCCATTATTCAAAAACAATAATTTTATTGTTTTAGGAACACTTTTGTCAACTCCGTCAGATACACGTCAACTCCGTCAGACACAAAATCTGACGGAGTTGACGTCTGACGGAGTTGACAAAATGGCATTTGTTTTCATCTTAACCCTCTTTAGTACAATGTAGCCATTTTGTTTTTGCTTAATTTTGTTAGCTAAACCCAACCCCTAAACTAAAATAATAAACATTATTTTGGAATTCTTAACAAAGATCATAAAAATGTGCAGACGGAGTTGACATGTAAAAGCTGTGACCACATTGTTATCAACATTGTTTGTTTAAAATATCAAACAATTGAATGCTTGTCAGACCAGGTACTCCACTGTTGCAACAAATATAAATGGGACTTGGAAAAGGAGTCTTCAGGCTAAATCTGTCGACAATATTTTCTGATTAATTGAAGACTTTTAAAAAAACCTGACGGAGTTGACGGAGACGTGGGACGAACATTTGATATGAGATATTTAATAGAAAATATAAATTAAAATTAACTGTGTATATTATTTGCTATGTTGTTGACAATCTACTTTCATTTAGTATGTATATTTATGTGATTGTGACAGTATTAGACACTTTTTTGGCAGTTTGAAATTGTGGCCACTTGCTGGGGACAGGCTAAATACAGGCCTTTTTGGGTACAGGGCCTGCTTTTAACTAATTCAGATGGAATATGAAAACAATTATAATGAAATTAAGGGCATAATAATACACAACTGTATTACACTTAACTTTGAAAGTGCTTTTATTTTTATGAATTAATTTATTTTTTACATAAAATAAGGCTCTTATGTGTGGGACATGTTTTTTCCACTTTTGTCCCTCATCTCAAGAATGAGTGATATATATTTGAACATTTCCTGTCCTTTTTTGAAAAAAATTATATATTTGTTTGGTTAATTTCCCAGCTCAGTCGCTCCTTTTTTCCCCTCTGACTATAGATAATGAAGTTGGAGATTGACGAGATATCAGCCCTTCGTTCTTTTGTCTTCCTCTGGTGTGGTTCTGGAGAGGGCCTGGATCTGGGAAGAATGGTATGCAAGCACCAACACACTAACCTTAACACATTCCAGGTATTAATGTTTTAATTCGTTCACCAGTGCCACGGCCTTTTCAATGCATGCTCTTAAATTCCTGGGGCCGTGAACCAAAAGTAAACGGCGGCTGTGTTTCACATAAGCCTACACTTTTAATGTCATATTATCCTCACAATCTTACTACGGAGTTAGCATTGCCACTGGACTATTCCTCCTGCTCAACACAATCATGTTATTGCAATAGGCTGGACGTCTGCCTTTAAAGTACCTTTAAAGTACATGTTGCACACTGTAATGAAAAGCAAAAAAATGCCTTTGTTCTTCCGCACCTTTTTTCCATCTGAAGGTGTCCACAGAATACTCTGTGATTCTGTCCATCTTGCACATTCATTATATGTTGTGTGATATGACTGAGATACCATCTTGCTTGCCGTATATATCAACCCTTGTCAGATGATTTGAAGCTCTACCTCTGTCATATAGTGCGACAATGAGCTATCCTATGACAGGCCTCCTATGACAGTTGACACCAAGCCTGCTTGACAGCTGAACAAATTAAACCCACCAAAAGCACCGTGGCGTCTGTCACACTACAGTATACCAACGTTTCTCACACTGCCAGTAAAGTGATATTGATAAGTGGCACTTCTCTCCAAAATGTAACAATTGTTTTAGTCAAGTGAACCCATGGCACTGTCTGAAACATGATGCACTGGGAAGAGTAGCAATGTCTAAGCGTGCCTTCTTTGCCAGAGAAATCTGTCGCTGAAAACCACTGGCAGCTCAAGGAAATGCTTTCATCGACACAGGATACCAAAACAAGGTTGTGCGGTTCGTTGCGGTCCAGATTTAGGGATAAGCACCCGTAGATGCAGTCAGCGTTATCTCAAGAGAGAGGCGTCATGCTTGCAAAAAACAACAACATTGTGCTCCTGTTGCGAGGTTGAAAGTAGCTCAGCGTAACGGAAGCGGACGAGTAAGAATTTCATATCTCCAGGTTGTGTTTCATATCTTTTGTTTTTGTGTTCCTTACTCCATTCTTGATGGCATTGTACTCATGTATAAATTCCACACCTATTTAGACCTGATTAAGAAAAATATATCTTCTAAATCCTAACTGTTGTGTGAAAAACCCATGTTTCTATGTCAGTTGTTCTCAAACTTTCATGTCAAGGACCCCAAAAATTATGTAAAAATAATGTAATTGACCGCCGACCCCCATCTGAAAATATGTTGTTTTGTTGACCCCCAGAAGCAAAGATTTTAGTTAAAAACGTTCACTCTGAAAGAATATATTTTAAAAGCTTTGTGCCACATTTTCTCGATTTTTCTAAAATAACTGATCTACAAGAGCTTGTAGATCTGCTATTTTTTAATAGCTAAAGTATAACGTAATCGTTAAAACACCAAATGGGGTTCCCATGGGGCAGCACACCTAAACCTAACCTTAACCCATGTCTAACCAATGACTAGTTTAAACTAGTATGTACCCCGTTTGGTACCGATACCGCTTCTGCTTATTGGTTCCCAAATGGTGTAAAATAACTTAAATAATAGGTCAAATGTTTATTTATTAACAAAAAGCTCTATTCCTTTAAGTCAATTTAAAACATGTAACGAATAGAGTAACATATTCTCCTTTATTCAACAGTTGAGGATAAGAGTGAACTTATACTAGTACTACTGAGTGACAACAAGTTTTGACAATAACAAAAAAGCCTGTCTGAGACTGAGGAGCACTGCAACACACACACACACACACACACACCCACACACACACACACACACACACACACACTTTTGTATCATTGTATATGCTTGTGTACAGAATTCAAACTGTAGGATTGGTTATTGTCACAGACAAGTGATTCGGTGATTCTACTTTCCTTTTCCAACGGAGTGCAGTGAGTCATTAGCACTTTTTCTGCCTGCTAGGTGGTAGCATAAGCTGTGCCAGGCATAGGCTCCCATTGTAACGAGCATCCGTTTCCTTTCCGGGTTATCGGGGAGGAGGAGGGGGCTGTTGTTGTGAGCAGTGACCATTCATAGCCTTTACCTCCCGTCAGAGAGGGGGCTGTTGTTGTGAGCAGTGACCATTCATAGCCTTTACCTCCCGTCAGAGTACGGTTACATGTCCGGGAGCGATGCGAGACAAAGTCACAAATGAAAATCCGATCATCGGGGTGCGCGACGGCTCACCATGGACAGCGCTCGACGCTTTAGAGATACAGGGCTTTGAAAATCCTGCTTTTAATGGAGATAAATGGAGCCTGGATGTAAAACATCCCATAGCTGGTGGGGACGGAGGCGTTGCATAGCCGCAACCGAAGCAATGCTACAAGGTAAATTTGATGGTCACCGCTTTCATATAGAGTGGGGGGGGGGGGCGAATATGTTCCTAGATGGCAGAAAAATAACTCTGTGCAGCTGTTAGACTGCCTTTGGCCTCGCTCACACATTCAAAACTGGTTTTGACGAAGCAGCTTTGCTCTGTTCTGCCCCCCTCCCCCCATCAAGCAAGGCAGTTTCCTCAAAACCAGAGACGGAACACGCATTCTGTCTCTGTTTGGAATGTGTGAGCGAGGCCTTTCACGTGCCGTTCTCTAATATATATGTGAGAATTAAAAGATCGACACAACCTGTCGGGTTCTAAATCCCTGATCTATATATATATATATATTTATTTATTTTCAGTGTTTGAGGAAATGGGGCTTCAGACGGTGCGAGGATATCTGTTGGATCAAAACCAACAAAAACAACCCAGGCAAGACCAAGACATTGGACCCAAAAGCAGTGTTCCAGCGCACCAAGGTAAGGTACAACGTGGTGACTGGGATTATGCTGCACAAAAAAACATCATTTGAAATGGGGCTTGAACCATCTTTTCTCCCTGCCTTCTGGTACCAACCCGTGTGCCATTGGTGGTGGAAAAAGTACTCAATTGTTTTACTTAAGTAAAAGTACCAATACTGCAATTTAGAAGTACTTCGTTATAAGTAAAAGTACGGAATTGAAAATGTACTTGAGTAAAAGTACAAAAGTATCTGCATCAAAATGTACTTATTGCAGAATGTCCCATTTCACAAGTTCAAAATGTGTACAAAATCTATTGAAAATAGCAGATCTACAAGCTCACAGTGCACATTGTGAACTTGTAGATCTGATATTTTCAAATGGCCGAAATGTATAGGGTTGAAGTGGTTAATGTATGTTTTTAACTCAAATATTTGCTTCTGGGGGGTCCCTGGAACAACATATTTTCAGATGGGGGTCGGTGGCCAAATTCATATATTTGTGGGGGTCCTTCACAAGAAAATGTTTGTACAGTACTTAGTTACTTTCCACCACTGTCGCGTGCCTTCATTGTCCCCCCCGCATTCCCACATCTTGCCCCAGGAGCACTGTCTGATGGGCATCAAAGGGACGGTCCGCAGGAGTACGGACGGGGACTTCATCCACGCCAACGTGGACATCGACCTGATCATCACGGAGGAGCCGGAGATCGGCAACGTGGAGAAGCCCGTGGAGATCTTCCACATCATCGAGCACTTCTGCTTAGGGCGAAGGAGGCTGCACCTGTTCGGGCGAGACTCCACCATCAGACCAGGTGAGACACAACGAGCAGGGGTTTAGACCTGCCTCAGACCAGAGTAATCTAGTAAGAGAGTGGCGACACTAGCGTTGACTCCCATTGTTAACAATGAAATGCGGAAGTGCTCATTCTATCTCAATGGGATAGTTCCAGCCATAGGAGCAATGTTTGGAACTATAGCCCACAGGCACTCGCTTTGCGGCAAGATCAAAGCTCAGACCAGGTGAGACGCACGAGCAGCAGGGGTTCAGACCTGCCTGCCTACGCTGGGCAAGACCTACGCTGTAGACGCTATCATTGTTTTGGGGGACGGAAGTTGCGGGATTTTGTACCGCTCAAGGTTTACATTCTCTGTGAATGAGTGTTGTAATTGGCCCGGAAAACAATATCGTATCCGGGGGAAATTCATCTGACGGATGTTCCAGACCGACACTTCCGCCGATGGCGTCTCTGCCCTATGGCTCGTACACACTGCACCATATTTTCTCTATAAAACCAACGCATTTCATTTGAAATATGTTGATAAAACTGCATCGGAATCGACAGTGCAGAGCAAACCTTTGGAGTGTGTGTGTGTGTGTGGGACAGAGGGACAGAGAGGTGTGTGTGTGTGTGGGACAGAGGGACAGAGAGGCGTCCTGTGTCGGTCTCGCGCTTGTATCACGTGTGTGAAATGTCCAAATTAATTGGAATAAAAAACAAATGATGTAGCGGGTCTGGATTGCATCTCGGTGAACTCTTGCAGTGTGTGATGCCTAGTCGGCTATCAATCGTTTAGTGTGAAAGCCACACAGATATAATGAAAAAAAGACTCCTGTAGTGTGAAATACATAAACGACCTGATGACTCGCAGACGACTTTAAAACTGGGACGAGGCTACTGCCTGCCTGTCTTGTCTGTCGTCCCTCCCTCCCTCCCTTCCTCTACAGAGCTTTGTGGAGGAGATTCTGAATGTCATTGTGGTCTTTAGAAAACAAAAAGAAAGCAACTCTGTGTTTGTGTAATTTAGAGAGATTAGCTGCATTGTGCATGCTTCTATTAACTGTTATGTAATAGCGTTGCATGTTGGCAGCCGATGGGACAGGAGTACCATGGCGTTCATTTAGTGCCCATTTTATTCACACGGGTTTCAGAACGTGCATGTTTTGTGCACCAAAAAAATATAATTCAGAGGTGTTTAAATATAATTTACACATGTTCCAGAACTTGTGCGTGTTTTGTCAACCAAATCGCATGCAGGGACTGCCCAGCACAGCTGTTTTTTGTTGTTTTGATTAGGTGCTCGTTTGAAGCACTGGCTATTTCAACCAATCGGATTGCTTCCTCAGAACTTCCTGTTGTATTATAGCTAATTCCTCACAGACGTGTATCCTATTGACTGGATGGAGAGTTGCTCTGTGATGCGATAATTAATTCACAGGACCTGCAAATCAACACTTAACTTTGATCACTCTCGTTCACCGTACTCGCCCCGTTTGACTGGTTCCTCAAGGGAGGACATTATTTGAACTAATTTAAAGGTACACCGGTTGACGGGGGGCTTGTTGTGAGGTGGAAAGTTTAATTGGGAATTTAATTGTACATTTTTAGGCTAATGTTATCTACGCTACACTATGTAAAGTATTTGCAAGCCAACTGATATTATTCATATCATTCATTGAGGATCGGCATGTAATAATTGAACATGATAAATTATTCATCTTCAGAGCAATGGATATGTAATCGCTTTATTGTCCCCTCGTTTTTTTTACCCCCTCAATTCCAAGTCTGCTCAACAAAGATAGACAATCTAGAAGCTCACAACTTGTCGCAAAGTGACATGATGTGAGTGGCTAAAAGGGTTAGAAATAGAATGATCAATATTACTATACTATACAGATTTATCACCAGAAGGAAGTTCTCATGTAAGTGTTACTATGTAATGCATAAAGGTATTACTGTACACAGACAGACAGACAGACAGACAGACAGACAGACAGACAGAGACATGCACACACACACACACACACACCAAAGCCACTAATCTGAGTGAGATGAAAGCATACCAATACATGGGCACAGAAGAATTATCAGCATGGCATACGCTAGGGTATTCACTTCTAGGCATATTTACTAGTTGACTAGTGATGACTATAACTATAATCTACCTGACCTTGAGGGCTACAAAATCGGGGATTATTTTTTTTTTACTAGTCAACTAGTACCAACAAGGTCGACTAGTGGATTTACTAGTCTACTACCGGTAGTTAAATCGAGAAAGCGAAATGAATCATGCCGTCCGTCTCTTCTCCGTGTTGTGTCCAGGCTGGCTGACCGTGGGGCCCACCCTCACCAACAGCAACTTCAACCCGGAGGCGTACGCGTCCCACTTCGTCATCCCTAACTCCCACCTGTCCGGCTGCTCCGAGGAGATCGAGAGGCTCCGGCCCAAGTCCCCCCCGGCCAAGATGAAGTCGGAGCGCGGCGGCGGCCGCGGCGGGGACCGAGGCAGGGGCCGCGGAGACCGAGGCAGGGGCGGCGGCGACGACCGCGGCCGCGACAGGAACAGACCAAACTTCCGCGGAGACAGAGGAGGAGGAGGAGGGTTCAGGGGCAGAGGAGGGCCGCACAGGGGCTTCCCGCCGCGTTAGAACCAACCCCGTGGGGCTGGCGTCAACCGTCGTATAGACTGATCTTAGGAATACTACTAACCGCATATACGTTAATACATTGTAGATGTAACTTGACCACTGGGTTTTTGAAGAATATCATAAATGTTTTGTTGACCAGTCAGTTATCTTTTTTTTGTTTTTATATACGTATGTTTACGCACCAAAACAAGCATTCATGGAATTATACTTGAGTTGAATAGAGAGAATGAATAAACCCTTTTTTTCCCTATACCTGTAAACACAGTTGTCGTTCATTTGTATGCGAGTGCATGCCTGCCGGCATTTATGTACAATGGGAGTGAAATGTGAATACGTTTGATCTAACGAGTAATAGTAAGTAGCCTTGCCGAGCCATGAGGCCCATAGGGCAGGAGCGTGAGTTTCTGTAGCGTGAGGCAGCGTGATGTACAAGTACACCCCTTGGACACTAGTATGTCACAGGGACAAGCAGTGTTTTTAGAGTCTTTGGTATGACCCGGCCAGGGATTGAACCCCGACCTCCCAGTCTCAGGCCTTACACTCTACCCACAAGGCTATAGTATGATGAAAAGAATATATTTAATGATTGGTTGATGTGGTCAAATGACTATCCACAAAACACCCATCACACACGTCTTCTCATGGAATTGTATGGTCATTTCTCACAATGGGTACCAGGCTGAACGTAACTTCCAGACAGGAATGTCTCATATCTAATCTTTTGTCTATTTATACTGGTTGCTTGTTTGTATATTAGTGATTGCATCTTGGGTACTGTCTGCAAGTTCAATCTAACTTTAGTTCCATTGTTCAGTTGCCAAAGATACATCATACATCAACAGCTGCACTGCACTGTACACAAGGATTGGTTGATCGCACCTGATCAGCGCAGTGGCATCCCTGCCAACAGAATTACAGTAGTAATTTATGCAGACAAAGTCTGACTTCGGTTTGTAAAGCATTATGTGCTAAATATGAGCTGGCCTGGCTCACTTGTATACGTGTGTGTGTGTGTGTGTATGTATGTTTAAAGCGCTTTGGATATAAGCGCTATATTAATGCACCATGGGTTGAGCTCTGTTGTGCATGCTTAGAGCAAGAGTGTAGCAAACTGTTTCCTATGACACAAATAACCTGACTGTTCTGTTTTGTTTCGTTTTTTAAGGATCCCCCATTAGTCTACACCGTAGTGGAGACTATTCTTCCATTAGTACACCGTAGTGGAGACTATTCTTCCATTAGTACACCGTAGCGGAGACTATTCTTCCATTAGTACACCGTAGTGGAGACTATTCTTCCATTAGTACACCGTAGCGGAGACTATTCTTCCATTAGTACACCGTAGTGGAGACTATTCTTCCATTAGTACACCGTAGTGGAGACTATTCTTCCATTAGTACACCGTAGTGGAGACTATTCTTCCATTAGTACACCGTAGCGGAGACTATTCTTCCATTAGTACACCGTAGTGGAGACTATTCTTCCATTAGTACACCGTAGCGGAGACTATTCTTCCATTAGTACACCGTAGTGGAGACTATTCTTCCATTAGTACACCGTAGTGGAGACTATTCTTCCATTAGTACACCGTAGTGGAGACTATTCTTCCATTAGTACACCGTAGCGGAGACTATTCTTCCATTAGTACACCGTAGTGGAGACTATTCTTCCTGGGGTTCAGGCAAAAATAACATCACAATCGAAATCATGAAATGCAGTACAGCATGATCCATGTTTGTGAACAAACAAACCTAAAGAACAACATTTAAATATTAACAGTAAAATAATAACCTCATCTAATATCATTTCCTTTCTGACTATTGCTGCCTCAAATGTAGGCCTATTTATTGTCAGTCGATGGTCAAACCTGGACATGGAGACCATTGTGTCATGTAAAGGCTTTTCACACCAGATCTAAGAAGCACTACCATCAATCATACAAAAAGGAGCATATAAACCTTTTCTAAATTACTTCTTGGAGGTATACTGTAGTATGAAGCAAATATTTTGAACTGTTTTCAACACAGTCTAATAACACTTCTATCAGTAGTAGCAAGATGAAATCAAACCTATATTTAAAGGTTTGTTGATTAGATTATGGTCAAATGACTAATCCACAAAACATCTTATCAAATTTTATGGTCACACATCTTTCGCAATCGCTAGGCTGAACGCCCTTCCAGAAATAGGAAGTCAGACTCAATCTAATCTTTTTTTTTTGTCTTCATGCAATTTATGCTAATTTCGTCTATTTTAATTCCATTGTGGCCAAAGAATGCTCCTTCGTAACTGTACATCTACAGCAGCCTCACGCTGCACACAAGGATTGGTCGAATGGTACCTGATCATGCCGTCGCTGCGTGCAGTCACACGCGGAGCGCGTCACACCAGGGTGGGGGACCAGTCGACCAGAATGAAAGGAAGGGAGGAGTCGGTATTGTTGTGAGAATGCTGTATATCTCCTTTAGCAGAAAGCAGATGAACAGGATGCCTGGCTTACTAGCTGTCCCACGAGGCAAGCTATTGCCCCCGGGGCACATTTGTACGATTGTTAACACACTGCAGCTGTGAGTATCTCTGCTAGGTGTGGTTCAGGCCCCTTATTGTCTGTTCACAACAGCATGCCGGTTCAGTCCAGTTACATACATTTACCACCATCCATGTCTGAGAAGGAATGAGTCGCATATTAAAAGCATGAGTCATTTGGGGGCAAGTTTCATTTATTTTTAATTGGTTGCGGTGCTCAAATTGATGTCTCATGATGACACTGCTGACCTGCAAAGAATGTGACGGCAGTGTGATTTATAGCATCATGCCCTCTTTATTTCCCTGGCTCATCCATGCACTGTTTTATCATACAATTCGTTTTTAAGCCTCGCTATGTAACTTTTTTAGGAATACATTTTAATTTTGTCTATTGTGTACTTTATATAATTTTGAGTGGTTGTATTTTGTCAACCTGCTCTTCTATTGAGACATTTAGATCTTCATCAAATGCAGTGTCTCACCTAGACACAGGATCTGACACAAATGCTGACTTGAAGGTCAAGATTCAATTTATCCCCTGAACAAGCAGGCAAGCTCTCTATTAGCAGTAAACAGGGGTGGAAAGTTACATAGTGCTGCTTCAAAGTTAAATTTAAATTAAAGAATAATTTATATTTATTCCCTGCAGCATCTTAGAATTAGATCATGCAGTCTAGTTCTGTACGCATTCATTCATTCATTCTTCACAAAATGGTTCCAGGCAGACACTGGTTCTCATTCTCAACCTTTTCAGTCTGTCGACCCCCCAAAATAATAATTTGAACTGGGGACCCTCCCACCCTGATAAGCACATGGAATTTAGGAGTTGAATTATATAATCATTTGACTCTGTTCCACATATTAATATTGTATTGTAGATTTGAATGCATGGCCATTTCATATATTTTTCAATATATATTATTTGACAATTTTGATGCAGTAATGGTCTTTTTCTTATTAAAAATGTTTTCAAAGTCATTAACCCCCCCCCCCCCCCTCCCCCCAGCCCACAGATTGACAACAATTGTGATAATGCCCCAGGGCGTCAGTGCAGTGGCATCCTTGCAAACAGTACTAGTAACTTATGCAAAGTCTGTTGGAATTTGTTATGATGTGGTGTCATTAAAATTAATGTTGACACGGCACACTGAATGTCTTGACAAATAGGGCACAGCTTCATTTCAAAAAGGTTGTGCATCTGATAAGTATGAGCTGGCTCGCTGCCATTTTAGATACTATTTATTACTGCTTTAGATTTGAGATACCCTACAGTTGTTACTGGGGGATCTGGCAAACACTAGTGGGAACTGGGATTACTCTACTGTTGGCCCACATTTGTAAAGTGAAATAGCTGCTGTATGGATGTTGAGTGGTACTAATAATAACTAAGAGTAGGCTACATTACCACAATCCTTGCATCCCTTGACTGTGCTTTTCAAAACTAATTTAACAATTTGATATGATTAAAAAGTAACAAGACTGAATCTATATTAATCTATATCTTCATTATACAGATAACCATTTAAACTTGACTTTGTGAAATTGGTGCATTGTAGATGACTATTAAAACAAATAAACTATAGGCTACGAACAATTTAGGTGCTAAAAACTAAGATTTAAACGGTTACAATGGTTAAACAACCAAATAGGTTGGAGGCTGCTTTGATGTGGAGTTACTTGGAAGTGAGTTGCACTTGTGTGTAGATTACAATCACACATAACTATAATTGTCGCAGAACATGAGGTAGCCTTATGGCAAAAGGAATGATAGGTGGAGGGTGCAGGATTATTGATTAAGTGGGAGGGGGGAGGCAGCTTGGGGTTAGGGGAAGAACTTAGAAGAACCAGTTCAAGTGTCACAGATTGACTTCTTAAGAAACGTGACACAATGGGAGTGTACCGCCTTCTCTGTCATTCAGACTACATTGTATGCAAAGTGCATATTCCTCCTCCTCCCACACGGTATCTATCTGTCTGTCCCATCGCGGTGTCTCCCTTGCTATATACCAGTTGAAGCCAGCTATAGCTTGTGTTATGGAATGCCCTGATAAATGCAAATGTTTGTTGTTGTCTTGTGTTCCACATTATTTATTATGGATAAAATATGTGGTGGTGCTTGAGGAAGCTTTAAGAAAGGTGTTTTATATAGATCATAAATAGGGTTATTTTTTATTTGAATGTTCCAGGATCAATCCCAGGATCACATTCAATATGTTTCTTAAATGTTCTTATTTGACAAAAAATATTCACGCAACAATTATTCACATATTTTTCCCTACACACACAAATGGCAATACATACAAATAAATAACAGTTATCAATAGGATATGTCCATGAACACAAAACAGACAAGACAAGACAAAAGAAAAGATAAATAAAAATGTCATGTTGTATACCCGTATACACACATAACATACAATTAAACAAACTTACACAAATACACAATGTCCACATTCTTGATTGATTGATTAATTGTATTAACAGTTTGCAGAATTACAGTACATTTCAAGTACTACTCAATACAAAAACTGTTAACAGTGAGTGGACGACACCATAAAGCATTACACTTGTTTACAATAGGGCCCACCATTTTCAATTCATCAAAACATTTAGAAACGTATGAATATACACAACTATATAGTCAAAAATAAATCATAGGAGGTAAAAAGGGAAAAGAAACATATACAGTGAGGGGAAGCAGGGGTGGGTGGGGGATTCAGAATTTCAGATTTTACGGGGGCCAGTTTTGAAAAAAAAAATATGTTCGTGGCCATTTTATCACCGGAAAGATTTGCCTCCCGGATGGAACCTAGGTAGGTAATTTCATCTTTTTGTGTGATAATATTGTCACCCACTCTAACGAAGAAGCCATCTGCCTTGCTGAGATTACTATTTGATCCAAATAGAATGGATTCCGTTTTTCCCAGGTGTAAAGATAGTTTGTTATGAGCGAGCCAGGTGCAGAATAGATTCTACCAAGTTCAGAGCTGAGGGCCTTTTCAACCTGCAGTTTGTTCCTGTCCGAGACCAGCAGGGCTGAGTCATCTGCGAACAGGAACAAATTGCAGTCACAAGCTGATTTCATGTCGTTTACAGACGCCTGCAATTCGAAACTGGCCCCGGTAAAACCTGAATACCCCCCACCACCCCCCCCCCCCCCTTTTCACCCCACTGTATATGTCTCTTTTCCCTTTTTACCTTTTATGATGAATTCCTGTTCTGTTCCTTGTCTATTTGTACGTCTCTAAATGTTTTGATGAATTGAACATGGTGGACCCTCTTGTAAACAAATGTAATGCTTAATTGGGTCGTCCACTCACAGTTAACAGTCTTTGTATTGAGTTTGTGCTTGAAATGTACTGTAATTCTGCAAACTGTTAATAAATATTTCAATCAATCAATTACATATTAGGAACAGTAAAGGTCCTAGTATGCTTCCTTGTGGAAGCAAGCAAGAATTTAAGTTCCTTTACGACTCAACCTATTAATCATCTCAAGCTTCTTCAATGTCACGTCATGTCATGTGTAATGAACTCCAAGAACCTATATGCCATATTGCATGGTTATAGCATGGTTTTGAATCCTTTTCATGTCAAGGCCCATTATTTACTCTGTTTTTTGAGCAACGGACCACCATATGATGAGAATTATAGCTCCGCAGACCCAAAACTAAAGAATGTTTTTAGTTTTTTCCACAATGCTGTATTGATGTTGGTACCATAGGAGAGATAACAGGTAAATGTTGATCAAAATAACAATTATTGTAGTGTAGACTACTTATAAATCAAGTACCGTAATGCAGATGTTTAACAATCCTTTAACTCATGAGAGTGTACAATGAAACCAAATGGACCCTTTCGGGGACTCCCATTGGAAATACATTGAGGCGGCCATGACACACAGAAGACACAGGACAAGTGTGTCTTAGGTGTGAATGAGGCCTTATAGAATACAGCAGGTTTCTTCCTTAGTTAGTTTCACAGGTGCTAAACTGGAGGTTAAATTCCTCTACCAAAAACCAATTCATGGGGGTTCATTGACAGTTTTCCAACATACATCACATGTACAGTATAGTTAACAACAATGCAAAGCTGCAGGTATGTCAACATTGTTCACTCATGCACGCGTTCAGACATCCAGTTGCAGATGTCTATAGTGTCAGGAGGACTATTTGTACTTACTTGATTTATTGGCAACAAGTCGCAAGTTTACAGGTGTAAAAGAGTGGGTGAAATTCTTTGTGGTAAAAGAAGCTCCCAACATATTCAGTTTCAAGAAAGGTCAATGGAGACACAAAGACACCTTAAGGCAGCAGATATATCAACTGCCTCCTGTTGTGTGGTTAGAATAGCAATAAAATGAGGCAGACATGTGTAGAAACATAGCAGCAGGTATCACAGCAGTAGAATAGAGTGTCTCAGTGCAGGTGAGACCTCACATCTCTTAACATGTTCAGTGTATACTGATACGCAGTGCCTGTGGAGCAGCATCGAGGCGCACCACAAACGGTCATATCACACAAGCGATAACCATGTGCCATGGTCTGTGTCAGGGGTGGGCAACTTTGAAGATGGAGAGGGCCATTATAGTTCCACACTCACTCCAGTGGGCCATTATAGTTCCACACTCACTCCAGAGGACCACTATAGTTCCACACTCACTCCAGAGGACCACTATAGTTCCACACTCACTCCAGAGGGCCATTATATTTCCGCACTCACTCCAGAGGGCCATTATAGTTCCACACTCACTCCAGAGGGCCACTATAGTTCCACACTCACTCCAGAGGGCCACATTGCATATATACTGTCGTAGCAAATATAGCAGATACATTGGACATACATTTTTTGAATACTAGTCATTTAGCTACTAATATAGACTGAAGTACTTAAAGCGGGCGATGTTTGCATGTTTGGAATTGTAACTGAAAGGCTGAAATCAATAATATATCAGTATTCAGTATTCTTCATTAAGTGAAGGCGGGGGCAGCATGTGGCCCCCGGGACGCCAGTTAGGCAATGCGTCGCAGCGAGATGCATTGTGAGCTTGTAGATCGCCTATTTTCAGCATGCAACCAAGTATAAAATCACTTATACTGGATCTCTTGTCCACTAGTCCCTTCCTAACATTTTGGTCTAGTTTTTAGCTGTTTACGAAATTGTCAGTACTCAGTTTTAGTCATCATTGCTTCTAGTCATCATAGCTTAGTTCATTTAATTTCCATTTAGTTTTCGTCAGTGAAAAAAGGGTAGTCGACGAACATTTTTCGTCTTAGTTTTAGTCGACAAAAGCAACACTGTTGTCCAACAGCCCATGCATGTTTGCCAAGTGGAAACAACTTCCTAGTCTAGTAGATTGAGTGGCTTTTTTATAGTATTATCTTTAGCTGTCTAAACATTCCAATACTGATGAGTTTTTACATTGTTGTCATTGGCTTAGTAACAGTCAGAACAGGAGCATAACACAATATTGAGACAACATTTTGAGAAGTTGGATGGCAAATAATTTGTATGTAAACCGAATACTTTAGTTGTCTAAACATTCCAATACTGATGAGCAGAGTTTGTTTTACATTGTTGAGATTGGCTTAGTAACAGTCAGAACAGGAGGATAACACAGCATTGGGACAACATTTTTTAAGATTAAATAATTTGTATGTAAACCGCTACTGTCATGTACTCATACTTATTATTGTCTGTATTTATTGCAGAACCATTGACACATTGTCATTCGCACTCAGTGCTGTACCATCTTCATTCCCATATGCCATGCCGGTATATGCCTGTGCCTACAACTACAGTAAACTGCCATATATAACCCCCTTCAGTGTGTTTCAGTGTTGATTTTGTCGACTAAAACTAAGACGAAAAATGTCCGTCGACTACCTTTTTCCACTGACACAAACTAAACTAAATAAAAACTAAGCTATGATGACTAAAACTAATGCTAAATATACTGACAATTTCGTCAACAAATACAAACTAGACAAAAATGTTAAGGGACTAGTGGACAAGAGATCCAGTATAAATCATTTTACAATTAGTTGCATGCTGAAAATAGACGATCTACAAGTGAGCTTGTTGATCGGTATATTTTCAGCATGTGAAACAGCCAATACGACAAAATTAAGGCCCGCCGAAATACATTTTGTTCGACTAAATCAACTGTAGATTTAGTCAAATAAAATCTTATATTTAGTCGACTAAAACTAGACTAACACTAAAACATTCCAGGTGACTAAAATGTGACTAAAACTATTCAAGAGACTATGACTAAAACTAAAATCAAAATGTTCTGCCAAAAACAACACTGGTGTGTTTTGACCGACGCCCCATGGGCGAATGTCTCACACACAGAACTAGTCCCTGCCAATACAGTCCTTTTAAACCCTATCTAACAGCTACCGTTTTCAAATGGCACTAATGGAAACTTAATGTAAGCTTATCACCGTAGCCCTAGTTAAGGAAATAATTGAATAGAATCAATGTTCCTCAGTATCACCCATACATGTTCTTATAGAGAAGCACTCGTGTCACAGCCCATGAGTAAGGGTGTAACGATATAGTAACTGCATCGAAAAATCTGTTTTAATTTCAAGAATCGAAGTGTATCGAAATGAAAACAGCAACATTATGTATCATATCGTATCGTTTTGCAATGCATATAATCGATTTTACCAATACTACATTTTTGTGCATGGTATTTAGCAATTCTTAGGAAAAAAAGAAAAAGAGGGGTTTACTTACCTAGTTTAAAATAATGTCAATGTATTTTAAATAGTTACTGTATCGATTTCAAATCATTGAATCGTACCGTATCGTATCGCCATAATGAACCAATATCGTGCATGTATCATATCGTCAACCATGTATCGGGATACAGTACGTATCGTATCGCCGTTAAAAATGTATCGTTACACCCCTACCCATGAGCCATGACCAAGACCGTGGCCTTACAGAGCTGGAGCTGAGCTCTGAGCCCTGGGCGCTGTTGTTCAGTGGCTAACCGTTCATTAGGATAGGTCAGAGCTCTGAGCCCTGGGCGCTGTTGTTCAGTGGCTAACCGTTCATTAGGATAGGTCAGAGCTCTGAGCCCTGGGCGCTGTTGTTCAGTGGCTAACCGTTCATTAGGATAGGTCAGAGCTCTGAGCCCTGGGCGCTGTTGTTCAGTGGCTAACCGTTCATTAGGATAGGTCAGAGCTCTGAGCCCTGGGCGCTGTTGTTCAGTGGCTAACCGTTCATTAGGATAGGTCAGAGCTCTGAGCCCTGGGCGCTGTTGTTCAGTGGCTAACCGTTCATTAGGATAGGTCAGAGCTCTGAGCCCTGGGCGCTGTTGTTCAGTGGCTAACCGTTCATTAGGATAGGTCAGAGCTCTGAGCCCTGGGCGCTGTTGTTCAGTGGCTAACCGTTCATTAGGATAGGTCAGAGCTCAGAGCCCTGGGCGCTGTTGTTCAGTGGCTAACCGTTCATTAGGATAGGTCAAGTACCCTCAGTGATCACTTCATAAGTAGGATTAACCTAACACTGAGTGCCGCACTATGAACTTGTAAAAATCAGTTGAAAAAAAAAAAATTGAATTTTGAAAAATCGTGAAAAAATATAGAGTTTCAGTTTTTAACTCAAATCTTTGCTTCTGGAGAGGTCCCCTGGAACAGCATATTTTCAGATGGGGGTCGCCGGCATATTACATATCATTTTTGGGGTCCTTGACATGAAATATTGAGAACCACTGATATAGAAACATGAGGTTTTTCAGAAAAGAATACATTTAAAAAATATTTTTTTTTAAATGTCCACGTCAGGCCTAAATGGGTGGTTAAGTATAACCATTTAAATTACCTTGTGAAATGTCGTAGCTGGGAAATAACTATAACTATTAGATAATGTACTGATTCTAATATAGCAAGGCACAAAATGCCATGTAATAAAACCCACGATATGTTTAGTTACATTACAATAAATAATATTACCAATGTACCAATTTATTTATTTTCCTGAAAACGTCAGTAATTGACAAAAAAAAAGGTTAGGTATACCCTCACAATTCAATTCAATTCAAAGGGCTTTATTGGCATGAGAAAACATACGTTTACATTGCCAAAGCAGAAAGAACAATACAACAATACAGCAATACAATCAAAACAAAAATTATGTACTTTGAAGGTCAGAATCTTCAATAGATCAACTTCTGTGTACCAAGATAACTCGATGCAGGTATAGTGCAGGAATATACACAATGATTAGTAAAAAAACATGCCGTAATCCTGGTCTCCAAACTGCCTCCCCCTGGCCAGCCGGGGCGCCTGATGGAGGGGAAAGGAACTGGTTGGAATAATGTGTTCCCACTTCCCTCCACGCGCTACATCCAACCAGGGAAACTGCCCCCTGTCAGGTCAAGGAGCAAATTGGACACTCATGCATGAAAGAAGCATGAGTTCAAGTCCGTTGCTCTCCCCAGGTTGGCGGAGGGTGTGCAGAGCCCAGCCCAGGATCACATTAGAATGATTGGATAATTGACACAGGGGTACAAAATCGTGTGATAAAAGATTTATAAAAACAAATCCAGATATTCTAAGCACGTACCACATACCAATACATACTGCATACCAATAATTGCCATGGTGATCCTACAGTACAACATTCGGGATGTTTCAGTTGCAAATCTATTGCAGTTGCACGTCATGGTACACATTCCTGTTTGTGACGAATGAACGACGGTATAGAAGCGGTGTGTGTGTGTGGGGGGGGGGGGGGGGCTTGTTAGACAGCTATCTAACAAGCAGAGCATGATGTCTGTCAACGCACATGTTGTACAGCAGATTTTCTAAAATTAGCTTTTGTGATTGGTGGTGTCTTTGTATAATGCCTCTTCCCATATACGTATTTGGTGACACAGGACTGGTATTTTGACACATATTATTGCACATATTCACGTCAGTAGGCTGACTGTCACCTCACTAATGGTTGCAGGAATTTGTGAGAGAGAGCAAGTGCGGCAACGGCATCCGCATCCTCAAAGCATGTGTGGCTGGCAGGCTACAGGCTGAGCACGCAGCCGCCATGGGGGAGGGGGGCGCCAAAAATAAATAAATAATATATATATATTCTTTAACTCTGTCCCAACTCTATCTGCCCAGTGTCCCCCCAGTGCCTCCCCAATGTCTACCCAGGGCCTCCCTAGTGACTCCCCAGTGCCTCCACAGTGCCTCCCCAGTGTCCCCCCAGTGTCCCCTCAGTGCCTCACCAGTGTCCCCCAGTGCCTCCCCTGTGCCTCCCCAGTGTCTCCCCAGTGCCTCCCCAGTGCCCAGTGTCCCCCCAGTGCCTGCCCAGTGTCCCCCCCAGTGTCTCCCCAGTGCCCCCCCAGTGCCTCCCCAGTGTCTCCCCAGTGCCTCCCCAGTGCCCAGTGTCTCCCCAGTGCCCAGTGTCCCCCCCAGTGTCTCCCCAGTGCCTCCCCAGTGTCTCCCCAGTGCCCCCCCAGTACTCCAAGCAGGTATCATGTCTAAATGACTGGAGAACCTGCCACCCTCACCACTGTTGTCAGTAAATTCTTTAAGAGGTTGGTGCATGGCAATGATGATTCATTTATATATCATCAAAACATCCACCCACAACACAATTCCCATGGCTCAGCATTCAACACAGTAGTTCCATGCCAAGCTCAACACTAAGCTTAGAGACCCAGGCGTGCACACAGGATAAGCCTAAGCCATCCCCTATTTTTTGGTTGTTCATTTCATTATAATTCATTCCTACTGAAGTTCATAATAGGATGTTTTATTGACTTTCCTACTGTATGGAATACAGTAGGTATAAAGTACCTCATTAGGAATGATGACTTGATTGAGTACAGTACATTATTATTTGTAATGTGTACTCTGTAGTACAATGTTGTCTCTGTTTGCTTGAACTCAGTTCTATATGAGAATTTATTAAGCTTTAGTTCACTATTTGAAAGTGATAATGCATATTATCCCTTTCTAGAAATGTAGTGTAGTCAAAAGTACAATATTGATCTCATAACTGTAGTGGAATGAAAGTATCCCAAAATACTACTAAAATCACACCCGTGTGAAGTAAGTGGTGCAACTCTGTGTGGGGGTCCCCAGAACTTCCAGACGCGCGCCCAGGGTGCCGGCCTGGTTCCAGCGAGCCGCCCCGCGTCTGAAACGGTCGAGAAATTACATAGTTACCGTATGGGGGTCCTCGGGGGTCCCCGGAACATCCAGAGCCCCAGGAACGCGCCATGGGGGCCGGTTCCGGCGAGCCGCCCCACGTCCGAAACGGTTGACAAATGACACATGCAGTGTATGGGTGCCCAGGGGTCCCTCTACTGTACTGTACTGTACTGTACTGTACTGTACTGTACTGTACTGTACTGTACTGTACTGTACTGTACTGTACTGTACTGTACTGTACTGTACTGTAACACCTGAAATCATCATAGTCAATATCTGTGTGTTAGGCTGTACAACAGTGACACTTGGTTTTGAAAACCAACCAAATGCTATTTTCGTGCTCAGACCCAGCCAGGCAGCCACACACAAAGCTACTTAATGAAGTGGTTGCACCACTTAAAAAAATACTTAATGTACGCTACTAATCGTGTGAGTCAGTGTGACATCATACAGTAAAGAAGACAATATTTGTTTGACATAGATAGGTACACAGACTGTAATAGTAGCAAACCCCATCCACACACCCCGCTCTCTCTCTCTCTCTCTCTCTCTCTCTCTCTCTCTCTCTCTCTCTCTCATGCACACACGTCACACGCACACACTAACATAAGTTTTACAATGTATTCACGTCGACATAAAGTAGAGCATACAAGGACACAAATATTAACAGTGCTGTAAAATTGTATTCACATAATATATAATGGCATATGACTTCATGACAATAGGCATACCACTCGGTACTGGGCGTCAGTGACTCAGCGTCTCACGCCATAATATTATATGTGGCCGCTGCCAATTACAGCAGAGACAGTGCAACACTTAGTCTGACTCTTACAGCTGAGCTCTGGGATGGTATGTGTAGGAGAGTGGATGGTAATGGCCGTGTAATGGCCGTGGTCATAAGGCTTCCTCTAGGTTAAGGTCAAAGTGCAGAATATACACGTATCTCTAATACGGACACCTCTCTGAACTCTTCATCGACCACAATATCTGATGTACGCGCACACGTACACGTACGCACACGCACACACTGTTTGCTCTCTTAGCTCTCCGGCACCTGAATTCCCCCTGTGGGATTAATAAAGGTATCTCTCTCTCTGACTCTGTTTGCACTCTTTTGTAAATATTGAAGTTGTGTAAGTTCCTGCTTTGTATTGTTGCTGCTACGCAACGTTATTATAGTTTTACATTTGTCATGAGGTTCATTAGAAGAAAGTTTTAGTTTTATTTATTTATTATAATGTGTGGTAGTAAGGGGTGAGATTCAACAAGCTCAGAACATTTAGCAAAAATAGCCGATCTACAAGCTTACGTGTTGGCATCCCCCAATTCTAGTTTAAGTATTTTATTTCCCCATTTGTTTCCTCTTGTTACTGTATCTGTAGATAATTATTTTTAACTTCTGTTGAGCTTCTGTAGCATAGAAACCATTATACAGTCTAGACCATACTGTGGCCTTCTCGGTTACAGCGCAGGCCATTCGAGATGCTGGAGCTGCCCCAAAAAACATATCTAATCTAGTATGAACCAGCAAACAAACCTGTTGGTACCGGATCATCATAAAATAATTTCGCCTTTGAAAGATCCTCCGATTAGATTGGAAACGCGCAACACTAAATACAGACGCCTTGAAATTTAGTCAAGTCGAGATACATGCTTGACATAGCAAAGATGCTTCCTTTGTCCTGGGCTGCAGCATCATTAGCATCTACTGTAGGTTAGGTCGAAAATGCCCTCCAGCTTTGTTCCTTGAATGTGACTGCATTTTTTTCAGCTTATTCCAGCCTTTTGACGTGCTACTGATACATGACAACAGAACAAGTCCTGCTGGTTATGAATGTATGACTTGAAAGACCATTCAAATGTTCTCTCTTGTGACACTCAAAAAGGTTCCCCTGCTCAGTCTCGCTTCAAGCTAAAGGAGGTACAGTTCATTTTTCCTCTGCGTCTTGTGAAGACTTTTATACATCCATTGGACATCAATTGGTCACTCTATAACAGGGTACCCTACTGGTTTACACTTGGATTTTGACCGACACTGGGGTAAGAAAACACTTTAATTATACACACACATATATATATATATATATATATATATATATATATATATATATCTGTCTGTCTGACTTCTTGCGTCTGGTATTGTTGAAATACTTACTGAATTATTTTGTTGAGAACAGCAAAGCTGAGCAATTGGATTTTAGAACATTTATAGAAAGAAAAAGTCTGATCAGGAGGATTTACCTTTGCATCTCTCAAAAAGCATTGTTGGAAAAGTTATTTTGTTGAGAAGAGCTATAGCAATGGATTTTAGAATATTTCTCAAAGATCATAATGATCATATCATGCATGTCATACACTGTCATGATTGATATGACATTTCCCAAATATCCCACAAAGCAGTAATCCTTTACTTTTTTTAATGTTAAGTGCACCCCTTTATATATGCTCTAGGTTTGTATTAAAGGTGTATATTTTGTTAAAAAAGTGAAAGTTCTTTATTCCAATAGTAAACAACTGATATACAGTTTGTTTGTTCAATAATAGGCGTCTCCTCATCTCCAGCTCTTTAGTAAACACAGAAAATATGTTTTCAGGTGTGTTTTTTTCACACCTGAGATATTTTTCATTCCAATCCAGAGAGAGAACCCCTCAAAGCTCAGTTAAGAGCTTGTGGTCTCATGTTTCATGACTTCCAATTTCACTTGATTTCATCCCATAATCCTGTAGGAATTATTTCTCCTGACTGGATGATCATATTGATATATTTGAGGACCTGAATATGTATTTTCTGTTTAGCACTGGAGAGAGGGGCGAGAGACCCCTTTTATAGATTTAACACTCACACAAATTGATGTTATTCATGGGTTTCAAATGGCATGTTGGCGACAAACAGGTGTCTGAACAGTCTGTTTACGTTCACCCATTCAGAACGGGAACCCCTTTTGGTTTTTTAAGCATTATGTTATTCTTTAGCTATTGAAAAATAGCAGATGTACAAGCTCGTAGCTTGTAGATCTGCTATTTTTGAAAATGTGGCTCAAATCTTTAAATATAATTATATACTTTCAGAGCCAACGTTTTAAACTCAAATCTTTGCTTCTGGGGGTGTTCCTGAAACAATGGGGAGTTGGAGGCCAATTACATATAGTTTTGGGGTCCTTGACATGAAATATTGAGCACCACTGATATAGAAACATAGGTATTTCAGAAAACTGTCAGGATTTAGAAGACTTTAAAAATATATATATTTCGAGGTCTGCAAAACCTGTTTGGTACCCAACATGACAGACCCGTGTAGGACTGCATTTGAAAACCATGAATATAGGAATATGGAGCTAATGAACTCAACCATAAAAATATCACTTACACCACCTTTAATAACCTGTTTATTAAGATATGGAATATCCCTCACCAAGGCATGGTCCTAAGAGATGTAGTGGTTCTTGCATGGGAGCTACCAATAGTTTAGAGACGGTTTAACGCAGAAGATGAGTTTCCCCATGGGAACGCTAGTGAAATCCGCAGTGTTCATTGACCCTCCCTGCACGTCCCTTTGGTTACATTTGGTCCTTCTCAAGAGTTATAAATTGACGAATAAATTTTAGTTTCCATGGATGAATGATCTGATATGATACCTTTTTATATAAGTGAAGGAACATGTATTTCTGGTGGACTGATACTTGGTATAGTTGCCTACATGCTGCTTGGCTTTTTCAAGGTGTGGCTGTTCTGTTTAGCATCTCATTATTCTGTCAGCAGATTTGTGGTGCAATGGATGGATGTATCTGTTGAGTGATGTCCGGCAATGACAACTCATCAGATTAAAAAAGAAAAATGCCAGAGAAGATAGTCACTTCTAAAGAACAGGAAATATTAAGCTACTAACACTTAAGCATTGCAGTTTTGTGGTGTTGCAACAGTGGCATGGCTCATTTAGGTGTCTCTAGCTTTGAAATAAAGTTCACAGAGGCTTGAAGCTGTGCATGAATAAACTATGTGGATTGTAAAGTAAATTACTCCATCTAGTTATTATCGTGATTGATTGGTTGGTTGATTGATTGATTGAAGTACAGGTCAATACAAAATCTGCTACGAGGATAAAACCAAGTCTTGTTTACATCAGGGTCCTCCATTTTCAATTCATCATAACATTTAAAGACAGGACTCGCTATTTGTGACCATGCTAAACCCCTTATCCCTAAACTACTTTGCCTGTTTTTCCTATTTTGAAAAAAACATAGAATCGTTAAAAAAGCCAATCTACAAGCTTACAACATGTCGATGTAGATTGGCTATTTTAACTATTCAAAAAAGTTTTTTTCAGAAAAGGAAAAGTAGTTTTATAGGGATAAAGGGTTTAGCATGGACGCAAATAGAGCCCAAATGTACACTAAAATGCAAAAAATAAATCATATACACAGTTAAAAAACAAAACAGGGAAAATGTCTACAGTATAGAAAAATAGGGGGGGGGGGGGCAGTTTCGAATGGCCGCCCGCAAGTGTCTAAATTGACCAGCATCGCAGGCCTACAACCATTATGCTACTGCTACTGTAATGTATTTGTAAGTCTAAGGATTGGTCTGTCACACATAGGCTACAGTAGGTATGGACCCCTGGTATGTCACATGGCCATCAGTAGCAGATGATTGTTATTGAATACATTTCCCTGTGTCCGTGCTGTAAGAGCCATTATGACCTAATGTTTTGCTGATTGACAGTGTCACTGCAGCTTGGTGAGTGTCTGGGCCAGCCCAGGTATTTAACCAGGCTCCTGATCAGGCACAGGTGTTGTCAGTGGCAGACGGCAGAGGCTAACAGTTTTCTACTGTGTTCAGGAGGGCTGGTCCCCTGTGTTTGTTAGTGTTTCTTTCTGATTATTGTATCTGTATGTTATATAGGAAAATGACTGCGGAAAATAAAGCAAAGTTAAACTCAACGGACATGTTTTGGAGATCAGTTTCTACTGGCACACGTAAGAGCTTCCACCTGGCCGTCGGCAACCAGTAGTGACATTAAGTATAGGACTTTAGGCACTACACGTGCTTTGTTGAGGTTAACAGGTTAACCTCTTCAATCATACGATACCAGGGTTAATGTGGACTGTGGTTAAGCAATAGGTGTGGCTGCAATTCTGAACTGTCACAAGGCGTCAAGTCACTCAGATATACCGCTCTCACAGAATGTTAACATACCTGATTCTGATATCTAAACCCCAGTACAGACCGAGTCATGCAACAACAAAAAAAAGGACAAAAAAATAGTGTGAAAGTCATTTGAGTTTCCTTTTCACGATTTTTTGTTATATTTAATAGCATAAGAAAGTTCAAATCAGAAAAAGGAGAATAGGCCTTCATTAGCAGCTACTGTGCCTGAAAGGACACTTTAGTAGAGTTGTGTAGTTTGCCTTGATGTAACTGCTGAGCGAGATATAGAAGTTAAGTCATTCAAAAATATGGTCCTTGTTGATTTACATTTTAAACAGTTAAACGGCTCTCACAGACTCTTTTAACCTGTAAATTAATGCGCACAAAGTTGATTCTGCCAATATTAGAACATCACACATTTATTACATTGTTTTGTTTTTTTGAGAAAGGGATCTATGATATTCAATAGCCTATTAACACAACCCGCTTTGTTTGTGTTTGTTTAAGGGCTAATAGAGTCAATTTAGCTGTTTCACCGTACAATGTACAGTATGTCAATACTGACAGGACCATATTTTCAATGATCAATTCAGCAGCTATTTATTTTACATTATGGTATAGCTAGTAGCTTCTAGATGCACAATATAATCGGTGCCATACCATGCCAGTCTCACAATAATCCAGATTGTTTTCACCGATATTGACAATGCAATAATGACGTGACCGTCGATTGCTTTGTACTCGCAGAGCAGCCCAGTCTACCTGTGTGTCTCTTTAAGAGCGTCAGCCGTTAGTAGTGATGATACAACAGCCGTAGACCATTAGAGCATCAACCATTGTTTAGAAGAGTGTTCACGGAAGCTGTACGTGGTACAATTAGGAGCATCAACCATTGTTTAGAAGAGTGTTCACAGAAGCTGTACGTGGTCCAATTAGAAGCGAGAACACAGATAAGATACAGTTTGATAAAAGATAAGAACTTTATAATTCTCTGTGGAGCAGAGACATTCAGTACACTGACAGACTGCTCCGCGTTAGTGGAGTGCGCCCAGGCGATCTGCTAGTGGAGCGAATCAAACTTTCGTGAAACGTTCAGGCTCGTATTTTGTATTTTGCATTCGCTATTAGGGAAATCTTAACCATTGTATTTTGGAAATAAATATGCCACATTTTAGGCTGAATTTAATCACTGTATATCTGGCTTAAAGGATAAACTGAACAACAAGAACGGCGTGTCAGCGGTGGGGGCTTACCATCTACTTTCACCGGAAAATCCAAAATGTAAAACAAAACAAAAATCAGCAATGCATATGAGTTCAATAATTATAATCATAATCATCGTCATAATTTAAATATTGTGCATCTCTAGTATAGCTATACAACCCAAACCCTCTACCCAAAGTGTCCTCACACTCCCAGAAAATGTAAGTATTAATTCATTGCATGTATGTATACACATATAATTACTGTACACAGTATCACCCAGTATCACCCTGAACCATTTGTGTTGATGCATGTTCTTAAAATGTATTCAAAATTTGGGCATTGGGTGAAGGAGACTAAAGAGTTGAATAGAGGAAAGAAGCACTATACCGTGGTCCTTGCAGTTCATTGAAAGCAGGTGCTCGGTTGGCGAGGGTTCAAACTTTGTGGGACCCTGACGAAGGCTTGTATAGCCTTCGTCATCTATTTTAATGATCTTTGCCATGCCGTTACAATGAAGGTTCTTTTTACACTTGACTGGAACTGGAGTGCCTTGGACCTCTTTTATTTTGTCAAGACTAAAGAGTTGTTCTGTCCTTTCACAGGGAGCAGCGGCGGAGGATGGACCATCACCTCATCATCTATCTCCTAGTAGCAGGTATCTAATGGTCTTTTTTTTTACCGTAGTGTAATCCTTCTCAAAGTTGGGCCCGGGGGTCCCCAACTAAATGAGTGATTCTTAAGAACCATATACAGTGTTTCCCCTAGCCAGAAGCTGATAGTGTGTGGGGGGGGGGGAGCTTTCACGCATGCACGCTTGTATGCGTCAGATAGGTGCACACGCACAAGCAACATTTCTATGTTTTTTTTGTGATATATATATTTTTTTATCCCTGTCTTTTGCAGTCTTTTGCTAGCCTGGCTCCAACCCTGAATCGCTAGCCACAGCCATTGTATTTTTTTAAAATAATAATTCTGGTGAAATTATATTAAAGTTCGAGTGTGAGTGAGACTAGTCTTTTGTGGTTAATATTTGCTTTTTTGGAAAAATAACCTTTATAAAAGTATAGCAATACCAACGTGCGCGTGTGCGTGCGTGCGTGTGTGAGTGCGTGCGAGAGAGAGGGCGTGAGTGCGTGCGTGTGTGTGAGAGCGAGAGAGAGAAACAGAGAGAGAGTGAAAGAGTGGGAGGAAGCCATCACAAATATTTGATAAGTAGGAATATTTTCAATACTCAGAAATAAGGAGCTTTGTGTCACTGAGAATGTATTTGTATTTATTTTTCAGGACTTCTAGGAGTAGTCTCTGCAAACGTCAACACAACAACCCTTAACCCAGTGACAGGTAATACAATTGCACTGTTATATTACAAACCGTTGCTGTCAGTCAGGCACAAACCTTGTATCTCAATGTGTTGTATCATACAAGAGTCGCACAAAAGTAGTGCAAATAGCAGACAGCCCACAACATTGCGATGTGACACGTTGTGAGCTTGTAGATCAGCTATTTTCACAATTTTAATTTACGTTCTTAAAGGTTTCATGAATCATTTCTTTTTTTTTCTTTTTTGGGGGGGGGGGGTTTATGACCTCAATTACACCCAAACAACCTGAACGTTGAACATTCAGATTCAGATTTCTGTGTGTTCTGAAGCCTTTTGAGCTGCAGATTCATGTTAGGGTTACAGTTGTTTTTAGTGCTTAGTAGTTTGTGTGAAAAAAATGGAAAAAATAACCTTTATAAAAGTATAGCAATGGCAAATTGTTATGTCATATATGGGATTTGTGGGACGTTACCTCACAGTCGACAGGCAAATCGGAGCACTTGTTTGAGCCTAATTATTCAGAAAACCACAGAACATCTATTGAAGTTCAGGTTTTTTGGGTGCTCAGAAAACCTAAAATAATTTTTTTTTACAAAAACCTTTTTATGTCCCCAGATCTTTAAATAATATGAATACAAACATTTTACATACAAAGTTTCCCCCTGACATTGACGGAATGCAAGTTGGAAATTCCCAGGAAGGCCATTGTTTAGGCTATATTAAAACGGCACAGAATGTTGTCATACTTGCTTTCCAAAGACCAGCCCATTGCCACAGTGAAATCCGTATTTAACTTTCTGACCCCTTTACCACTGGTTGGGCAAAACCATACTTACATTAGATTGTTATCACCATGGAACTTCCGCAGTTGAGCACTTACACGAAGACAATGATTTATTGTATTACAATTACAAATATAATATAATGCATTTAAATATGCAAATGAGGCATTATATAGGAAAATATGATCCTATATGAACAATTTAATATAGGTACAGTATATATGTATAGTTTTGCCCACTCAATTCATAATTAACTCCAATTTTGGAGCTCTGGCTCATATTTGGACTGAGAACCAAAAATAACTGAATTGGTTCCCATTGGGAGCCAACCGGTGGAAAAAGGGGTCTCTGAAATTTGCTATGTAGATACTCTTGCGTCAGGCATATTGTGGGGTACAGAGAGTTTATGTTCATAATTGTTGTTAATACTCTAAGATTGTATACATTGTTCCTTAGTGTTCTTTTAGCTGGAAATTGAAGCTTTCAAAATCAGCACACACTCACACGCACACAGAACATAGCAGCAGTTAATTTGTCTAAATCTCCAGTAAATATGTATAACAATCAGCACCACATCACCTTTCAATGCCACTACATCACTGGGCAGTGCAGCCCCAGACCCATGGGTGAAAGATCTGCGCCATTAGTCCATGCGACTTCTTCATTGTCATCGCTATAAATTAGCCAACTGGTTTCATGACGATTTATGTAATAAAGCTTTCTGTGTTTTTTATAACAACAATGTTTAACAAAAATAGAATAGGTTACTCACATGAGCTCATAAGATTCAAATTGTCAGATCTTTTTGTCCACATAGCGTGGATCACCCTGTCGCTACCATCGCCACCTGAGTTTTACTTAGTTGTGTGCCGGTATCACATGCTAAAAATAGCCTATTATACAATAGGCTGTCATGGATATGTGACACTGGCACGCAAACAGCTATAAATCACATCAGAAGGCTCAGCTGCACCTACTTGAATAGGTGTTCGTAATAGAGCCCATAATAGGGTAAAATGCTTAATGGTTATTTAACTGATAGAAAGCCCATTTCCCATTTCATTCAAAGCAGCATTGTCACTGTGCCAAGTAAAACAATGTCATCATCATCAGACAATGTTATCAAATCACAAAGTGACAATTTCACCAGTGCATCTCAACTATTGCAAAATTACTTACTCATTTCGGTACATTAATGCAAATGTGCCTATCTCTCCATCCAGTAAATGCAACGACATCATCATCAAATGCACAAACATCGCCTGTCACAGCGTCATCAGACAATGCAACTTCAACAGACAATGCAACGGCACCACCAGTAGATGCGTCCACATCGCCTCTCTCTGCGTCATCAGACAATGCAACTCCATCGGCCAATGCAACGACAGCACCAGTCATTACAACAGCATCACCCGGTGAGTACATTCTCTTCAGGCAGATTGTTGATTTGCATGAATATCTGTCGCCACAGTCCTATGGGTAATAGTGCTTCTAGGGGCTTGCCCTTGAGTTGAAAGCACGCCATGCTTTACTGAGCGTGACTGAGAGGTAAACCACTGGTTTATTAACTTTCAGCCAGCGGCCAGCCGACAGCGAGGTGAAGTAAAGTACGTACTCAGACACTGACAGTGAACCATTCTGAGAGGGAGGCAGTCAGACAGACAGACAGACAGACAGACAGACAGACAGACAGACAGACAGACAGACAGACAGACAGACATTGATGTTAAGATTCAAACTAGAAGAGAAGGTCTTTGCAAGCCTTTGCTGGGCTGGTTGGCCTGCCCAGGGGCAGTGTGTCAGTCATGGCTTGTAGCCGGCAGGAAGCAAGACGCTGCCAGGGAATTACAGTATAGTGTTTCTGCTCTCCTTAAGGGCATAGGAGAAGCGTTTGGAGGCGCATGCTACAGTATAGAGGCCCCTCGATTCCGATTTGGGTTGAGTGGATGTTGCAGTATGCAACAGTCATTGCCACATGACTCACAAGATTACTTGTAAATCATTTGGTGACATTTGGTGGTAGCTCCCCCCCTCCCCCATTGAGTGTAAGTGAAATACCGTTTTGGCTCAGCCTCTGTTGTTTAGAGGCCCTCAGTGTGCGATGTATGTGTGCATCCCATGTCTATAACACATTATAAGCATACATAATGCATAACGCAACGTAATAGTGTAAGTATTATAACCACTGTTGTGATGCATTATAGTGTGATTATAAGTCACATGTGCTTTAAAGGGATATTTCACTTAAAAAAATTACTTTCCTCATCTACTCAGGCTTTAGTGAACACCCCGGACAGTTTCTAAGTTTCTTGATTCAGTATTTAACCATGTTGGATGTTTTTCTTATGTTTTTCATTTTCCAAAATTAAATGAAAAAAGTAAATTTTAAGTATTAGGAGGGCAGTATGAGTCATCAGAAAAAAAGGACAGGGTGTTTTCGATTAATTTAACATGGTTAAAATAGAGTTTGAAGTTACCATGAGTTAGTTTTAATTTTAAATATCTAAATACTGAATCAAGCAACTTAAAAACTGCCTGGGGTGTTTACCTAAGCCTGAGTCAAAGTTAAAGTTGTACGATTTGTCACACACACTAACGCAGTGAAATTTGTTCGCCGCATTTGACCCATCTCTTGGAGCGGTGAGCCGCAGCCGTGACATGCTTGGGAATCATTTGATTAGTTGATTTAGTAGACGATGAAATGACCAAAAGGCTACATGTAATTAATTATACATTGTTATGATTTTACTTGACTTCGTATACGTTTTACAAACACAGGATATGATGTTATTACCCAAAGTGGGCGGGGGGAGGGGCGCCCTCCTCCCTGAGCCAAGCTTGCGCCTGACCGCATAACTGAATGGGACTGGGTGTTACAATCCATTTACACCTTCAGAAACGTGGGTGGGGATGATAAAGTCCTCACAAGGTCGGGTGGAGTAGAAGGGGTGACTTCATAACTCATTATAGAGTGCTTTATAATGTGCCATCAATTTAGTTATAAAGCATTATGAGCATTTATAACAAATTAACAATACTTAAACAGTGTGTGCACATTATAATGCATTATGGGATGCATAGCAAGTGTCTCTTTTTCAAGGAAATCCTGGACAGGGAGGCACATGACTCCACATAATACAGTACGTGTATGATTGGTGTGAGTTTTGGACAGAATCTGTAGTAGTAGTAGTAGTAGTAGCACTAAACCACTAATCTGAATGACCTTGCTTGTCTATTACGTTCTATTACACAAGCTCAGGGTATGTTATCTTGCTAACCGCTGGACCGATCGATCAGCACCAAATTACACACTGCCAGTAGGCCACATATCCTCATTTTCACATAAATTGTATACTTAAAAATATTTAACATAAATTAGGGCTGAAACCCTTGCCCAATTTGTAGTCATAAGTCAGTTATGTCACAGGCTGGCTGCCACGGTGATCACGTGTGATAACCCTGTCAGCGACTTCGTAACCCCAGCAACTTCGTAATGAGATAATCAATTTCTCAATTGTGAATGCAACAACATGCAGCAGTCAATGCAACATGGTCATTTAATGGAACTACAGCACCAGTTAATGAAACACCAGTCAGTGATACACTGTGCCACAGTGGAATACAAATTAACTAACATTACAGGATCAATAACCATAGTGTCTTACTTACTAGGTACTTCATGTTTACATAGTAGTTGACTTGAATTAAATTAACATAACATTTAAAAGAATATAAAAATCACTGCTAGTACACTGATATACAACTGATAAAAGTTTTACTTTCACAGATGTTTTGCCACCAACTCAAGCAGCCTCCACGGCAGAACCTTTAACAACAATCAATAAAAATTCAACACCAGGAGGTACTACTGTTGCCTCAATGATAATTAATACAACTGCAACAACATCGCCCTTAAACACAACACCAACAGTAAATGTAACCATAGCGCAGAATGCAAGTACAGCACCACTCAATGCAACCACACCGTCAGTAAACGTAACAGTGGTCAATGCAAATGCAACACAGATCAATGCAGTCACAACACTGGACAATGCAAGTACAGCACTGATAAATGCAACTATATCACCAGTAAAGGCAGCTAGTGCAACTACATTGGTCAATGCAACTACATCACCGGTCACCGGAATTATGGCACCGGTCAATGCAACTACACCTGCAAGTGCAACCTTAGCGCCAGTGAATCCAACTACAGAAACATTCCACATAACAGTTGCACAGCATGTCAACGCAACTACAGCACTAGTGAATTTAACATCCCCAGTCAATGCAACAACATCACTATTACATGAAAAATCACCAGTCAATGCAACTACATCATCAGTCAATGCCTCAACCTCACCAGTCAATGCAATCACAGCACCGGTTAATGCAACTAGAGCACCTGTCATTGCAACACCCTCACAAGTAAATGAAACAACCTCACCAGTTAAGGCAACTGCAGCACCCATCAATGCAACCACAGCATTAGTCAATGCAACAATATCAGTGGTCAATGCAACATCACCAATTCAAGCATCATCACCGCCAATCATTGCAACTACAGCACCGGTCATTACAGCTACAGCTGCAGTAAATGTAACATTACCGCCAGTAAATGCAACTACATCACCGGTAAATTCAACAACCTCACCAATGAATGCAACTGGACCACTTGCATCTATATCAACAGTCAATGCAACTACAGCACTGGTTAATGTATCTACATCACCAACGAATGCAACTACAGCACTGGTTAATGTATCTACATCACCAACGAATGCAACTACATCACTGGTAAATGCAACACCACCATTAACTACAACAGCATCCACAGTAAATGCAACTACAGCATCATTTAATGCCACCTCATCAGCTACAACACCAGTCAATGCAACCACAGCATTAGTCAATGCAACAATATTATTGGTCAATGCAACATCAGTGGTCAATATAACTACACCACCGGTCTCTGCAACAATATCTGTCAATATCGCACCAACCAATGCAACTACACCTCTAGTAAATGCAAGAACACCTGCACACGCAACTATAGCTCCAGTAAATACAACTACAGCAACAGTCAATGTAACAATGGCACCTGTCAACGCAACTACAGCAGTAGGAAATGTAATGTCCCCAGTCAATACAACAACATCACCAGTCTATGTAACTACATCACCAGGCAATCACTCAACCTCACCAGCCAAAGTAATTTCAATATTGATTACTACAGCACCAGTAAATTCAACTGCAGCACCAGTTAATACAATTACGGCACTAGTCAATGCAACATCACCATTAACTACAACAGCATCCCCAGTAAATGCAACTACTACTACTACTACTACTACTACAGCATCATTTAATGTCACCTCATCAGTACCCATGGGAAATGTAGCTACAACACCAGTCAATTCAACTACAGCATTAGTCAATGCAACAATATCATCTGTCAATGCAACATCACCAATACAGGCAACGGCATCGCCAATCATTGCAACTACAGCAACGGTCAGTGCAGCTACAGCTGCCGTAAATGTAACATTATCATCAATAAATGCAACTATGTCATCAGTAAATTCAACACCATCACCAGTAAATGCATCATCATTAACAGTCAATGCAACTACATCACCAGTTAATTCAACAACCTCACACATTAATGCAACTACAGCACGGTTTAATGTATCTACTTCACCAGTCAATGCAACTACAGCATTAGTCAATGCGATGATATCATCGGTCAATGCAACATTAATACAAGCAACGTCATCGGCAATCATTACAACTACGGCACTGGTCAGTGCAGCTACAGCTGCAGTAAATTTAAATTCAACGCCATCAATTAATGCAACTACAGCACTTGCATCTATATCAACACTCAATGTAACTACAGCACCAGTTAATGCAACTAGAACACCTGTCATTGCAACAACCTCACAAGTAAATGAAACATCAACAGTAAAGGCAACTGCAGCACCCATCAATGCAACCACAGTATTAGTCAATGCAACAATATCAGTGGTCAATGCAACATCACCAATCATTGCTACTACAGCACCAGTCATCACAGCTACAGCCCCAGTAAATGCAACATTTTCATCAGGAAATACAACTACAGTAGGCCTACTGGTAAATGCAACTACATCACCAATGAATGCAACTACAGCACTGGTTAATGTATCCTCTTCACCAATGAATGCAACAACATCACTAGTCAATGCAAAACCATCTTTAACTACAACAGCATCACCAGTAAATGCAACTACATCAACAGTCAATGCAAGTACAGCACTATTCATTGCAACCACAACACCAGTCAAGACAACTGCATCACCAGTCAATCCGACCTCACTTCCAGTCCACACAACATCCAAGCCAGTCATGGTGGCTACATCCCTAGGTAAAACTCAACCATTATTCAAAGCATTATTAATGGTTTTGCATTAATCCCTACTCAGTTCAGCTGTGGTAAGACAGGACAATTTCAACTATTATAACTAACTTATTTTACACTGCTTGCAGAAACAGTAAAGGCAACAACACCAGTTAATGCAACTACAGCACCAGTGCATTCAACTACAGCAACACTCAATGTAACAACCCAACCCATACATGCAACTACAGTACCAGTAAACACAACTTCACCAGTTAATGCCACTACATCCCCAGTCAATGCAACTACAACAGCACTCAATGCAACTACATCATCAGTCAAGTCGGCTACATCACCAGGTAAAAAAACATGTAACTCATGAGTTTACTATCACCAACGAAGCCCAATATTACATATGTCGACTTAATTTAATACCACTAATTACAATTACCCAATTCAAATTAATATTTACTTCCACTAACTAGATCAATTGCTAGTCAAACTTCAACAAGTTTCCCAGTAGGAATTGCAACCATAACAAAAATCAATATCCTACACACAAAAAGCACCAGTCAATGCAAATACTGCACCTGTAAATGTGACATTTCAAGTTAATGAAACTACATTATACCTCAATGTCATCATCAGGTACTAACCATTACCCAACACTTTCCTGATATTGTATCCACCTGTCAATCAATTTGCCAGACAGCTACGGCTATGATTCATTATATGACATGACACGACGATTGAAATGAATGGGCTGCCATGCTTGGTTGTTATCTCCAGATCTTCTATAGCTTCATTAGAGGGTGCTACTTTCTACAATGGCACCATACAATGTTTTTGAACACATTCGTGGGTGGCAATACACAGGCATTGCATTAACCTTAGGAACCTGATTCAACATTTCCTTCCATATATAGGGCAGGCTATATACTGTATACAGTATACTCTACTATATGGACCGACATGACATCCAGATCCAGTCAATGGGAATGTCATGGTATTGGCAATGCGCAAATCAGACCTACATATAGAACAGGTTAAAAGATTAACGAAAGATTCATTGCAACTTCATTACAAATCACTTGTTGAGTTTTTAAGTCAATGTGACAGTGTGTGTGTGTGTGTGTGTGTGTGTGTGTGTGTGTGTGTGTGTGTGTGTGTGTGTGTGTGTGTGTGTGTGTGTGTGTGTGTGTGTGTGTGTGTGTGTGTGTGTGTGTGTGTGTGTGTGTGTGTGTGTGCGCGCTGAGGGGGTTGGGTGGTGGTGGGCACGTAAGGTGAACACGGCAGGTACGGCCTCCAGTTATGTGAAGGCAGCTGTCTGCTGTCTAACCAGTAGTTAGGGAAAGTTAACGAAATGTGTGGCAAATCTGCAACACAAAGAAAGCTTACCACTAGCTTTCGTCACAAATGTGTTCATAAAGGTGTCTACTATCACATATCAATTTGTTCCAACTCAACTCCCTTGGGAAACTTTGTGACAGCTGTTGAAAGTTGAAAGTTTATGTAGCATGTGACATGTCAAACTACGGGATTCTGAATGCATTACAAGCATTAGTTTTTCATGAAAAATACTCCTTCTGATAAAAAAACGTCTATATTGCCGTCATCACAAATGAGGTCAGCACATTTGGGCATGTACATTTTGGGTAAGTATAGATTGTTACCCAAAGTTTCAGCAGCTGTCACAAAGGTTCACAAGGGAGTTGGCTTGGAACAAATTGATACTGTAGTTTAGAGTAGACACCATTATGAAAACTTTGTGAAGAAAGCCTAGTGGTAAGCATTTCTTTTTGCAGTACAGGGCTGGATTGCCTAGAAACGTCTATTGTGTGTACAGTAGCAGCCATGTAGAAAGGATTGGAAACTGAGAAATAGCATTTATACAAAGTATGGTGAGACTTTTGCCATTTTAGGCATATGGGCATGAGTGAAAGTGCCACAGTGGCCTTACAGTGTCTGCCATGAAACTGCAGGGAGGCCGGCCGGGTCATGCCAAAGACTGTAAAAAGGGGACGTGTGCGACTTTGACTTTGAGTGAAGGTGTTCTCTACATAGACCCCTCAATATATCATTCCAATTTTGGGTTGGTTGAATGTTGTTTTCTTGTATGAACCCTCCCACTAATACTGGGAGCTAAGACTCAATGATTGGTTTGTACATACATTATTACAATAGGTAATACAAGTCAGATACTGACTACTAAGTGTTAGAAAGTTAACTACAATAAGCGGTAACAGTTTCATAGTGTGCAATATTAATCGTAATGTTTAATGTACATTTTCCACCAGGTAATGGAACTTCCCCACCAGGCAATGGGACACCAGACCCAGTCAATGCAACTTCACCACCACTCAATCCAAATGCAACTATAGCACCAGTAAACTCAACCACAACAGCGGTCACTATAACAAATATTACAGTGGCTGTTAGCATTAACATCACTGCTAATGTTACGACTGTTAACGTTAGAATCAATGCAACGACAGCACCAGGAAACGCAAATACAGTGCCAGTCAATGAAACATCACCTGTAATGCGTACAACATCCCTACCAGTCACTCCAGCTACTGGCTCAGGTAAAACAAATGAACCATTAGTCAAAATAACCACTAATTATGAATCACTAATCAGTTTAGCTATATGATATGACATACTGTAGTGATATTTGCATAATATGATAATTAAAGTGCTTTATATTTGTGGGGGTATTTGTCACTGTACCCTTGCACAACTGGGGCGGACAAAGGGAATAGTACAGTGACAAATGCCACTATGACTATAATTTGTTGGAAAAAGCACATTCAATTATAATCTTTAGTATAATAACTTCAGACACAAGTAGTCATATCTTAACAATGTGATCTAACCTTTCCATTAGGTAATACAACTTCACCTCCAGTCATTCCAACTTCACCACGACACAATGCAACTTCACCTATCGTCCATACAACATCTTTACCTGTCACTGCAGGTACTACCCCAGGTAAAACAAATCAACATAACAAAAATAACTAATAACTTTGAATTAATCACCATTCAGTTAAGCTATAATATCTGAATATAACTACAGAGGACAAATACTAGAGTGAAAAATGCCCCTATGATTATAATGTGTTGAAAAAGAACATTCAATTATATCCTTTAATTTTATAACTTTAGAAATATAAGAAACACCGGTAATCATGACTTCACATTTGAACCTTTCCATCAGGAAATGCAACTTCACCACCAGTCAATGCAACTTCACCACGACAAAATACAACATCACCACGACCCAATATAGTTTCAACACCAGTCATTGTAACTTCACCTATAGTCCATACAACATCCCCACCAGTCACTGCAGCTACTAGTCCAGGTAAAACAAACAAACAAACCATTAGTCAAATTAACTTTACCACTAATTACTTGGAATGAAACACTACACAGTTTAGCTATAATATCTGAAATATAAGAATCACCGGTAATCATGACTTCACAATTGAATGTAACCTTTCCAACAGGTAATGCAACTTCACCACCAGTCATTCAAACTTCGCCACGACACAACGCAACTTCACCACCAGTTAATGCAACTTCACCGGGACAAAATACAACATCACCACGACGACCCAATATAACTTCAACACCAGTCATTGTAACTTCACCTATAGTCCATACAACATCCCCACCAGTCACTGCAGCTACTAGTCCAGGTAACACAAACAAACCCTAATTAACTTTACCACTAATTGCTTTGAATGAATCAGTACTCAGTTTAGCTATAAAATCTGAATATAACTGGAGCAGACAATGGCAGGTGCACAATTATAATCTTTATTAATATAACTTTAGAAATGTAAGAAACACTGGTAATCATAACTTCACAATGTAATGTAACATTTCCATCAGGCAATGCAACTTCACCACCAGTCATTCAAACTTCGCCACGACACAATGCAACTTCATCACCAGTCAATGCAACTTCACCTATAGTCCATACAACATCCCTACCTGTCACTGCAGGTATTACCCCAGGTAAAACAAATGAATAGTCAAAATAACTTTACCACTAATAACATTAAATGAATCACCATTCAGTTTAGCTATAATATCTGAATATAACTACAGAGGTAGTGAAACAACAGGTGAAACAAATTAAATATTAGTCAAAATAACTTTACCACTAATAATATCATTGAATGATTATGTACTCAGTTTAGCTATACTATCTGAATATAACTGGAGTGGACAAAGGGATATGCAAGAGTAAAGTGACAAATGCCCATATTATTATAATTTGTTGAAAAAGCACATTCAATTATAATCTTTATTATTATAATTTTAAAAATAATAAGAAATGCCGGTAATCATGACTTCACAATGAAATGTAACCTTTTCATCAGGTAATGCAACTTCACCACCAGTCATTCAAACTTCGCCACGACACAATGCAACTTCACCACGACAAAATGCAACGTCACCACGACCCAATATAACTTCAACACCAGTCATTGCAACTTCATCCCCAGTCAATGCAACTTCACCTATAGTCCATACAACATCCCTACCTGTCACTGCAGGTACTACCCCAGGTAAAACAAATGAATAGTCAAAATAACTTTACCACTAATAACTTTAAATTAATCACCATTTAGTTTAGCTATAATATCTGAATATAACTACAGAGGACAAAGACTATAGTGACAAATTCTCCTCCGACTATAATGTGTTGAAAAGGCTAATTCAATCATAATCTTTATTATTATAACATTAGAAATCAGAAACACCGGTAATCATGACAATTGAATGTAACCTTTCCAACAGGTAATGCAACTTCACCACCAGTCACTCAAACTTCGCCACGACACAATGCAACTTCACCACGACAAAATACAACATCACCACGACCCAATATAACTTCAACACCAGTCATTGTAACTTCACCTATAGTCCATACAACATCCCCACCAGTTACTGCAGCTACTAGTCCAGGTAAAACAAACAAACAAACAAACAAACCATTAGTCAAATGAACTTTACCACTAATTACTTGGAATGAAACACTACACAGTTTAGCTATAATATCTGAATATAACTGGAATTGATAAAACATTATGCAAGAGTGAAATACAAATACGCCTATTACTATAATGTGTTGAAAACACACATTCAATTATAATCTTTATTATTATAACTTTAGAAATATAAGAATCACCGGTAATCATGACTTCACAATTGAATGTAACCTTTCCAACAGGTAATGCAACTTCACCACCAGTCATTCAAACTTCGCCACGACACAACGCAACTTCACCACCAGTTAATGCAACTTCACCGGGACAAAATACAACATCACCACGACGACCCAATATAACTTCAACACCAGTCATTGTAACTTCACCTATAGTCCATACAACATCCCCACCAGTCACTGCAGCTACTAGTCCAGGTAACACAAACAAACCCTAATTAACTTTACCACTAATTGCTTTGAATGAATCAGTACTCAGTTTAGCTATAAAATCTGAATATAACTGGAGCAGACAATGGCATGTGCACAATTATAATCTTTATTAATATAACTTTAGAAATGTAAGAAACACCGGTAATCATGACTTCACAATTGAATGTAACCTTTCCAACAGGTAATGCAACTTCACCACCAGTCACTCAAACTTCGCCGCGACACAATGCAACTTCACCACCAGTTAATGCAACTTCACCGCGACAAAATACAACATCACCACGACCCAATATAACTTCAACACCAGTCATTCCAACTTCACCACAACACAATGCAACCTCAACACCAGTCAATACAACTTCACCTATAGTCCATACATCCCCACCAGTCACTGCAGCTACTAGCCCAGGTGAAACAAATGAAATATTAGTCAAAATAACTTTACCACTAATAATATCATTGAATGATTATGTACTCAGTTTAGCTATAATATCTGAATATAACTGGAGTGGACAAAGGGATATGCAAGAGTAAAGTGACAAATGCCCATATTATTATAATGTGTTGAAAAAGCACATTCAATTATAAACTTTATTATTATAATTTTAGAAATAATAAGAAACGCCGGTAATCATGACTTCACAATGAAATGTAACCTTTTCATCAGGTAATGCAACTTCACCACCAGTCATTCAAACTTCGCCACGACACAACGCAACTTCACCACCAGTTAATGCAACTTCACCGGGACAAAATACAACATCACCACGACGACCCAATATAACTTCAACACCAGTCATTGTAACTTCACCTATCGTCCATACAACATCCCCACCAGTCACTGCAGCTATTAGTCCAGGTAACACAAACAAACCCTAATTAACTTTACCACTAATTGCTTTGAATGAATCAGTACTCAGTTTAGCTATAAAATCTGAATATAACTGGAGCAGACAATGGCATGTGCACAATTATAATCTTTATTAATATAACTTTAGAAATGTAAGAAACACCGGTAATCATGACTTCACAATTGAATGTAACCTTTCCAACAGGTAATGCAACTTCACCACCAGTCACTCAAACTTCGCCGCGACACAATGCAACTTCACCACCAGTTAATGCAACTTCACCGCGACAAAATACAACATCACCACGACCCAATATAACTTCAACACCAGTCATTCCAACTTCACCACAACACAATGCAACCTCAACACCAGTCAATACAACTTCACCTATAGTCCATACATCCCCACCAGTCACTGCAGCTACTAGCCCAGGTGAAACAAATTAAATATTAGTCAAAATAACTTTACCACTAATAATATCATTGAATGATTATGTACTCAGTTTAGCTATACTATCTGAATATAACTCGAGTGGACAAAGGGATATGCAAGAGTAAAGTGACAAATGCCCATATTATTATAATTTGTTGAAAAAGCACATTCAATTATAATCTTTATTATTATAATTTTAAAAATAATAAGAAATGCCGGTAATCATGACTTCACAATGAAATGTAACCTTTTCATCAGGTAATGCAACTTCACCACCAGTCATTCAAACTTCGCCACGACACAATGCAACTTCACCACGACAAAATGCAACGTCACCACGACCCAATATAACTTCATCCCCAGTCAATGCAACTTCACCTATAGTCCATACAACATCCCTACCTGTCACTGCAGGTACTACCCCAGGTAAAACAAATGAATAGTCAAAATAACTTTACCACTAATAACTTTAAATTAATCACCATTTAGTTTAGCTATAATATCTGAATATAACTACAGAGGACAAATACTATAGTGACAAATTCTTCTCCGACTATAATGTGTTGAAAAGGCTAATTCAATCATAATCTTTATTATTATAACATTAGAAATCAGAAACACCGGTAATCATGACAATTGAATGTAACCTTTCCAACAGGTAATGCAACTTCACCACCAGTCACTCAAACTTCGCCACGACACAATGCAACTTCACCACCAGTTAATGCAACTTCACCACGACAAAATACAACATCACCACGACCCAATATAACTTCAACACCAGTCATTGTAACTTCACCTATAGTCCATACAACATCCCCACCAGTTACTGCAGCTACTAGTCCAGGTAAAACAAACAAACCATTAGTCAAATGAACTTTACCACTAATTACTTGGAATGAAACACTACACAGTTTAGCTATAATATCTGAATATAACTGGAATTGATAAAACATTATGCAAGAGTGAAATACAAATACGCCTATTACTATAATGTGTTGAAAACACACATTAAATTATAATCTTTATTATTATAACTTTAGAAATATAAGAATCACCGGTAATCATGACTTCACAATTGAATGTAACCTTTCCAACAGGTAATGCAACTTCACCACCAGTCATTCAAACTTCGCCACGACACAACGCAACTTCACCACCAGTTAATGCAACTTCACCGGGACAAAATACAACATCACCACGACGACCCAATATAACTTCAACACCAGTCATTGTAACTTCACCTATAGTCCATACAACATCCCCACCAGTCACTGCAGCTACTAGTCCAGGTAACACAAACAAACCCTAATTAACTTTACCACTAATTGCTTTGAATGAATCAGTACTCAGTTTAGCTATAAAATCTGAATATAACCGGAGCAGACAATGGCATGTGCACAATTATAATCTTTATTAATATAACTTTAGAAATGTAAGAAACACCGGTAATTATGACTTCACAATTGAATGTAACCTTTCCAACAGGTAATGCAACTTCACCACCAGTCACTCAAACTTCGCCGCGACACAATGCAACTTCACCACCAGTTAATGCAACTTCACCGCGACAAAATACAACATCACCACGACCCAATATAACTTCAACACCAGTCATTCCAACTTCACCACAACACAATGCAACCTCAACACCAGTCAATACAACTTCACCTATAGTCCATACATCCCCACCAGTCACTGCAGCTACTAGCCCAGGTGAAACAAATGAAATATTAGTCAAAATAACTTTACCACTAATAATATCATTGAATGATTATGTACTCAGTTTAGCTATAATATCTGAATATAACTGGAGTGGACAAAGGGATATGCAAGAGTAAAGTGACAAATGCCCATATTATTATAATGTGTTGAAAAAGCACATTCAATTATAATCTTTATTATTATAATTTTAGAAATAATAAGAAACGCCGGTAATCATGACTTCACAATGAAATGTAACCTTTTCATCAGGTAATGCAACTTCACCACCAGTCATTCAAACTTCGCCACGACACAATTCAACTTCACCACCAGTTAATGCAACTTCACCACGACAAAATGCAACATCACCACGACCCAATATATCTTCAACACCACTCATTGCAACTTCATCACCAGTCAATGCAACTTCACCTATAGTCCATACAACATCCCTACCTGTCACTGCAGGTACTACCCCAGGTAAAACAAATGAATAGTCAAAATAACTTTACCACTAATAACTTTGAATTAATCACCATTCAGTTTAGCTATAACATCTGAACATAAGTACAGAGGACAAAGACTATAGTGACGAATTCCCCTCCGAAACTATCTGAATATAACTGGAGCGGACAATGGGATATGCAAGAGTACAGTGACATACCCCTATGATTATAATGTGTTGAAAAATCACATTAAATTATAATCTTTATTATTATAACTTTAGAAACATAAGAAACACCGGTAATCATAACTTCACAATTTCATGTAAACTTTCCATCAGGTAAAGCAACATCACCACAACTAAAAGTACATTAAATTATCTTTAGTATAATAACTTCAGCAATATAAGAAACACAAGTAGTCATATCTTAACAATGTGATCTAACCTTTCCATTAGGTAATACAACTTCACCTCCAGTCATTCCGACTTCACCACGACACAATGCAACGTCACTGCCAGTCATTGCAACTTCACCACGAGTCACTGCAACTTCACTGCCAGTCATTGCAACTTCACCACGAGTCACTGCAACTTCACTGCCAGTCATTGCAACTTCACCACGAGTCACTGCAACTTCACCTATTGTCCATACAACACGCCTACCTGTCACTGCAGCTACTACCCCAGGTTAAACATCTGCACTATTAGTGAAAATAACTTCACCGCTTAGCACTTTGAACATATCATTTACTGTTCAGCTATAATAACTCAATTTAACTGTAACTAACTGTTTCTACCCATTGTGCTTCACATGTAGCTACAACACCTGCACCACCAGCAAAGCCAAAGGTCGTGTTAGAATTCAAAATAACGCAAACCTTCACAAAAGACCTTGAAAACACATCATCAGTCGCATTCCAGAACTTAGCAACCGAAGTAGCTTCAGCGGTAAGTACCATTATGATGATCCAACACCTGCCAATACATTCTCCATAACTTCAGCGATTCCTCCTATCATGCATATTACTATTATATTGATCTCTGGCAAATGTATAATTATGATGATTAAAAATAACCATACTTTATGGAAATGTTTTGCTTTCATTGTAAAATTACCAAATAACTAAACAAGTTAAAATTAAAAGATTTTTAACAAATGACTGCCTCCACCTTTCAAAATGTTCTCTAGAACATTGTTATTAATTAATCAAATGTAAATCTATTAATCATGAACCATGAAATGAACTTGGTGGGATACTGAGTATTATTTTACAGTTCCTGTGTAATTATTTCTGTAATAATTTCAATGACTGAATTTCTGTTTACAGATGGACAACGTCTATAAGGCAAAGTTTTCTAATTTCAATCACACTGTTATAACCGGCTTCAGGTATGCACCAATAGAGTTATACTGTATTAAGTATATATGTTTTTAGTACATAAATAATAACGTATCATTGATTTGTACCTTTAATGTAGCCTACCATAACATTTGGTGTTAATTATAACATAAATGTTATAATTAATAATAATGAATCACTTTTACAGCTCGGGATCAGTAAATGTGGAGGCTGAATTAATATTCAACCAAGAGGAAAATGCAACTACACCAGATGCCTCTTCTGTGGCTAGTACTCTTGTTGAGGCTGCATCCAGCTCTAATTTCTCCCTTCCTGTGAACACGTCAACTATTGTTGTCACGGGTAAGAATTGTAGACTCAACCGATGATAGCTCACAGTGTGGCTCTTTAATGACCTGTTTAATGGTATTTTTTCTTCCTTGTTATTAATTATATATCATGGCCTGCATTGATATTGATATGAAAGTTTTATTTTTACAGTGGTTTTGCCGCCAACTCAAGCACCCACTACAGCAGCACCTTTAACAACAATCACCACAGATTCACCAGCAGGTACAATTTCATCAAAGCAAATTGAAACTGTACTTCCAATGTATAAAACATCTAATGAATTAACTGGAGTGGACAAAGGGATATGCAAGAGTACAGCGACATACCCCTATGATTATAATGTGTTGAAAAAGCACATTCAATTATTATTTATTATAACTAATATCAGAATCACCGGTAATAATAACTTCACAATTTAATGTAACCTTTCCATCAGGTAATGCAACATCACCACCAGTCATTCAAACTTCGCCACGACACAATGCGACTTCACCACCAGTTGCTGCAACGTCACCACGACCCAAAATAACTTCAACACCAGTCACTGTAACATCACCACCAGTCAATGCAACTTCACCTATAGTGCATACAACATCCCTACCTGTCACTGCACGTACTACCCCAGGTATAACAAATGAATAGTCAAAATAACTTTACAACTAATCATCATTCAGTTTAGCTATAATATCTGAATATAACTACAGAGGGCAAAGACTAGTGACAAATTCCACTCCGAATATGTGTTGAAAAAGAACATTCAATTATAACCTTTATTAATATAGCTTTAGAAATGTAAGAAACACTGGTAATCATAACTTCACAATTGAATGTAACCTTTCCAACAGGTAATGCAACTTCACCACCAGTCATTCAAACTTCGCCACGACACAATGCAACTTCACCACCAGTTAATGCAACTTCACCGGGACAAAATACAACATCACCACGACGACCCAATATAACTTCAACACCAGTCATTGTAACTTCACCTATAGTCCATACAACATCCCCACCAGTCACTGCAGCTACTAGTCCAGGTAACACAAACAAACCCTAATTAACTTTACCACTAATTGCTTTGAATGAATCAGTAGTGACAAATTCCCCTCCGACTATAATGTGTTGAAAAGGCTAATTAAATTGAAATCTTTATTATTGTAACTTTAGAAATAAGAAACACCGGTAATCATGACTTCACAATTTAATGTAACCTTTCCAACAGGTAATGCAACTTCACCACCAGTCACTCAAACTTCGCCGCGACACAATGCAACTTCACCACCAGTTAATGCAACTTCACCACGACAAAATACAACATCACCACGACCCAATATAACTTCAACACCAGTCATTCCAACTTCACCACAACACAATGCAACCTCAACACCAGTCAATACAACTTCACCTATAGTCCATACATCCCCACCAGTCACTGCAGCTACTAGCCCAGGTGAAACAAATTAAATATTAGTCAAAATAACTTTACCACTAATAATATCATTGAATGATTATGTACTCAGTTTATCTATACTATCTGAATATAACTGGAGTGGACAAAGGGATATGCAAGAGTAAAGTGACAAATGCCCATATTATTATAATTTGTTGAAAAAGCACATTCAATTATAATCTTTATTATTATAATTTTAAAAATAATAAGAAACGCCGGTAATCATGACTTCACAATGAAATGTAACCTTTTCATCAGGTAATGCAACTTCACCACCAGTCATTCAAACTTCGCCACGACACAATGCAACTTCACCACGACAAAATGCAACGTCACCACAACCCAATATAACTTCAACACCAGTCATTGCAACTTCATCCCCAGTCAATGCAACTTCACCTATAGTCCATACAACATCCCTACCTGTCACTGCAGGTACTACCCCAGGTAAAACAAATGAATAGTCAAAATAACTTTACCACTAATAACTTTAAATGAATCACCATTTAGTTTAGCTATAATATCTGAATATAACTACAGAGGACAAAGACTATAGTGACAAATTCTCCTCCGACTATAATGTGTTGAAAAGTCTAATTCAATCATAATCTTTATTATTATAACATTAGAAATCAGAAACACCGGTAATCATGACAATTGAATGTAACCTTTCCAACAGGTAATGCAACTTCACCACCAGTCACTCAAACTTCGCCACGACACAATGCAACTTCACCACCAGTTAATGCAACTTCACCACGACAAAATACAACATCACCACAACCCAATATAACTTCAACACCAGTCATTGTAACTTCACCTATAGTCCATACAACATCCCCACCAGTTACTGCAGCTACTAGTCCAGGTAAAACAAACAAACAAACCATTAGTCAAATGAACTTTACCACTAATTACTTGGAATGAAACACTACACAGTTTAGCTATAATATCTGAATATAACTGGAATTGATAAAACATTATGCAAGAGTGAAATACAAATATGCCTATTACTATAATGTGTTGAAAACAGTAAAACACACATTCAATTATAATCTTTATTATTATAACTTTAGAAATTTAAGAATCACCGGTAATCATGACTTCACAATTGAATGTAACCTTTCCAACAGGTAATGCAACTTCACCACCAGTCATTCAAACTTCGCCACGACACAACGCAACTTCACCACCAGTTAATGCAACTTCACCGGGACAAAATACAACATCACCACGACGACCCAATATAACTTCAACACCAGTCATTGTAACTTCACCTATAGTCCATACAACATCCCCACCAGTCACTGCAGCTACTAGTCCAGGTAACACAAACAAACCCTAATTAACTTTACCACTAATTGCTTTGAATGAATCAGTACTCAGTTTAGCTATAAAATCTGAATATAACTGGAGCAGACAATGGCATGTGCACAATTATAATCTTTATTAATATAACTTTAGAAATGTAAGAAACACCGGTAATCATGACTTCACAATTGAATGTAACCTTTCCAACAGGTAATGCAACTTCACCACCAGTCACTCAAACTTCGCCGCGACACAATGCAACTTCACCACCAGTTAATGCAACTTCACCGCGACAAAATACAACATCACCACGACCCAATATAACTTCAACACCAGTCATTCCAACTTTACCACAACACAATGCAACCTCAACACCAGTCAATACAACTTCACCTATAGTCCATACATCCCCACCAGTCACTGCAGCTACTAGCCCAGGTGAAACAAATGAAATATTAGTCAAAATAACTTTACCACTAATAATATCATTGAATGATTATGTACTCAGTTTAGCTATAATATCTGAATATAACTGGAGTGGACAAAGGGATATGCAAGAGTAAAGTGACAAATGCCCATATTATTATAATGTGTTGAAAAAGCACATTCAATTATAATCTTTATTATTATAATTTTAGAAATAATAAGAAACGCCGGTAATCATGACTTCACAATGAAATGTAACCTTTTCATCAGGTAATGCAACTTCACCACCAGTCATTCAAACTTCGCCACGACACAACGCAACTTCACCACCAGTTAATGCAACTTCACTGGGACAAAATACAACATCACCACGACGACCCAATATAACTTCAACACCAGTCATTCAAACTTCGCCACGACACAATGCAACTTCACCACGACAAAATGCAACGTCACCACGACCCAATATAACTTCAACACCAGTCATTGCAACTTCATCCCCAGTCAATGCAACTTCACCTATAGTCCATACAACATCCCTACCTGTCACTGCAGGTACTACCCCAGGTAAAACAAATGAATAGTCAAAATAACTTTACCACTAATAACTTTAAATTAATCACCATTTAGTTTAGCTATAATATCTGAATATAACTACAGAGGACAAATACTATAGTGACAAATTCTTCTCCGACTATAATGTGTTGAAAAGGCTAATTCAATCATAATCTTTATTATTATAACATTAGAAATCAGAAACACCGGTAATCATGACAATTGAATGTAACCTTTCCAACAGGTAATGCAACTTCACCACCAGTCACTCAAACTTCGCCACGACACAATGCAACTTCACCACCAGTTAATGCAACTTCACCACGACAAAATACAACATCACCACGACCCAATATAACTTCAACACCAGTCATTGTAACTTCACCTATAGTCCATACAACATCCCCACCAGTTACTGCAGCTACTAGTCCAGGTAAAACAAACAAACCATTAGTCAAATGAACTTTACCACTAATTACTTGGAATGAAACACTACACAGTTTAGCTATAATATCTGAATATAACTGGAATTGATAAAACATTATGCAAGAGTGAAATACAAATACGCCTATTACTATAATGTGTTGAAAACACACATTAAATTATAATCTTTATTATTATAACTTTAGAAATATAAGAATCACCGGTAATCATGACTTCACAATTGAATGTAACCTTTCCAACAGGTAATGCAACTTCACCACCAGTCATTCAAACTTCGCCACGACACAACGCAACTTCACCACCAGTTAATGCAACTTCACCGGGACAAAATACAACATCACCACGACGACCCAATATAACTTCAACACCAGTCATTGTAACTTCACCTATAGTCCATACAACATCCCCACCAGTCACTGCAGCTACTAGTCCAGGTAACACAAACAAACCCTAATTAACTTTACCACTAATTGCTTTGAATGAATCAGTACTCAGTTTAGCTATAAAATCTGAATATAACCGGAGCAGACAATGGCATGTGCACAATTATAATCTTTATTAATATAACTTTAGAAATGTAAGAAACACCGGTAATTATGACTTCACAATTGAATGTAACCTTTCCAACAGGTAATGCAACTTCACCACCAGTCACTCAAACTTCGCCGCGACACAATGCAACTTCACCACCAGTTAATGCAACTTCACCGCGACAAAATACAACATCACCACGACCCAATATAACTTCAACACCAGTCATTCCAACTTCACCACAACACAATGCAACCTCAACACCAGTCAATACAACTTCACCTATAGTCCATACATCCCCACCAGTCACTGCAGCTACTAGCCCAGGTGAAACAAATGAAATATTAGTCAAAATAACTTTACCACTAATAATATCATTGAATGATTATGTACTCAGTTTAGCTATAATATCTGAATATAACTGGAGTGGACAAAGGGATATGCAAGAGTAAAGTGACAAATGCCCATATTATTATAATGTGTTGAAAAAGCACATTCAATTATAATCTTTATTATTATAATTTTAGAAATAATAAGAAACGCCGGTAATCATGACTTCACAATGAAATGTAACCTTTTCATCAGGTAATGCAACTTCACCACCAGTCATTCAAACTTCGCCACGACACAATTCAACTTCACCACCAGTTAATGCAACTTCACCACGACAAAATGCAACATCACCACGACCCAATATATCTTCAACCCCACTCATTGCAACTTCATCACCAGTCAATGCAACTTCACCTATAGTCCATACAACATCCCTACCTGTCACTGCAGGTACTACCCCAGGTAAAACAAATGAATAGTCAAAATAACTTTACCACTAATAACTTTGAATTAATCACCATTCAGTTTAGCTATAACATCTGAACATAAGTACAGAGGACAAAGACTATAGTGACGAATTCCCCTCCGAAACTATCTGAATATAACTGGAGCGGACAATGGGATATGCAAGAGTACAGTGACATACCCCTATGATTATAATGTGTTGAAAAATCACATTAAATTATAATCTTTATTATTATAACTTTAGAAACATAAGAAACACCGGTAATCATAACTTCACAATTTCATGTAAACTTTCCATCAGGTAAAGCAACATCACCACAACTAAAAGTACATTAAATTATCTTTAGTATAATAACTTCAGCAATATAAGAAACACAAGTAGTCATATCTTAACAATGTGATCTAACCTTTCCATTAGGTAATACAACTTCACCTCCAGTCATTCCTACTTCACCACGACACAATGCAACGTCACTGCCAGTCATTGCAACTTCACCACGAGTCACTGCAACTTCACTGCCAGTCATTGCAACTTCACCACGAGTCACTGCAACTTCACTGCCAGTCATTGCAACTTCACCACGAGTCACTGCAACTTCACCTATTGTCCATACAACACGCCTACCTGTCACTGCAGCTACTACCCCAGGTTAAACATCTGCACTATTAGTGAAAATAACTTCACCGCTAAGCACTTTGAACATATAATTTACTGTTCAGCTATAATAACTCAATTTAACTGTAACTAACTGTTTCTACCCATTGTGCTTCATATGTAGCTACAACACCTGCACCACCAGCAAAGCCAAAGGTCGTGTTAGAATTCAAAATAACGCAAACCTTCACAAAAGACCTTGAAAACACATCATCAGTCGCATTCCAGAACTTAGCAACCGAAGTAGCTTCAGCGGTAAGTACCATTATGATGATCCAACACCTGCCAATACATTCTCCATAACTTCAGCGATTCCTCCTATCATGCATATTACTATTATATTGATCTCTGGCAAATGTATAATTATGATGATTAAAAATAACCATACTTTATGGAAATGTTTTGCTTTCATTGTAAAATTACCAAATAACTAAACAAGTTAAAATTAAAAGATTTTTAACAAATGACTGCCTCCACCTTTCAAAATGTTCTCTAGAACATTGTTATTAATTAATCAAATGTAAATCTATTAATCATGAACCATGAAATGAACTTGGTGGGATACTGAGTATTATTTTACAGTTCCTGTGTAATTATTTCTGTAATAATTTCAATGACTGAATTTCTGTTTACAGATGGACAACGTCTATAAGGCAAAGTTTTCTAATTTCAATCACACTGTTATAACCGGCTTCAGGTATGCACCAATAGAGTTATACTGTATTAAGTATATATGTTTTTAGTACATAAATAATAACGTATCATTGATTTGTACCTTTAATGTAGCCTACCATAACATTTGGTGTTAATTATAACATAAATGTTATAATTAATAATAATGAATCACTTTTACAGCTCGGGATCAGTAAATGTGGAGGCTGAATTAATATTCAACCAAGAGGAAAATGCAACTACACCAGATGCCTCTTCTGTGGCTAGTACTCTTGTTGAGGCTGCATCCAGCTCTAATTTCTCCCTTCCTGTGAACACGTCAACTATTGTTGTCACGGGTAAGAATTGTAGACTCAACCGATGATAGCTCACAGTGTGGCTCTTTAATGACCTGTTTAATGGTATTTTTTCTTCCTTGTTATTAATTATATATCATGGCCTGCATTGATATTGATATGAAAGTTTTATTTTTACAGTGGTTTTGCCGCCAACTCAAGCACCCACTACAGCAGCACCTTTAACAACAATCACCACAGATTCACCAGCAGGTACAATTTCATCAAAGCAAATTGAAACTGTACTTCCAATGTATAAAACATCTAATGAATTAACTGGAGTGGACAAAGGGATATGCAAGAGTACAGCGACATACCCCTATGATTATAATGTGTTGAAAAAGCACATTCAATTATTATTTATTATAACTAATATCAGAATCACCGGTAATAATAACTTCACAATTTAATGTAACCTTTCCATCAGGTAATGCAACATCACCACCAGTCATTCAAACTTCGCCACGACACAATGCGACTTCACCACCAGTTTCTGCAACGTCACCACGACCCAAAATAACTTCAACACCAGTCACTGTAACATCACCACCAGTCAATGCAACTTCACCTATAGTGCATACAACATCCCTACCTGTCACTGCACGTACTACCCCAGGTATAACAAATGAATAGTCAAAATAACTTTACAACTAATCATCATTCAGTTTAGCTATAATATCTGAATATAACTACAGAGGGCAAAGACTAGTGACAAATTCCACTCCGAATATGTGTTGAAAAAGAACATTCAATTATAACCTTTATTAATATAGCTTTAGAAATGTAAGAAACACTGGTAATCATAACTTCACAATTGAATGTAACCTTTCCAACAGGTAATGCAACTTCACCACCAGTCATTCAAACTTCGCCACGACACAATGCAACTTCACCACCAGTTAATGCAACTTCACCGGGACAAAATACAACATCACCACGACGACCCAATATAACTTCAACACCAGTCATTGTAACTTCACCTATAGTCCATACAACATCCCCACCAGTCACTGCAGCTACTAGTCCAGGTAACACAAACAAACCCTAATTAACTTTACCACTAATTGCTTTGAATGAATCAGTAGTGACAAGTTCCCCTCCGACTATAATGTGTTGAAAAGGCTAATTAAATTGTAATCTTTATTATTGTAACTTTAGAAATAAGAAACACCGGTAATCATGACTTCACAATTGAATGTAACCTTTCCAACAGGTAATGCAACTTCACCACCAGTCACTCAAACTTCGCAGCGACACAATGCAACTTCACCACCAGTTAATGCAACTTCACCGCGACAAAATACAACATCACCACGACCCAATATAACTTCAACACCAGTCATTCCAACTTCACCACAACACAATGCAACCTCAACACCAGTCAATACAACTTCACCTATAGTCCATACATCCCCACCAGTCACTGCAGCTACTAGCCCAGGTGAAACAAATTAAATATTAGTCAAAATAACTTTACCACTAATAATATCATTGAATGATTATGTACTCAGTTTAGCTATACTATCTGAATATAACTGGAGTGGACAAAGGGATATGCAAGAGTAAAGTGACAAATGCCCATATTATTATAATTTGTTGAAAAAGCACATTCAATTATAATCTTTATTATTATAATTTTAAAAATATTAAGAAACGCCGGTAATCATGACTTCACAATGAAATGTAACCTTTTCATCAGGTAATGCAACTTCACCACCAGTCATTCAAACTTCGCCACGACACAATGCAACTTCACCACGACAAAATGCAACGTCACCACGACCCAATATAACTTCAACACCAGTCATTGCAACTTCATCCCCAGTCAATGCAACTTCACCTATAGTCCATACAACATCCCTACCTGTCACTGCAGGTACTACCCCAGGTAAAACAAATGAATAGTCAAAATAACTTTACCACTAATAACTTTAAATTAATCACCATTTAGTTTAGCTATAATATCTGAATATAACTACAGAGGACAAAGACTATAGTGACAAATTCTCCTCCGACTATAATGTGTTGAAAAGGCTAATTCAATCATAATCTTTATTATTATAACATTAGAAATCAGAAACACCGGTAATCATGACAATTGAATGTAACCTTTCCAACAGGTAATGCAACTTCACCACCAGTCACTCAAACTTCGCCACGACACAATGCAACTTCACCACCAGTTAATGCAACTTCACCACGACAAAATACAACATCACCACGACCCAATATAACTTCAACACCAGTCATTGTAACTTCACCTATAGTCCATACAACATCCCCACCAGTTACTGCAGCTACTAGTCCAGGTAAAACAAACAAACAAACCATTAGTCAAATGAACTTTACCACTAATTACTTGGAATGAAACACTACACAGTTTAGCTATAATATCTGAATATAACTGGAATTGATAAAACATTATGCAAGAGTGAAATACAAATACGCCTATTACTATAATGTGTTGAAAACACACATTCAATTATAATCTTTATTATTATAACTTTAGAAATATCAGAATCACCGGTAATAATAACTTCACAATTTAATGTAACCTTTCCATCAGGTAATGCAACATCACCACCAGTCATTCAAACTTCGCCACGACACAATGCGACTTCACCACCAGTTGCTGCAACGTCACCACGACCCAAAATAACTTCAACACCAGTCACTGTAACATCACCACCAGTCAATGCAACTTCACCTATAGTGCATACAACATCCCTACCTGTCACTGCACGTACTACCCCAGGTATAACAAATGAATAGTCAAAATAACTTTACAACTAATCATCATTCAGTTTAGCTATAATATCTGAATATAACTACAGAGGGCAAAGACTAGTGACAAATTCCACTCCGACTATGTGTTGAAAAAGAACATTCAATTATAACCTTTATTAATATAGCTTTAGAAATGTAAGAAACACTGGTAATCATAACTTCACAATTGAATGTAACCTTTCCAACAGGTAATGCGACTTCACCACCAGTCATTCAAACTTCGCCACGACACAATGCAACTTCACCACCAGTTAATGCAACTTCACCGGGACAAAATACAACATCACCACGACGACCCAATATAACTTCAACACCAGTCATTGTAACTTCACCTATAGTCCATACAACATCCCCACCAGTCACTGCAGCTACTAGTCCAGGTAACACAAACAAACCCTAATTAACTTTACCACTAATTGCTTTGAATTAATCAGTAGTGACAAATTCCCCTCCGACTATAATGTGTTGAAAAGGCTAATTAAATTGTAATCTTTATTATTGTAACTTTAGAAATAAGAAACACGGGTAATCATGACTTCACAATTTAATGTAACCTTTCCAACAGGTAATGCAACTTCACCACCAGTCACTCAAACTTCGCCGCGACACAATGCAACTTCACCACCAGTTAATGCAACTTCACCACGACAAAATACAACATCACCACAACCCAATATAACTTCAACACCAGTCATTCCAACTTCACCACAACACAATGCAACCTCAACACCAGTCAATACAACTTCACCTATAGTCCATACATCCCCACCAGTCACTGCAGCTACTAGCCCAGGTGAAACAAATGAAATATTAGTCAAAATAACTTTACCACTAATAATATCATTGAATGATTATGTACTCAGTTTAGCTATACTATCTGAATATAACTGGAGTGGACAAAGGGATATGCAAGAGTAAAGTGACAAATGCCCATATTATTATAATTTGTTGAAAGAGCACATTCAATTATAATCTTTATTATTATAATTTTAAAAATAATAAGAAACGCCGGTAATCATGACTTCACAATGAAATGTAACCTTTTCATCAGGTAATGCAACTTCACCACCAGTCATTCAAACTTCGCCACGACACAATGCAACTTCACCACGACAAAATGCAACGTCACCACGACCCAATATAACTTCAACACCAGTCATTGCAACTTCATCCCCAGTCAATGCAACTTCACCTATAGTCCATACAACATCCCTACCTGTCACTGCAGGTACTACCCCAGGTAAAACAAATGAATAGTCAAAATAACTTTACCACTAATAACTTTAAATTAATCACCATTTAGTTTAGCTATAATATCTGAATATAACTACAGAGGACAAATACTATAGTGACAAATTCTTCTCCGACTATAATGTGTTGAAAAGGCTAATTCAATCATAATCTTTATTATTATAACATTAGAAATCAGAAACACCGGTAATCATGACAATTGAATGTAACCTTTCCAACAGGTAATGCAACTTCACCACCAGTCACTCAAACTTCGCCACGACACAATGCAACTTCACCACCAGTTAATGCAACTTCACCACGACAAAATACAACATCACCACGACCCAATATAACTTCAACACCAGTCATTGTAACTTCACCTATAGTCCATACAACATCCCCACCAGTTACTGCAGCTACTAGTCCAGGTAAAACAAACAAACCATTAGTCAAATGAACTTTACCACTAATTACTTGGAATGAAACACTACACAGTTTAGCTATAATATCTGAATATAACTGGAATTGATAAAACATTATGCAAGAGTGAAATACAAATACGCCTATTACTATAATGTGTTGAAAACACACATTAAATTATAATCTTTATTATTATAACTTTAGAAATATAAGAATCACCGGTAATCATGACTTCACAATTGAATGTAACCTTTCCAACAGGTAATGCAACTTCACCACCAGTCATTCAAACTTCGCCACGACACAACGCAACTTCACCACCAGTTAATGCAACTTCACCGGGACAAAATACAACATCACCACGACGACCCAATATAACTTCAACACCAGTCATTGTAACTTCACCTATAGTCCATACAACATCCCCACCAGTCACTGCAGCTACTAGTCCAGGTAACACAAACAAACCCTAATTAACTTTACCACTAATTGCTTTGAATGAATCAGTACTCAGTTTAGCTATAAAATCTGAATATAACCGGAGCAGACAATGGCATGTGCACAATTATAATCTTTATTAATATAACTTTAGAAATGTAAGAAACACCGGTAATCATGACTTCACAATTGAATGTAACCTTTCCAACAGGTAATGCAACTTCACCACCAGTCACTCAAACTTCGCCGCGACACAATGCAACTTCACCACCAGTTAATGCAACTTCACCGCGACAAAATACAACATCACCACGACCCAATATAACTTCAACACCAGTCATTCCAACTTCACCACAACACAATGCAACCTCAACACCAGTCAATACAACTTCACCTATAGTCCATACATCCCCACCAGTCACTGCAGCTACTAGCCCAGGTGAAACAAATGAAATATTAGTCAAAATAACTTTACCACTAATAATATCATTGAATGATTATGTACTCAGTTTAGCTATAATATCTGAATATAACTGGAGTGGACAAAGGGATATGCAAGAGTAAAGTGACAAATGCCCATATTATTATAATGTGTTGAAAAAGCACATTCAATTATAATCTTTATTATTATAATTTTAGAAATAATAAGAAACGCCGGTAATCATGACTTCACAATGAAATGTAACCTTTTCATCAGGTAATGCAACTTCACCACCAGTCATTCAAACTTCACCACGACACAATTCAACTTCACCACCAGTTAATGCAACTTCACCACGACAAAATGCAACATCACCACGACCCAATATATCTTCAACACCACTCATTGCAACTTCATCACCAGTCAATGCAACTTCACCTATAGTCCATACAACATCCCTACCTGTCACTGCAGGTACTACCCCAGGTAAAACAAATGAATAGTCAAAATAACTTTACCACTAATAACTTTGAATTAATCACCATTCAGTTTAGCTATAACATCTGAACATAAGTACAGAGGACAAAGACTATAGTGACGAATTCCCCTCCGAAACTATCTGAATATAACTGGAGCGGACAATGGGATATGCAAGAGTACAGTGACATACCCCTATGATTATAATGTGTTGAAAAATCACATTAAATTATAATCTTTATTATTATAACTTTAGAAACATAAGAAACACCGGTAATCATAACTTCACAATTTCATGTAAACTTTCCATCAGGTAAAGCAACATCACCACAACTAAAAGTACATTAAATTATCTTTAGTATAATAACTTCAGCAATATAAGAAACACAAGTAGTCATATCTTAACAATGTGATCTAACCTTTCCATTAGGTAATACAACTTCACCTCCAGTCATTCCGACTTCACCACGACACAATGCAACGTCACTGCCAGTCATTGCAACTTCACCACGAGTCACTGCAACTTCACTGCCAGTCATTGCAACTTCACCACGAGTCACTGCAACTTCACTGCCAGTCATTGCAACTTCACCACGAGTCACTGCAACTTCACCTATTGTCCATACAACACGCCTACCTGTCACTGCAGCTACTACCCCAGGTTAAACATCTGCACTATTAGTGAAAATAACTTCACCGCTAAGCACTTTGAACATATCATTTACTGTTCAGCTATAATAAGTCAATTTAACTGTAACTAACTGTTTCTACCCATTGTGCTTCATATGTAGCTACAACACCTGCACCACCAGCAAAGCCAAAGGTCGTGTTAGAATTCAAAATAACGCAAACCTTCACAAAAGACCTTGAAAACACATCATCAGTCGCATTCCAGAACTTAGCAACCGAAGTAGCTTCAGCGGTAAGTACCATTATGATGATCCAACACCTGCCAATACATTCTCCATAACTTCAGCGATTCCTCCTATCATGCATATTACTATTATATTGATCTCTGGCAAATGTATAATTATGATGATTAAAAATAACCATACTTTATGGAAATGTTTTGCTTTCATTGTAAAATTACCAAATAACTAAACAAGTTAAAATTAAAAGATTTTTAACAAATGACTGCCTCCACCTTTCAAAATGTTCTCTAGAACATTGTTATTAATTAATCAAATGTAAATCTATTAATCATGAACCATGAAATGAACTTGGTGGGATACTGAGTATTATTTTACAGTTCCTGTGTAATTATTTCTGTAATAATTTCAATGACTGAATTTCTGTTTACAGATGGACAACGTCTATAAGGCAAAGTTTTCTAATTTCAATCACACTGTTATAACCGGCTTCAGGTATGCACCAATAGAGTTATACTGTATTAAGTATATATGTTTTTAGTACATAAATAATAACGTATCATTGATTTGTACCTTTAATGTAGCCTACCATAACATTTGGTGTTAATTATAACATAAATGTTATAATTAATAATAATGAATCACTTTTACAGCTCGGGATCAGTAAATGTGGAGGCTGAATTAATATTCAACCAAGAGGAAAATGCAACTACACCAGATGCCTCTTCTGTGGCTAGTACTCTTGTTGAGGCTGCATCCAGCTCTAATTTCTCCCTTCCTGTGAACACGTCAACTATTGTTGTCACGGGTAAGAATTGTAGACTCAACCGATGATAGCTCACAGTGTGGCTCTTTAATGACCTGTTTAATGGTATTTTTTCTTCCTTGTTATTAATTATATATCATGGCCTGCATTGATATTGATATGAAAGTTTTATTTTTACAGTGGTTTTGCCGCCAACTCAAGCACCCACTACAGCAGCACCTTTAACAACAATCACCACAGATTCACCAGCAGGTACAATTTCATCAAAGCAAATTGAAACTGTACTTCCAATGTATAAAACATCTAATGAATTAACTGGAGTGGACAAAGGGATATGCAAGAGTACAGCGACATACCCCTATGATTATAATGTGTTGAAAAAGCACATTCAATTATTATTTATTATAACTAATATCAGAATCACCGGTAATAATAACTTCACAATTTAATGTAACCTTTCCATCAGGTAATGCAACATCACCACCAGTCATTCAAACTTCGCCACGACACAATGCGACTTCACCACCAGTTGCTGCAACGTCACCACGACCCAAAATAACTTCAACACCAGTCACTGTAACATCACCACCAGTCAATGCAACTTCACCTATAGTGCATACAACATCCCTACCTGTCACTGCACGTACTACCCCAGGTATAACAAATGAATAGTCAAAATAACTTTACAACTAATCATCATTCAGTTTAGCTATAATATCTCAATATAACTACAGAGGGCAAAGACTAGTGACAAATTCCACTCCGAATATGTGTTGAAAAAGAACATTCAATTATAACCTTTATTAATATAGCTTTAGAAATGTAAGAAACACTGGTAATCATAACTTCACAATTGAATGTAACCTTTCCAACAGGTAATGCAACTTCACCACCAGTCATTCAAACTTCGCCACGACACAATGCAACTTCACCACCAGTTAATGCAACTTCACCGGGACAAAATACAACATCACCACGACGACCCAATATAACTTCAACACCAGTCATTGTAACTTCACCTATAGTCCATACAACATCCCCACCAGTCACTGCAGCTACTAGTCCAGGTAACACAAACAAACCCTAATTAACTTTACCACTAATTGCTTTGAATGAATCAGTAGTGACAAATTCCCCTCCGACTATAATGTGTTGAAAAGGCTAATTAAATTGTAATCTTTATTATTGTAACTTTAGAAATAAGAAACACCGGTAATCATGACTTCACAATTTAATCTAACCTTTCCAACAGGTAATGCAACTTCACCACCAGTCACTCAAACTTCGCCGCGACACAATGCAACTTCACCACGACAAAATGCAACGTCACCACGACCCAATATAACTTCAACACCAGTCATTGCAACTTCATCCCCAGTCAATGCAACTTCACCTATAGTTCATAAAACATCCCTACCTGTCACTGCAGGTACTACCCCAGGTAAAACAAATGAATAGTCAAAATAACTTTACCACTAATAACTTTAAATGAATCACCATTTAGTTTAGCTATAATATCTGAATATAACTACAGAGGACAAAGACTATAGTGACAAATTCTCCTCCGACTATAATGTGTTGAAAAGTCTAATTCAATCATAATCTTTATTATTATAACATTAGAAATCAGAAACACCGGTAATCATGACAATTGAATGTAACCTTTCCAACAGGTAATGCAACTTCACCACCAGTCACTCAAACTTCGCCACGACACAATGCAACTTCACCACCAGTTAATGCAACTTCACCACGACAAAATACAACATCACCACGACCCAATATAACTTCAACACCAGTCATTGTAACTTCACCTATAGTCCATACAACATCCCCACCAGTTACTGCAGCTACTAGTCCAGGTAAAACAAACAAACAAACCATTAGTCAAATGAACTTTACCACTAATTACTTGGAATGAAACACTACACAGTTTAGCTATAATATCTGAATATAACTGGAATTGATAAAACATTATGCAAGAGTGAAATACAAATATGCCTATTACTATAATGTGTTGAAAACACACATTCAATTATAATCTTTATTATTATAACTTTAGAAATTTAAGAATCACCGGTAATCATGACTTCACAATTGAATGTAACCTTTCCAACAGGTAATGCAACTTCACCACCAGTCATTCAAACTTCGCCACGACACAACGCAACTTCACCACCAGTTAATGCAACTTCACCGGGACAAAATACAACATCACCACGACGACCCAATATAACTTCAACACCAGTCATTGTAACTTCACCTATAGTCCATACAACATCCCCACCAGTCACTGCAGCTACTAGTCCAGGTAACACAAACAAACCCTAATTAACTTTACCACTAATTGCTTTGAATGAATCAGTACTCAGTTTAGCTATAAAATCTGAATATAACTGGAGCAGACAATGGCATGTGCAGAATTATAATCTTTATTAATATAACTTTAGAAATGTAAGAAACACCGGTAATCATGACTTCACAATTGAATGTAACCTTTCCAACAGGTAATGCAACTTCACCACCAGTCACTCAAACTTCGCCGCGACACAATGCAACTTCACCACCAGTTAATGCAACTTCACCGCGACAAAATACAACATCACCACGACCCAATATAACTTCAACACCAGTCATTCCAACTTCACCACAACACAATGCAACCTCAACACCAGTCAATACAACTTCACCTATAGTCCATACATCCCCACCAGTCACTGCAGCTACTAGCCCAGGTGAAACAAATGAAATATTAGTCAAAATAACTTTACCACTAATAATATCATTGAATGATTATGTACTCAGTTTAGCTATAATATCTGAATATAACTGGAGTGGACAAAGGGATATGCAAGAGTAAAGTGACAAATGCCCATATTATTATAATGTGTTGAAAAAGCACATTCAATTATAATCTTTATTATTATAATTTTAGAAATAATAAGAAACGCCGGTAATCATGACTTCACAATGAAATGTAACCTTTTCATCAGGTAATGCAACTTCACCACCAGTCATTCAAACTTCGCCACGACACAACGCAACTTCACCACCAGTTAATGCAACTTCACTGGGACAAAATACAACATCACCACGACGACCCAATATAACTTCAACACCAGTCATTCAAACTTCGCCACGACACAATGCAACTTCACCACGACAAAATGCAACGTCACCACGACCCAATATAACTTCAACACCAGTCATTGCAACTTCATCCCCAGTCAATGCAACTTCACCTATAGTCCATACAACATCCCTACCTGTCACTGCAGGTACTACCCCAGGTAAAACAAATGAATAGTCAAAATAACTTTACCACTAATAACTTTAAATTAATCACCATTTAGTTTAGCTATAATATCTGAATATAACTACAGAGGACAAATACTATAGTGACAAATTCTTCTCCGACTATAATGTGTTGAAAAGGCTAATTCAATCATAATCTTTATTATTATAACATTAGAAATCAGAAACACCGGTAATCATGACAATTGAATGTAACCTTTCCAACAGGTAATGCAACTTCACCACCAGTCACTCAAACTTCGCCACGACACAATGCAACTTCACCACCAGTTAATGCAACTTCACCACGACAAAATACAACATCACCACGACCCAATATAACTTCAACACCAGTCATTGTAACTTCACCTATAGTCCATACAACATCCCCACCAGTTACTGCAGCTACTAGTCCAGGTAAAACAAACAAACCATTAGTCAAATGAACTTTACCACTAATTACTTGGAATGAAACACTACACAGTTTAGCTATAATATCTGAATATAACTGGAATTGATAAAACATTATGCAAGAGTGAAATACAAATACGCCTATTACTATAATGTGTTGAAAACACACATTAAATTATAATCTTTATTATTATAACTTTAGAAATATAAGAATCACCGGTAATCATGACTTCACAATTGAATGTAACCTTTCCAACAGGTAATGCAACTTCACCACCCGTCATTCAAACTTCGCCACGACACAACGCAACTTCACCACCAGTTAATGCAACTTCACCGGGACAAAATACAACATCACCACGACGACCCAATATAACTTCAACACCAGTCATTGTAACTTCACCTATAGTCCATACAACATCCCCACCAGTCACTGCAGCTACTAGTCCAGGTAACACAAACAAACCCTAATTAACTTTACCACTAATTGCTTTGAATGAATCAGTACTCAGTTTAGCTATAAAATCTGAATATAACCGGAGCAGACAATGGCATGTGCACAATTATAATCTTTATTAATATAACTTTAGAAATGTAAGAAACACCGGTAATCATGACTTCACAATTGAATGTAACCTTTCCAACAGGTAATGCAACTTCACCACCAGTCACTCAAACTTCGCCGCGACACAATGCAACTTCACCACCAGTTAATGCAACTTCACCGCGACAAAATACAACATCACCACGACCCAATATAACTTCAACACCAGTCATTCCAACTTCACCACAACACAATGCAACCTCAACACCAGTCAATACAACTTCACCTATAGTCCATACATCCCCACCAGTCACTGCAGCTACTAGCCCAGGTGAAACAAATGAAATATTAGTCAAAATAACTTTACCACTAATAATATCATTGAATGATTATGTACTCAGTTTAGCTATAATATCTGAATATAACTGGAGTGGACAAAGGGATATGCAAGAGTAAAGTGACAAATGCCCATATTATTATAATGTGTTGAAAAAGCACATTCAATTATAATCTTTATTATTATAATTTTAGAAATAATAAGAAACGCCGGTAATCATGACTTCACAATGAAATGTAACCTTTTCATCAGGTAATGCAACTTCACCACCAGTCATTCAAACTTCGCCACGACACAATTCAACTTCACCACCAGTTAATGCAACTTCACCACGACAAAATGCAACATCACCACGACCCAATATATCTTCAACACCACTCATTGCAACTTCATCACCAGTCAATGCAACTTCACCTATAGTCCATACAACATCCCTACCTGTCACTGCAGGTACTACCCCAGGTAAAACAAATGAATAGTCAAAATAACTTTACCACTAATAACTTTGAATTAATCACCATTCAGTTTAGCTATAACATCTGAACATAAGTACAGAGGACAAAGACTATAGTGACGAATTCCCCTCCGAAACTATCTGAATATAACTGGAGCGGACAATGGGATATGCAAGAGTACAGTGACATACCCCTATGATTATAATGTGTTGAAAAATCACATTAAATTATAATCTTTATTATTATAACTTTAGAAACATAAGAAACACCGGTAATCATAACTTCACAATTTCATGTAAACTTTCCATCAGGTAAAGCAACATCACCACAACTAAAAGTACATTAAATTATCTTTAGTATAATAACTTCAGCAATATAAGAAACACAAGTAGTCATATCTTAACAATGTGATCTAACCTTTCCATTAGGTAATACAACTTCACCTCCAGTCATTCCTACTTCACCACGACACAATGCAACGTCACTGCCAGTCATTGCAACTTCACCACGAGTCACTGCAACTTCACTGCCAGTCATTGCAACTTCACCACGAGTCACTGCAACTTCACTGCCAGTCATTGCAACTTCACCACGAGTCACTGCAACTTCACCTATTGTCCATACAACACGCCTACCTGTCACTGCAGCTACTACCCCAGGTTAAACATCTGCACTATTAGTGAAAATAACTTCACCGCTAAGCACTTTGAACATATAATTTACTGTTCAGCTATAATAACTCAATTTAACTGTAACTAACTGTTTCTACCCATTGTGCTTCATATGTAGCTACAACACCTGCACCACCAGCAAAGCCAAAGGTCGTGTTAGAATTCAAAATAACGCAAACCTTCACAAAAGACCTTGAAAACACATCATCAGTCGCATTCCAGAACTTAGCAACCGAAGTAGCTTCAGCGGTAAGTACCATTATGATGATCCAACACCTGCCAATACATTCTCCATAACTTCAGCGATTCCTCCTATCATGCATATTACTATTATATTGATCTCTGGCAAATGTATAATTATGATGATTAAAAATAACCATACTTTATGGAAATGTTTTGCTTTCATTGTAAAATTACCAAATAACTAAACAAGTTAAAATGAAAAGATTTTTAACAAATGACTGCCTCCACCTTTCAAAATGTTCTCTAGAACATTGTTATTAATTAATCAAATGTAAATCTATTAATCATGAACCATGAAATGAACTTGGTGGGATACTGAGTATTATTTTACAGTTCCTGTGTAATTATTTCTGTAATAATTTCAATGACTGAATTTCTGTTTACAGATGGACAACGTCTATAAGGCAAAGTTTTCTAATTTCAATCACACTGTTATAACCGGCTTCAGGTATGCACCAATAGAGTTATACTGTATTAAGTATATATGTTTTTAGTACATAAATAATAACGTATCATTGATTTGTACCTTTAATGTAGCCTACCATAACATTTGGTGTTAATTATAACATAAATGTTATAATTAATAATAATGAATCACTTTTACAGCTCGGGATCAGTAAATGTGGAGGCTGAATTAATATTCAACCAAGAGGAAAATGCAACTACACCAGATGCCTCTTCTGTGGCTAGTACTCTTGTTGAGGCTGCATCCAGCTCTAATTTCTCCCTTCCTGTGAACACGTCAACTATTGTTGTCACGGGTAAGAATTGTAGACTCAACCGATGATAGCTCACAGTGTGGCTCTTTAATGACCTGTTTAATGGTATTTTTTCTTCCTTGTTATTAATTATATATCATGGCCTGCATTGATATTGATATGAAAGTTTTATTTTTACAGTGGTTTTGCCGCCAACTCAAGCACCCACTACAGCAGCACCTTTAACAACAATCACCACAGATTCACCAGCAGGTACAATTTCATCAAAGCAAATTGAAACTGTACTTCCAATGTATAAAACATCTAATGAATTAACTGGAGTGGACAATGGGATATGCAAGAGTACAGCGACATACCCCTATGATTATAATGTGTTGAAAAAGCACATTCAATTATTATTTATTATAACTAATATCAGAATCACCGGTAATAATAACTTCACAATTTAATGTAACCTTTCCATCAGGTAATGCAACATCACCACCAGTCATTCAAACTTCGCCACGACACAATGCGACTTCACCACCAGTTGCTGCAACGTCACCACGACCCAAAATAACTTCAACACCAGTCACTGTAACATCACCACCAGTCAATGCAACTTCACCTATAGTGCATACAACATCCCTACCTGTCACTGCACGTACTACCCCAGGTATAACAAATGAATAGTCAAAATAACTTTACAACTAATCATCATTCAGTTTAGCTATAATATCTCAATATAACTACAGAGGGCAAAGACTAGTGACAAATTCCACTCCGAATATGTGTTGAAAAAGAACATTCAATTATAACCTTTATTAATATAGCTTTAGAAATGTAAGAAACACTGGTAATCATAACTTCACAATTGAATGTAACCTTTCCAACAGGTAATGCAACTTCACCACCAGTCATTCAAACTTCGCCACGACACAATGCAACTTCACCACCAGTTAATGCAACTTCACCGGGACAAAATACAACATCACCACGACGACCCAATATAACTTCAACACCAGTCATTGTAACTTCACCTATAGTCCATACAACATCCCCACCAGTCACTGCAGCTACTAGTCCAGGTAACACAAACAAACCCTAATTAACTTTACCACTAATTGCTTTGAATGAATCAGTAGTGACAAGTTCCCCTCCGACTATAATGTGTTGAAAAGGCTAATTAAATTGTAATCTTTATTATTGTAACTTTAGAAATGAGAAACACCGGTAATCATGACTTCACAATTGAATGTAACCTTTCCAACAGGTAATGCAACTTCACCACCAGTCACTCAAACTTCGCAGCGACACAATGCAACTTCACCACCAGTTAATGCAACTTCACCGCGACAAAATACAACATCACCACGACCCAATATAACTTCAACACCAGTCATTCCAACTTCACCACAACACAATGCAACCTCAACACCAGTCAATACAACTTCACCTATAGTCCATACATCCCCACCAGTCACTGCAGCTACTAGCCCAGGTGAAACAAATTAAATATTAGTCAAAATAACTTTACCACTAATAATATCATTGAATGATTATGTACTCAGTTTAGCTATACTATCTGAATATAACTGGAGTGGACAAAGGGATATGCAAGAGTAAAGTGACAAATGCTCATATTATTATAATTTGTTGAAAAAGAACATTCAATTATAATCTTTATTATTATAATTTTAAAAATAATAAGAAACGCCGGTAATCATGACTTCACAATGAAATGTAACCTTTTCATCAGGTAATGCAACTTCACCACCAGTCATTCAAACTTCGCCACGACACAATGCAACTTCACCACGACAAAATGCAACGTCACCACGACCCAATATAACTTCAACACCAGTCATTGCAACTTCATCCCCAGTCAATGCAACTTCACCTATAGTCCATACAACATCCCTACCTGTCACTGCAGGTACTACCCCAGGTAAAACAAATGAATAGTCAAAATAACTTTACCACTAATAACTTTAAATTAATCACCATTTAGTTTAGCTATAATATCTGAATATAACTACAGAGGACAAAGACTATAGTGACAAATTCTCCTCCGACTATAATGTGTTGAAAAGGCTAATTCAATCATAATCTTTATTATTATAACATTAGAAATCAGAAACACCGGTAATCATGACAATTGAATGTAACCTTTCCAACAGGTAATGCAACTTCACCACCAGTCACTCAAACTTCGCCACGACACAATGCAACTTCACCACCAGTTAATGCAACTTCACCACGACAAAATACAACATCACCACGACCCAATATAACTTCAACACCAGTCATTGTAACTTCACCTATAGTCCATACAACATCCCCACCAGTTACTGCAGCTACTAGTCCAGGTAAAACAAACAAACAAACCATTAGTCAAATGAACTTTACCACTAATTACTTGGAATGAAACACTACACAGTTTAGCTATAATATCTGAATATAACTGGAATTGATAAAACATTATGCAAGAGTGAAATACAAATACGCCTATTACTATAATGTGTTGAAAACACACATTCAATTATAATCTTTATTATTATAACTTTAGAAATATAAGAATCACCGGTAATCATGACTTCACAATTGAATGTAACCTTTCCAACAGGTAATGCAACTTCACCACCAGTCACTCAAACTTCGCCACGACACAATGCAACTTCACCACCAGTTAATACAACATCACCACGACCCAATATAACTTCAACACCAGTCATTGTAACTTCACCTATAGTCCATACAACATCCCCACCAGTTACTGCAGCTACTAGTCCAGGTAAAACAAACAAACAAACCATTAGTCAAATTAACTTTACCACTAATTACTTGGAATGAAACACTACACAGTTTAGCTATAATATCTGAATATAACTGGAATTGATAAAACATTATGCAAGAGTGAAATACAAATACGCTTATTACTATAATGTGTTGAAAACACACATTCAATTATAATCTTTATGATTATAACTTTAGAAAAGAAACACCGGTAATCATGACTTCACAATTGAATGTAACCTTTCCAACAGGTAATGCAACTTCACCACCAGTCATTCAAACTTCGCCAAGACACAATGCAACTTCACCACCAGTTAATGCAACTTCACCGGGACAAAATACAACATCACCACGACGACCCAATACAACTTCAACACCAGTCATTGTAACTTCACCTATAGTCCATACAACATCCCCACCAGTCACTGCAGCTACTAGTCCAGGTAACACAAACAAACCCTAATTAACTTTACCACTAATTGCTTTGAATGAATCTTTGCTCAGTTTAGCTATAACATGAATGAATATAACTGGAGCAGACAATGGCATGTGTGCACAATTATAATCTTTGTTATTATAACTTTAGAAATGTAAGAAACACTGGTAATCATAACTTCACAATGTAATGTAACATTTCCATCAGGCAATGCAACTTCACCACCAGTCATTCAAACTTCGCCACGACACAATGCAACTTCATCACCAGTCAATGCAACTTCACCTATAGTCCATACAACATCTCTACCTGTCACTGCAGGTACTACCCCAGGTAAAACAAATGAATAGTCAAAATAACTTTACCACTAATAACTTTAGTTTTTTTAGCTATACAATCTGAATGTAACTGGAGCAGACAAGGGGATGTGCACAAATATAATATTTATTAATACAACTTTAGAAAAGTAAGAAACACTGGTAATCATAACTTCACAATGTAATGTAACATTTCCATCAGGCAATGCAACTTCACCACCAGTCATTCAAACTTCGCCACGACACAATGCAACTTCACCACGACAAAATGCAACGTCACCACGACCCAATATAACTTCAACACCAGTCATTGCAACTTCATCACCAGTCAATGCAACTTCACCTATAGTCCATACAACATCCCTACCTGTCAATGCAGGTACTACCCCAGGTAAAACAAATGAATAGTCAAAATAACTTTACCACTAATAACTTTAAATTAATCACCATTCAGTTTAGCTATAATATCTGAATATAACTACAGAGGACAAAGACTATAGTGACAAATTCCCCTCCGACTATAATGTGTTGAAAAGGCTAATTCAATCATAATCTTTATTATTATAACATTATAAATCAGAAACACCGGTAATCATGACAATTGAATGTAACCTTTCCAACAGGTAATGCAACTTCACCACCAGTCACTCAAACTTCGCCACGACACAATGCAACTTCACCACCAGTTAATGCAACTTCACCACGACAAAATACAACATCACCACGACCCAATATAACTTCAACACCAGTCATTGTAACTTCACCTATAGTCCATACAACATCCCCACCAGTTACTGCAGCTACTAGTCCAGGTAAAACAAAATAACAAACCATTAGTCAAATTAACTTTACCACTAATTACTTGGAATGAAACACTACACAGTTTAGCTATAATATCTGAATATAACTGGAATTGATAAAACGATATGCAAGAGTGCAATACAAATACGCCTATTACTATAATGTGTTGAAAACACACATTCAATTATAATCTTTATTATTATAACTTTAGGAATATAAGAATCACCGGTAATCTTGACTTCACAATTGAATGTAACCTTTCCAACAGGTAATGCAACTTCACCACCAGTCACTCAAACTTCGCCACGACACAATGCAACTTCACCACCAGTTAATACAACATCACCACGACCCAATATAACTTCAACACCAGTCATTGTAACTTCACCTATAGTCCATACAACATCCCCACCAGTTACTGCAGCTACTAGTCCAGGTAAAACAAACAAACAAACCATTAGTCAAATTAACTTTACCACTAATTACTTGGAATGAAACACTACACAGTTTAGCTATAATATCTGAATATAACTGGAATTGATAAAACATTATGCAAGAGTGAAATACAAATACGCCTATTACTATAATGTGTTGAAAACACACATTCAATTATAATCTTTATGATTATAACTTTAGAAAAGAAACACCGGTAATCATGACTTCACAATTGAATGTAACCTTTCCAACAGGTAATGCAACTTCACCACCAGTCATTCAAACTTCGCCACGACACAATGCAACTTCACCACCAGTTAATGCAACTTCACCGGGACAAAATACAACATCACCACGACGACCCAATACAACTTCAACACCAGTCATTGTAACTTCACCTATAGTCCATACAACATCCCCACCAGTCACTGCAGCTACTAGTCCAGGTAACACAAACAAACCCTAATTAACTTTACCACTAATTGCTTTGAATGAATCTTTGCTCAGTTTAGCTATAAAATGAATGAATATAACTGGAGCAGACAATGGCATGTGTGCACAATTATAATCTTTGTTATTATAACTTTAGAAATGTAAGAAACACTGGTAATCATAACTTCACAATGTAATGTAACATTTCCATCAGGCAATGCAACTTCACCACCAGTCATTCAAACTTCGCCACGACACAATGCAACTTCATCACCAGTCAATGCAACTTCACCTATAGTCCATACAACATCTCTACCTGTCACTGCAGGTACTACCCCAGGTAAAACAAATGAATAGTCAAAATAACTTTACCACTAATAACTTTAGTTTTTTAGCTATACAATCCGAATGTAACTGGAGCAGACAAGGGGATGTGCACAAATATAATATTTATTAATACAACTTTAGAAAAGTAAGAAACACTGGTAATCATAACTTCACAATGTAATGTAACATTTCCATCAGGCAATGCAACTTCACCACCAGTCATTCAAACTTCGCCACGACACAATGCAACTTCACCACGACAAAATGCAACGTCACCACGACCCAATATAACTTCAACACCAGTCATTGCAACTTCATCACCAGTCAATGCAACTTCACCTATAGTCCATACAACATCCCTACCTGTCAATGCAGGTACTACCCCAGGTAAAACAAATGAATAGTCAAAATAACTTTACCACTAATAACTTTAAATTAATCACCATTCAGTTTAGCTATAATATCTGAATATAACTACAGAGGACAAAGACTATAGTGACAAATTCCCCTCCGACTATAATGTGTTGAAAAGGCTAATTCAATCATAATCTTTATTATTATAACATTATAAATCAGAAACACCGGTAATCATGACAATTGAATGTAACCTTTCCAACCGGTAATGCAACTTCACCACCAGTCACTCAAACTTCGCCACGACACAATGCAACTTCACCACCAGTTAATGCAACTTCACCACGACAAAATACAACATCACCACGACCCAATATAACTTCAACACCAGTCATTGTAACTTCACCTATAGTCCATACAACATCCCCACCAGTTACTGCAGCTACTAGTCCAGGTAAAACAAAATAACAAACCATTAGTCAAATTAACTTTACCACTAATTACTTGGAATGAAACACTACACAGTTTAGCTATAATATCTGAATATAACTGGAATTGATAAAACGATATGCAAGAGTGCAATACAAATACGCCTATTACTATAATGTGTTGAAAACACACATTCAATTATAATCTTTATTATTATAACTTTAGGAATATAAGAATCACCGGTAATCTTGACTTCACAATTGAATGTAACCTTTCCAACAGGTAATGCAACTTCACCACCAGTCATTCAAACTTCACCGGGACACAATGCAACTTCACCACCAGTTAATGCAACTTCACCGGGACAAAATACAACATCACCACGACGACCCAATATAACTTCAACACCAGTCATTGTAACTTCACCTATAGTCCATACAACATCCCCACCAGTCACTGCAGCTACTAGTCCAGGTAACACAAACAAACCCTAATTAACTTTACCACTAATTGCTTTGAATGAATCAGTACTCAGTTTAGCTATAAAATCTGAATATAACTGGAGCAGACAATAATAATAATAATAAAACTTTATTTGTATAGCACCTTTCATGACATGAAATGCAGCTCAAAGTGCTTTACAGAGAAATGGAGGATAAAAGAAAAGCAAGGCAACAACATCAAAAACAAGCAGTAATGCAATACAGTGAGGACATGAATAACAAAAATAAAAAATAAAAGATCAATTAAAAGCAATGTTGTAGAAGTGGGTCTTGAGCTGAGCTTTAAAAATGTCTACAGAGGCTGCCTGACGAAGGTACAGTGGGAGCTTGTTCCATGCCGACGGCCCGTAGAAGCAAAAAGCTGCTTCCCCGTATTTTTTAGTTGCCATTTTTTTTGGCAAAGCGAGCAGGCCAGCAGTGGAAGACCTTAGGGGGCGGTTCGGGACATATTTAGGCAGGCAGTCATGTAGGTAGGAAGGTGCTAGACCATTGAGAGCTTTATAGACAAGTTAAATAATTTTTAAATCAATCCTAAAAACAACCGGAAGCCAGTGCAGTGATGCCAAAACTGGAGTAATATGTTCCCTCATCTTAGTTCTAGTTAAAACTCTGGCTGCTGCATTTTGGACAAGTTGTAGTCTGTCAGTTGTTTTCTTAGGCAGTCCTGAAAAAAGTGCATTGCAGTAGTCAAGCCGAGACACAATGGCATGTGTCAATTATAATCTTTATTAATATAACTTTAGAAATGTAAGAAACACTGGTAATCATAACTTCACAATGTAATGTAACATTTCCATCAGGCAATGCAACTTCACCACCAATGTGATCTAACCTTTCCATTAGGTAATACAACTTCACCTCCAGTCATTCCGACTTCACCACGAGTCACTGCAACTTCACTGCCAGTCATTGCAACTTCACCACGAGTCACTGCAACTTCACCTATTGTCCATACAACACGCCTACCTGTCACTGCAGCTACTACCCCAGGTTAAACATCTGCACTATTAGTGAAAAGAACTTCACCGCTAATCACTTTGAACATATAATTTACTGTTCAGCTATAATAACTCAATTTAACTGTAACTAACTGTTTCTACCCATTGTGCTTCATATGTAGCTACAACACCTGCACCACCAGCAAAGCCAAAGGTCGTGTTAGAATTCAAAATAATGCAAACCTTCACAAAAGACCTTGAAAACACATCATCAGTCGCATTCCAGAACTTAGCAACCGAAGTAGCTTCAGCGGTAAGTACCATTATGATGATCCAACACCTGCCAATACATTCTCCATAACTTCAGCGATTCCTTCTATCATGCATTTTACTATTATATTGATCTCTGGCAAATGTATAATTATGATGATGATTAAAAATAACCATACTTTATGGAAATGTTTTGCTTTCATTGTAAAATTACCAAATAACTAAACAAGCCTCCACCTTTCAAAATGTTCTCTAGAACATTGTTATTAATTAATCAAATGTAAATCTATTAATCATGAACCATGAAATGAACTTGGTGGGATACTAAGTATTATTTTACAGTTCCTGTGTAATTATTTCTGTAATAATTTCAATGACTGAATTTCTGTTTACAGATGGACAACGTCTATAAGGCAAAGTTTTCAAATTTCAATCACACTGTTATAACCGGCTTCAGGTATGCACCAATAGAGTTATACTGTATTAAGTATATATGTTTTTAGTACATAAATAATAACGTATCATTGATTTGTAACTTTAATGTACCATAATATTTGGTGTTAATTATAACATAAATGTTATAATTACTAATAATGAATCACTTTTACAGCTCGGGATCAGTAAATGTGGAGGCTGAATTAATATTCAACCAAGAGGAAAATGCAACTACACCAAATGCCTCTTCTGTGGCTAGTACTCTTGTTGAGGCTGCATCCAGCTCTAATTTCTCCCTTCCTGTGAACACGTCAACTATTGTTGTCACGGGTAAGAATTGTCGACTCAACCGATAATAGCTCACAGTGTGGCTCTTTAATGACCTGTTTAATGGTATTTTTTCTTCCTTGTTATTCATTATATATCATGGCCTGCATTGATATTGATATGAAAGTTTTATTTTTACAGTGGTTTTGCCGTCAACTCAAGCACCCACTACAGCAGCACCTTTAACAACAATCACCACAGATTCACCAGCAGGTACAATTTCATCAAAGCAAATTGAAACTGTACTTCCAATGTATAAAACATCTAATGAATTAACTGGAGTGGACAAAGGGATATGCAAGAGTACAGTGACATACCCCTATGATTATAATGTGTTGAAAAGGCACATTCAATTATTATTTATTATAACTAATATCAGAATCACCGGTAATAATAACTTCACAATTTAATGTAACCTTTCCATCAGGTAATGCAACATCACCACCAGTCATTCAAACTTCGCCACGACACAATGCGACTTCACCACCAGTTGCTGCAACGTCACCACGACCCAAAATAACTTCAACACCAGTCACTGTAACATCACCACCAGTCAATGCAACTTCACCTATAGTGCATACAACATCCCTACCTGTCACTGCAGGTACTACCCCAGGTATAACAAATGAATAGTCAAAATAACTTTACAACTAATCATCATTCAGTTTAGCTATAATATCTGAATATAACTACAGAGGGCAAAGACTAGTGACAAATTCCACTCCGACTATGTGTTGAAAAAGAACATTAAATTATAACCTTTATTAATTTAGCTTTAGAAATGTAAGAAACACTGGTAATCATAACTTCACAATGTAATGTAACATTTCCATCAGGCAATGCAACTTCACCACCAGTCATTCAAACTTCACCACGACACAATGCAACTTCATCACCAGTCAATGCAACTTCACCACGACACAATGCAACTTCATCACCAGTCAATGCAACTTCACCTATAGTCCATACAACATCTCTACCTGTCACTGCAGGTGCTACCCCAGGTAAAACAAATGAATAGTCAAAATAAATTTACCACTAATAACTTTAGTTATTTAGCTATAAAATCTGAATGTAATTGGAGCAGACAAGGGGATGTGCACAATTATAATCTTTATTAATACAACTTTAGAAAAGTAAGAAACACTGGTAATCATAACTTTACAATGTAATGTAACATTTCCATCAGGCAATGCAACTTCACCACCAGTTAATGCAACTTCACCGGGACAAAATACAACATCACCACGACGACCCAATATAACTTCAACACCAGTCATTGTAACTTCACCTATAGTCCATACAACATCCCCACCAGTCACTGCAGCTACTAGTCCAGGTAACACAAACAAACCCTAATTAACTTTACCACTAATTGCTTTGAATGAATCTTTGCTCAGTTTAGCTATAAAATCTGAATATAACTGGAGCAGACAATGGCATGTGTGCACAATTATAATCTTTGTTATTATAACTTTAGAAATGTAAGAAACACTGGTAATCATAACTTCACAATGTAATGTAACATTTCCATCAGGCAATGCAACTTCACCACCAGTCATTCAAACTTCGCCACGACACAATGCAACTTCATCACCAGTCAATGCAACTTCACCTATAGTCCATACAACATCCCTACCTGTCACTGCAGGTACTACTCCAGGTAAAACAAATGAATAGTCAAAATAACTTTACCACTAATAACTTTAAATGAATCACCATTCAGTTTAGCTATAATATCTGAATATAACTACAGAGGACAAAGACTATAGTGACAAATTCCCCTCCGACTATAATGTGTTGAAAAGGCTAATTAAATTGTAATCTTTATTATTGTAACTTTAGAAATAAGAAACACCGGTAATCATGACTTCACAATTGAATGTAACCTTTCCAACAGGTAATGCAACTTCACCACCAGTCACTCAAACTTTGCCGCGACACAATGCAACTTCACCACCAGTTAATGCAACTTCACCGCGACAAAATACAACATCACCACGACCCAATATAACTTCAACACCAGTCACTCCAACTTCACCACAACACAATGCAACCTCAACACCAGTCAATACAACTTCACCTATAGTCCATACATCCCCACCAGTCACTGCAGCTACTAGCCCAGGTGAAACAAATGAAATATTAGTCTAAATAACTTTACCACTAATAATATCATTGAATGATTATGTACTCAGTTTAGCTATAATATCTGAATATAACTGGAGTGGACAAAGGGATATGCAAGAGTAAAGTGACAAATGCCCATATTATTATAATGTGTTGAAAAAGCACATTCAATTATTATAATTTTAGAAATAATAAGAAACGCCGGTAATCATGACTTCACAATGAAATGTAACCTTTTCATCAGGTAATGCAACTTCACCACCAGTCATTCAAACTTCGCCACGACACAATTCAACTTCACCACCAGTTAATGCAACATCACCACGACACAATATATCTTCAACACCACTCATTGCAACTTCATCACCAGTCAATGCAACTTCACCTATAGTCCATACAACATCCCTACCTGTCACTGCAGGTACTACCCCAGGTAAAACAAATGAATAGTCAAAATAACTTTACCACTAATAACTTTGAATTAATCACCATTCAGTTTAGCTATAACATCTGAACATAACTTAGGACACATAACAGAGGACAAAGACTATAGTGACGAATTCCCCTCCGAAACTATCTGAATATAACTGGAGCGGACAATGGGATATGCAAGACTACAGTGACATACCCCTATGATTATAAATAATAGTCACATTAAATTATAATCTTTATTATTATAACTTTAGAAATATAAGAAACACCGGTAACTTCACAATTTCATGTAAACTTTCCATCAGGTAAAGCAACATCACCACAACTAAAAGTACATTAAAATATCTTTAGTATAATAACTTCAGCAATATAAGAAACACAAGTAGTCATATCTTAACAATGTGATCTAACCTTTCCATTAGGTAATACAACTTCACCTCCAGTCATTCCGACTTCACCACGACACAATGCAACGTCACTGCCAGTCATTCCAACTTCACCAAGTCACAATGCAACTTCACCTATAGTCCATACAACATCCCTACCTGTCACTTCAGGTACTACCCCAGGTAAAACAAATGAATAGACAAAATAACTTTACCACTAATTACTTTGAATGAATCATTACTCAGCTTAGTTATAATATCTGAATACCACTATAGAGGTCAAATACCATTACAACTATAATGTGTCGAACTGTCTTCTAACTAATCATTTTAGTCTTATCCGCAAAAGTTGAGGACGGAAAATATTGGCTGGAAGGTGTGCCATTCTGCACAGTGATTGGTTGAGCTTCACATAACGGGTGTGCCACAGGGGACACCCATATAAGTGGCAGATAGACGGTGGGAGCGAGACAGAACAGGACATTTCCCCGAATGGGTATTGACTAGTTATTATAACTTTAGAAATAAGAAACGGGTAATCATAACATCACTATTTTAACGCAACCTTTCCATCAGGTAATGCAACTTCACCACCAGTGACTGCGACTTCACCATCTGTTAACACAACCTCACCAGCAGTTCACACGACTTCTGCGCAATTCACTGCAGCTACCTTCCCAGGTAAAACCAACTGTACTATTATTAAACCAAATTGAATGCACCACTACTACACATGTGCCCAAATACTAATTCCATAAAACTGCATCAATTATAAATGGTTTCTACCCACTGTGCACCACTTGCAGTTACAACGCCTGCATCACCAGCACAGCCAAAGATTGCGTTGGAATTCAAAATAATGCAAGACTTCAAACCACAACTTGCAAACACATCTTCTGAGGAATTCAAGATGTTAGCAGCCATAGTAGTAACAGCGGTAAGTAACCTATCACGATGTACAGCCTGTCAATTAAATATTTCACATAGCTTCAGCAATTTCTAATATCACGACTTTAATAATAACATACACATCTCTGACTTAGGAATACAACTGAAGTTTACAATGAAACACTGTATAGAAAGGTGTTTTTCCAGTTATATCAGTGACCATCCTTTTCTTGTTTACAGATGGACAATCTATACAAAGAAAAGTTTTCTAATTTCAATCGCACTGTTGTAAAAGGCTTCAGGTATGCACCAATGGTCTTCACTGTATTACTTGCAATATAATTGATTATAGAATGCCTTTCTACTTTTTAAGCAATCATAAGTTAATGCAGAAAATTACATAGTAGTCGTATTGGCACCAATAGTAATAATGCCACTTATCAACATCCCTTTTGCAGCGCTGGATCAGTTAAGGTAGAGGCTGAATTAATATTCAACCAAGAGGAAAATGCAACTGCACCAAATGCAACGTCTGTGGCTAGTACTCTCGTTGACGCTGTATCCGGCTCTAATTTCTCCCTTCCCGTGAACACATCAACTGTTGTTGCCACTGGTAAAAAAATAATAATAATACAACTATACCAGTTATTTTTATTAAGTATTAGGGTAACAAGTACTGATGTAATGTCTTTATTTTCACATTGTAGTTGTGTCATCAAATCAAGAGACCACAACAGCTGCACCTTTAACCACGATCATTGCAACTTCTCCAGCAGGTAATGCAATTTCATCAATAAATAATTCAACTTTGTCTCCTGTGAATATAGATGGACCCCCCCCCCCCCCAAAAAACAAACAAACATTTATATTAAAGACATCTGTATCTCATTATAGGCTATACTGTACATTTAAAATCTGGTCTGAATAGTGTGATCATTGTTGCTTAACACAATATAATAACTAATATTGCAATACTTCAATGCAACTTCCCCACCAGTCAATGCAACATCATCACCAATCACCACTACATCACCACCAGTCAATGCAACATCATCACCAGTCAATGCGACATCACCAATCACCGCAACATCACCACCAATCACAGCAACATCACCACCAATCACTGCAACATCACTACCAGTCAATGCAACATCACCACCAGTCAATGCAACATCACCATCAGTCAATGCAACATCACCACCAGTCAATGCAACATCACCACCAGTCAATGCAACATCACCACCAGTCAATGCAACATCACCACCAGTCAATGCAACATCACCAGCAGTCAATGTGACATCACCATCAGTCAATACGACATTGTCACCAGTTAATGCAACATCATCACCAGTCAATATGACATCACCAGTTAATGCAACATCATCACCAATCACTGCAACATCATCACCAGTCAATGCGACATCACCAATCACCGCAACATCACCACCAATCACCGCAACATCATCACCAATGACCACAATATCACCACCAGTTAATGCAACATCATCACCACTTAATGTGACATCACCACCAGTTAATGCAACTTCACCACCAGTTAATGCAACATCACCACCAGTTGATGCAACATCACCACCAGTTAATGCAACTTCACCAGTTAATGCAACTTCAACACCAGTTAATGCAACATCGCCACCAGTTAATGCAACGTCACCACCAGTTAATGTGACATCACCACCGGTTAATGTGACATCACCACCAGTTAATGCGACTTCACCACCAGTTAATGTGACATCACCACCGGTTAATGTGACATCACCACCAGTTAATGCAACATCGCCACCAGTTAATGCAACGTCACCACCAGTTAATGTGACATCACCACCGGTTAATGTGACATCACCACCAGTTAATGTGACATCACCACCGGTTAATGTGACATCACCACCAGTTAATGTGACATCACCACCAGTTAATGCAACGTCACCACCGGTTAATGTGACATCACCACCAGTTAATGCAACTTCACCAGTTAATGCAACTTCAACACCAGTCTATACAACATCACTACATGTTACTGTAACTTCATCACCAGTCATTGCAACTACATTGCCAGGTAAAGAAACTCAACCATTAGTCAAAACAACTTTACCACTATATCGCAAACAGAAACCATGTTCATGAACTCATCTCGTGCACAAGTGCTGTGTCTGTGCCATGATTAATATATAATAATATCAAGTTAATCAGTTCAACTGTGACTCAATACATCTTTATTGAAATTGAATCTGACTTAATCCTTAGTAATAACAATTTACAGCAACTCATTTTGTCCTATCCTTTGTGCTCCAGCATCAGTGGCAACGATCGATTTGGAATTCAAACTCGAGCTAACCTTCACAGCAGATCTTGAAAATCCAAATTCAGCAGCATTCAAAAACTTATCAACCGTAGTTGCCACAGCGGTAAGTCCACTCTGTCAAATATCCCTCAAGGACTCTACTGAGAATCAATTATACCTTTATTTAGATATTTAACGGGTGGATAATGCTAATATGTGTGTGTGTGTGTGTGTGTGTGTGTGTGTGTGTGTGTGTGTGTGTGTGTGTGTGTGTGTGTGTGTGTGTGTGTGTGTGTGTGTGTGTGTGTGTGTGTGTGTGTGTGCGTGCGTGCGTGCGTGCGTGCGTGTGTGTGTGTGTGTGTGTGTGCGTGTGTGTGTGTGTGTGTGATTTCTGTGTTCTTTTCACAGCTGGACAATGTGTATAGAGCACAATTTCCTAACTTCTATCGAACTGTGATCAACGGCTTCAGGTATGCTCTTGACATAATACTTTTTGTACCAAATACCATAGAAATATTCATGACAAAATCCATAATAATTATGAAATCTAACAATAATCATCTTTTCACAGCCAAGGTTCAATTGTGGTAAATGCGACCCTGCAATTTAACAACGCCAACAACAGTGCACCAACAATCGATGCTGTGGCTAACACTCTAGTGGAGGCTGTGACAAATGGCAGTTCCAGCTTCTCGCTACCTGTGAATGCATCAACAGTTGTTGCTACAAGTATGAGCTTTTTAAATTAAAATGTCTTTCTAATTTACATTTACAACATACATGAAGCTACATTACTGCTTTAACTGCTGCTCCAGCATTTCCATTAACTTACAATATTTCTAAAGGTACAGCTTCTACAACAGTTGCTCCAACCACTGCTTCAATTACTACTACGTCATCGTTCAACACAACTTCATCACCAGTTACTGCAACTTCACCACCAGGTAATGCAATGTCATCATTAGTCATTTCAATTTTGTTTAGTAATTCTACTTTAATACCAATAAACACAACCTCACCACATATCAACTCTACTTCACCACCAGCCAATGCAACGTCACCACCTGTTAATGCAACGTCACCACCAGTTAATGCAACTTCACCACCAGTTAATGCGACATCACCACCAGTTAATGTGACATCACCACCAGTGAATGTGACATCACCACCAGTGAATGTGACATCACCACCAGTGAATGTGACATCACCACATGTTAATGTGACATCACCACCTGTTAATGTGACATCACCACCAGTTAATACAACATCACCACCAGTTAATGTGACATCACCACCAGTGAATGCAACTTCAACACCAATCACCGCAACATCACCATCTGCTACTGTAACTTCATCACCAGTCATTGCAACTACATTACCAGGTAAACCAACTCAACCATTAGTCAAAACAACATTACCACTATATCTGTGCCATGATTAAGATATTAAGATAATATCAAGTTCTGATAGTTCAGCATATTCAGAAGTCAACAATGACTTCTCTGAATGGCTGAACTATCAAGACATATAAAAAACAAACAAAAATTGAATACAGTGTGTTCATACAGGATCAAGGTATTGTCTCAGAATCCTATGTTAGCACAGCTTCATACACAACAAGTAATTACTTTGTACCCAATGAGTTAATTTGTATTATAAATTGTTAAGTCATTCTACTGTACACACAACCTCACCACATATCAACTCTACTTCACCACCAGCCAATGCAACTTCACCACCTGTTAATGCAACATCACCACCAGTTAATGCAACTTCATCACCACTTAATGTGACATCACCACCAGTTAATGCAACATCACCACCAGTTAATGTGACATCACCACCAGTTAATGCAACATCACCACCAGTTAATGCAACATCACCACCAGTTAATGCAACTTCATCACCACTTTATGTGACATCACCACCAGTTAATGCAACATCACCACCAGTTAATTTGACATCACCACCAGTTAATGCAACATCACCACCAGTTAATGTGACATCACCACCAGTTAATGCAACTTCACCACCAGTTAATGCAACATCACCACCAGTTAATGCAACTTCACCACCAGTTAATGCAACATCACCACCAGTTAATGCAACTTCACCACCAGTTTATGCAACATCACCACCAGTTAATGCAACATCACCACCAGTTAATGCAACATCACCACCAGTTAATGCAACATCACCACCAGTTAATGCAACATCACCACCAGTTAATGCAACATCATCACCAGTTAATGCAACATCACCACCAGTTAATGCAACATCATCACCACTTAATGTGACATCACCACCAGTTAATGCAACATCCTCACCAGTTAATGCAACATCACCACCAGTTAATGCAACTTCATCACCACTTAATGTGACATCACCACCAGTTAATGCAACATCACCACCAGTTAATGTGACATCACCACCAGTTAATGCGACATCACCACCAGTTAATGCAACATCACCACCAGTTAATGTGACATCACCACCAGTTAATGCAACTTCACCACCAGTTAATGCAACATCACCACCAGTTAATGCAACTTCACCACCAGTTAATGCAACATCACCACCAGTTAATGCAACATCACCACCAGTTAATGCAACATCACCACCAGTTAATGCAACATCACCACCAGTTAATGCAACATCATCACCAGTTAATGCAACATCACCACCAGTTAATGCAACATCATCACCACCAGTTAATGCAACTTCACCAGTTAATGCATCTTCAACACCAGTTAATGCAACATCGCCACCAGTTAATGCAACGTCACCACCGGTTAATGTGACATCACCACCGGTTAATGTGACATCACCACCAGTTAATGTGACATCACCACCAGTTAATGCAACTTCACCACCAGTTAATGCAACTTCACCAGTTAATGCAACTTCAACACCAGTCTATACAACATCACTACATGTTACTGTAACTTCATCACCAGTCATTGCAACTACATTGCCAGGTAAAGAAACTCAACCATTAGTCAAAACAACTTTACCACTATATCACAAACAGAAACCATGTTCATGAACTCATCTCGTGCACAAGTGCTGTGTCTGTGCCATGATTAATATATAATAATATCAAGTTAATCAGTTCAACTGTGACTCAATACATCTTTATTTAAATTGAATCTGACTTAATCCTTAGTAATAACAATTTACAGCAACTAATTTTGTCCTATCCTTTGTGCTCCAGCATCAGTGGCAACGATCGATTTGGAATTCAAACTCGAGCTAACCTTCACAGCAGATCTTGAAAATCCAAATTCAGCAGCATTCAAAAACTTATCAACCGTAGTTGCCACAGCGGTAAGTCCACTCTGTCAAATATCCCTCAAGGACTCTACTGAGAATTAATTATACCTTTATTTAGATATTTAACGGGTGGATAATGCTAATGTGTGTGTGTGTGTGTGTGTGTGTGTGTGTGTGTGTGTGTGTGTGTGTAATTTCTGTGTTCTTTTCACAGCTGGACAATGTGTATAGAGCACAATTTCCTAACTTCTATCGAACTGTGATCAACGGCTTCAGGTATGCTCTTGACACTTTTTGTACCAAATACCATAGAAATATCATGACAAAATCCATAATAATTATGAAATCTAACAATAATCATCTTTTCACAGCCAAGGTTCAATTGTGGTAAATGCGACCCTGCAATTTAACAACGCCAACAACAGTGCACCAACAATCGATGCTGTGGCTAACACTCTAGTGGAGGCTGTGACAAATGGCAATTCCAGCTTCTCGCTACCTGTGAATGCATCAACAGTTGTTGCTACAAGTATGAGCTTTTTAAATTAAACTGTCTTTCTAATTTACATTTACAACATACATGAAGCTACATTACTGCTTTAACTGCTGCTCCAGCATTTCCATTAACTTACAATATTTCTAAAGGTACAGCTTCTACAACAGTTGCTCCAACCACTGCTTCAATTACTACTACGTCATCGTTCAACACAACTTCATCACCAGTTACTGCAACTTCACCACCAGGTAATGCAATGTCATCATTAGTCATTTCAATTTTGTTTAGTAATTCTACTTTAATACCAATAAACACAACCTCACCACATATCAACTCTACTTCACCACCAGCAAATGCAACGTCACCACCTGTTAATGCAACGTCACCACCAGTTAATGCAACTTCACCACCAGTTACATCACCACCAGTTAATGTGACATCACCACCAGTTAATGTGACATCACCACCAGTGAATGTGACATCACCACATGTTAATGTGACATCACCACCAATTTATGTGACATCACCACCTGTTAATGTGACATCACCATCTGTTAATGTGACATCACCACCAGTTAATACAACATCACCACCAGTTAATACAACATCACCACCAGTTAATGTGACATCACCACCAGTGAATGCAACTTCAACACCAATCACCGCAACATCACCATCTGCTACTGTAACTTCATCACCAGTCATTGCAACTACATTACCAGGTAAACCAACTCAACCATTAGTCAAAACAACATTACCACTATATCTGTGCCATGATTAAGATATTAAGATAATATCAAGTTCTGATAGTTCAGCATATTCAGAAGTCAACAATGACTTCTCTGAATGGCTGAACTATCAAGACATCTAAAAAACAAACAAAAATTGAATACAGTGTGTTCATACAGGATCAAGGTATTGTCTCAGAATCCTATGTTAGCACAGCTTCATACACAACAAGTAATTACTTTGTACCCAATGAGTTAATTTGTATTATAAATTGTTAAGTCATTCTACTGTACACACAACCTCACCACATATCAACTCTACTTCACCACCAGCCAATGCAACTTCACCACCTGTTAATGCAACATCACCACCAGTTAATGCAACTTCATCACCACTTAATGTGACATCACCACCAGTTAATGCAACATCACCACCAGTTAATGCAACGTCACCACCAGTTAATGCAACGTTACCACCTGTTAATGCAACGTCACCACCTGTTAATGCAACGTCACCACCAGTTAATGCAACATCACCACCAGTTAATGCAACTTCACCACCAGTTAATGCAACATCACCACCAGTTAATGCAACATCACCACCAGTTAATGCAACTTCATCACCACTTAATGTGACATCACCACCAGTTAATGCAACATCACCACCAGTTAATGTGACATCACCACCAGTTAATGCAACATCACCACCAGTTAATGCAACATCACCACCAGTTAATGTGACATCACCACCAGTTAATGCAACTTCACCACCAGTTAATGCAACATCACCACCAGTTAATGCAACATCACCACCAGTTAATGCAACATCACCACCAGTTAATGCAACATCACCACCAGTTAATGCAACATCACCACCAGTTAATGCGACATCATCACCACTTAATGTGACATCACCACCAGTTAATGCAACTTCACCACCAGTTAATGCAACATCACCACCAGTTGATGCAACTTCACCACCAGTTAATGCAACTTCACCAGTTAATGCAACTTCAATACCAGTTAATGCAACATCGCCACCAGTTAATGCAACGTCACCACCAGTTAATGTGACATCACCACCGGTTAATGTGACATCACCACCAGTTAATGTGACATCACCACCAGTTAATGCAACTTCAACACCAGTCTATACAACATCACTACATGTTACTGTAACTTCATCACCAGTCATTGCAACTACATTGCCAGGTAAAGAAACTCAACCATTAGTCAAAACAACTTTACCACTATATCGCAAACAGAAACCATGTTCATGAACTCATCTCGCGCACAAGTGCTGTGTCTGTGCCATGATTAATATATAATAATATCAAGTTACGGTAACCAGTTCAACTGTGACTCAATACATCTTTATTGAAATTGAATCTGACTTAATCCTTAGTAATAACAATTTACAGCAACTAATTTTGTCCTATCCTTTGTGCTCCAGCATCAGTGGCAACGATCGATTTGGAATTCAAACTCGAGCAAACCTTCACAGCAGATCTTGAAAATCCAAATTCAGTAGCATTCAAAAACTTATCAACCGTAATTGCCACAGCGGTAAGTCCACTCTGTCAAATATCCCTCAAGGACTCTACTGAGAATTAATTATACCTTTATTTAGATATTTAACGGGTGGATAATGCTAATGTGTGTGTGTGTGTGTGTGTGTGTGTGTGTGTGTGTGTGTGTGTGTGTGTGTGTGTGTGTGTGTGTGTGTGTGTGTGTGTGTGTGTGTGTGTGTGTGTGTGATTTCTGTGTTCTTTTCACAGCTGGACAATGTGTATAGAGCACAATTTCCGAACTTCTATCGAACTGTGATCAACGGCTTCAGGTATGCTCTTGACATAATACTTTTTGTACCAAATACCATAGAAATATTCATGACAAAATCCATAATAATTATGAAATCCAACAATAATCATCTTTTCACAGCCAAGGTTCAATTGTGGTAAATGCGACCCTGCAATTTAACAACGCCAACACCAGTGCACCAACAATCGATGCTGTGGCTAACACTCTAGTGGAGGCTGTGACAAATGGCAATTCCAGCTTCTCGCTACCTGTGAATGCATCAACAGTTGTTGCTACAAGTATGAGCTTTTTAAATTAAAATGTCTTTCTAATTTACATTTACAACATACATGAAGCTACATTACTGCTTTAACTGCTGCTCCAGCATTTCCATTAACTTACAATATTTCTAAAGGTACAGCTTCTACAACAGTTGCTCCAACCACTGCTTCAATTACTACTACGTCATCGTTCAACACAACTTCATCACCAGTTACTGCAACTTCACCACCAGGTAATGCAATGTCATCATTAGTCATTTCAATTTTGTTTAGTAATTCTACTTTAATACCAATAAACACAACCTCACCACATATCAACTCTACTTCATCACCAGCCAATGCAACGTCACCACCTGTTAATGCAACGTCACCACCAGTTAATGCAACTTCACCACCAGTTAATGTGACATCACCACCAGTTAATGTGACATCACCACCAGTTAATGTGACATCACCACCAGTTAATGTGACATCACCACCAGTTAATGTGACATCACCACCAGTGAATGTGACATCACCACATGTTAATGTGACATCACCACCAATTTATGTGACATCACCACCTGTTAATGTGACATCACCACCAGTTAATGTGACATCACCACCTGTTAATGTGACATCACCACCTGTTAATGTGACATCACCACCAGTTAATACAACATCACCACCAGTTAATGTGACATCACCACCAGTGAATGCAACTTCAACACCAATCACCGCAACATCACCATCTGCTACTGTAACTTCATCACCAGTCATTGCAACTACATTACCAGGTAAACCAACTCAACCATTAGTCAAAACAACATTACCACTATATCTGTGCCATGATTAAGATATTAAGATAATATCAAGTTCTGATAGTTCAGCATATTCAGAAGTCAACAATGACTTCTCTGAATGGCTGTACTATCAAGACATCTAAAAAAACAAACAAAAATTGAATACAGTGTGTTCATACAGGATCAAGGTATTGTCTCAGAATTCTATGTTAGCACAACTTCATACACAACAAGTAATTACTTTGTACCCAATGAGTTAATTTGTATTATAAATTGTTAAGTCATTCTACTGTACACACACAACCTCACCACATATCAACTCTACTTCACCACCAGCCAATGCAACGTCACCACCTGTTAATGCAACGTCACCACCAGTTAATGCAACATCACCACCAGTTAATGCAACTTCACCACCAGTTAATGCAACTTCACCACCAGTTAATGCAACATCACCACCAGTTAATGCAACTTCATCACCACTTAATGTGACATCACCACCAGTTAATGCAACATCACCACCAGTTAATGCAACATCACCACCAGTTAATGCAACTTCATCACCACTTAATGTGACATCACCACCAGTTAATGCAACATCACCACCAGTTAATGCAACTTCATCACCACTTAATGTGACATCACCACCAGTTAATGCAACATCACCACCAGTTAATGTGACATCACCACCAGTTAATGCAACATCACCACCAGTTAATGCAACATCACCACCAGTTAATGTGACATCACCACCAGTTAATGTAACATCACCACCAGTTAATGCAACTTCACCACCAGTTAATGCAACATCACCACCAGTTAATGCAACATCACCACCAGTTAATGCAACATCACCACCAGTTAATGTGACATCACCACCAGTTAATGCAACATCATCACCACTTAAGGTGACATCACCACCAGTTGATGCAACTTCACCACCAGTCAATGCAATTTCACCAGTTAATGCAACTTCAACACCAGTTAATACAACGTCGCCACCAGTTAATGCAACGTCACCACCAGTTAATGTGACATCACCACCAGTTAATGTGACATCACCACCAGTTAATGCAACTTCACCAGTTAATGCAACTTCAACACCAGTCTATACAACATCACTACATGTTACTGTAACTTCATCACCAGTCATTGCAACTACATTACCAGGTAAAGAAACTCAACCATTAGTCAAAACAACTTTACCACTATATCGCAAAAAGAAACCATGTTCATGAACTCATCTCGTGCACAAGTGCTGTGTCTGTGCCATGATTAATATATAATAATATCAAGTTAATCAGTTCAACTGTGACTCAATACATATTTATCGAAATTGAATCTGACTTAGTAATAACAATTTACAGCAACTAATTTTGTCCTATCCTTTGTGCTCCAGCATCAGTGGCAACGATCGATTTGGAATTCAAACTCGAGCAAACCTTCACAGCAGATCTTGAAAATCCAAATTCAGCAGCATTCAAAAACTTATCAACCGTAGTTTCCACAGCGGTAAGTCCACTCTGTCAAATATCCCTCAAGGACTCTACCGAGAATTAATTATATCTTTATTTAGATATTTAACGGGTGGATAATGCTAATATGCATGCGTGTGTGTGTGTGTGTGTGTGTGTGTGTGTGTGTGTGTGTGTGTGTGCGTGTGCGTGTGCGTGATTTCTGTGTTCTTTTCACAGCTGGACAATCTGTATAGAGCACAATTTCCTAACTTCTATCGAACTGTGATCAACGGCTTCAGGTATGCTCTTGACATAATCTTTTTTGGACCAATACCAATATTTATGACAAAATCCATAACAATAATGAAATCCAACAATACTCATCTTTTCACAGCCAAGGTTCAATTGTGGTAAATGCGACCCTGCTGTTTAACAACGCCAACACCAGTGCACCAACAATCGATGCTGTGGCTAACACTTTAGTGGAGGCTGTGACAAATGCCAGTTCCAGCTTCTCACTACCTGTGAATGCATCAACAGTTGTTGCTACAAGTATGAGATTTTAAATTTTAAATTTCTTTCAAATTTACAACATATATGAAGCTACATTACTGCTTTAACTGCTGCTCCAGCATTTCCATTAATTTACAATATTTCTAAAGGTACAGCTTCTACAACAGTTGCTCCAACCACTGCTTCAATTACTACTACGTCATCGTTCAACACAACTTCATCACCAGTTACTGCAACTTCACCACCAGGTAATGCAATGTCATCATTAGTCATTTCAATTTTATTTAGTAATTCTACTTTAATACCAGTAAACACAACCTCACCACATATCAACTCTACTTCACCACCAGCCAATGCAACGTCACCACCAGTTAATGCAACATCACCACCAGTTAATACAACATCACCACCAGTTACTGTGACATCACCACCAGTTAATGTGACATCACCACCAGTTAATACGACATCACCACCAGTTAATGTGACATCACCACCAGTTAATGCAACATCACCACCAGTTAATGCAACATCACCACCAGTTAATACAACATCAACACCAGTTAATGCAACGTCACCACCACTTAATATAACTTCACCACCAGTTAATGTGACATCACCACCAGTGAATGTGACATCACCACCAGTTAATGTGACATCACCACCAGTTAATGTGACATCACCACCAGTTAATGTGACATCACCACCAGTTAATGTGACATCACCACCAGTTAATGTGACATCACCACCTGTTAATGTGACATCACCACCAGTTAATGTGACATCACCACCAGTTAATGCAACTTCACCACCAGTTAATACAACATCACCACCAGTTAATGTGACATCACCACCTGTTAATGTGACATCACCACCAGTTAATGTGACATCACCACCAGTTAATGTGACATCACCACCTGTTAATGTGACATCACCACCAGTGAATGTGACATCACCACCTGTTAATGTGACATCACCACCAGTTAATGCAACGTCACCACCACTTAATATAACTTCACCACCAGTTAATGTGACATCACCACCAGTTAATGTGACATCACCACCAGTTAATGCAACATCACCACCAGTTAATACAACATCACCACCAGTTAATGTGACATCACCACCAGTTAATGTGACATCACCACCAGTTAATGTGACATCACCACCAGTTAATGCAACTTCACCACCAGTTAATACAACATCACCACCAGTTAATGTGACATCACCACCTGTTAATGTGACATCACCACCAGTTAATGTGACATCACCACCAGTTAATGTGACATCACCACCTGTTAATGTGACATCACCACCAGTGAATGTGACATCACCACCTGTTAATGTGACATCACCACCAGTTAATACAACATCACCACCAGTTAATGTGACATCACCACCAGTTAATGTGACATCACCACCAGTTAATGTGACATCACCACCAGTTAATGCAACTTCACCACCAGTTAATACAACATCACCACCAGTTAATGTGACATCACCACCAGTTAATGCAACGTCACCACCACTTAATATAACTTCACCACCAGTTAATGTGACATCACCACCAGTTAATGTGACATCACCACAAGTTAATGCAACATCACCACCAGTTAATACAACATCACCACCAGTTAATGTGACATCACCACCAGTTAATGTGACATCACCACCAGTTAATGTGACATCACCACCAGTTAATGTGACATCACCACCAGTTAATGTGACATCACCACCAGTTAATGTGACATCACCGCCTGTTAATATGACATCACCACCAGTGAATGCAACTTCAACACCAGTCTATACAACATCACCACATGTTACTGTAACTTCATCACCAGTCATTGCAACTACATTACCAGGTAAAACAACTCAACCATTAGTCAAAACAACTTCACCACTATATCACAAACAGAAACCATACACATCATGAACTCATCTTGTTCACGTGCGGTGCCTGTGCTATGATTAAGATAATATCAAGTTAAACAGTTCAACCATGACTCAATAGATCTTTATTGCAAATGCATCTGACTTAATCCTTAGTAATAGCTACTTACAGCAACAAATTTTGTCCTATCCTTTGTGCTCCAGCATCAGTGGCAACGATCGATTTGGAATTCAAACTCGAGCAAACCTTCACAGCAGATCTTGAGAATCCAAATTCAGCAGCATTCAAAAACTTATCAACCGTAGTTGCCACAGCGGTAAGTCCACTCTGTCAAATATCCCTCAAAGACTCTACCAAGAATTTATTCTACTTTTATTTTGATTTTAATAGGTGAATAATACAAATATACATTGTGTGTGTGTGTGTGTGTGTGTGTGTGTGTGTGTGTGTGTGTGTGTGTGTTCTTTTCACAGCTGGACAATCTGTATAGAGCACAATTTCCTAGCTTCTATCGAACTGTGATCAACGGCTTCAGGTATGCTCTTGACATAATCTTTTTTACCAATATTCATGACAAAATCCATAACAATAATGAAATCTAACAATACTCATCTTTTCACAGCCAAGGTTCAATTGTGGTAAATGCGACCCTGCTGTTTAACAACGCCAACTCTAGTGCACCAACAATCCATGCTGTGGAAAACACTTTAGTGGAGGCTGTGACAAATGGCAGTTCAGGCTTCTCCCTTCCTGTGAATGCATCAACAGTTGTTGCAACAAGTATGTGTTTGTTTATTTTTCTATTTTATTTTTAATTGAACAGAAAGCTGCAACCATTGCTGCAATTCATTACCACCCAAGGCCATGCATGCTCTCATTTACACTGTGTTTTATAGGTGCTGAAACAACAACAGCTGCTCTCACCACCATCGTTTCAACCGCTCCGACCACAGTTGCTCCCACTACAGTTGCAAATATGACATCTGCTCCCACTACGGTTGCAAATATGACATCTGCTCCCACTACGGTTGCAAATATGACATCTGCTCCCACTACGGTTGCAAATATGACATCTGCTCCCACTACGGTTGCAAATATGACATCTGCTCCCACTACGGTTGCAAATATGACATCTGCTCCCACTACGGTTGCAAATATGACATCTGCTCCCACTACAGTGGTTCCCACTACAGTTGCTCCCACCACTGATTTTACTACCACAGTTACGGCCGCTGCTACCACGGTCACTGCCACCACTGCTGCAGCTACCACAACTGCAGCTGCCACAACTGCAGCTGCCACCACCGCCACTATCAATACAGATGCTCCTACGGCCGATGAAGACACCGTAACTCTTACGTTTAGTCTCAACCAAGCCTTCACCTCTGATCTCTCCGACTCGTCTACCACAGCATATAAGACTTTGGCTGCCACAGTGGTCTCACAAGTAAGAGAAATGATGTGCTTTTGATGATGATGTAATAATGCATACAGGAATATATCTTTTAATATGTATTAATCTAATTCAAGTCAGATTTGGATTGATCAATCGATCGATCAAATGATTGAATGAATACTTTATTAGCAGTTTACAGGTACAATAATGGTAAAAGGATAACACAGAAAGCCGTGAGGGCTTGTTTCTATTGTGGTCCTTAATAAAGTAAATCATGGAATTACATGTTTCATGCCATGTTTAAGCACCTGCTTCGGTTTAAATAAAAATGAATTCAGTTCAACACGAAACATTTGCATTCTTCTCTTTCAGGTAAACTCGATTTACAGCACCAGCAGCAGCACTTCATCTTTCAAACGCTCTATAGTCGACAGTTTCACGTAAGACAGAATTCGGACCAATTGCTTACTTTTTACTTTTTGCATTTTCATTTTAGCAATTGGTTTGCAATTTAAAAGTCACATTCTCTTTCTGACACCTTACAGGTCAGGATCAATCGTTACTACAATGAGTCTGGTGTTCCCGACGAGCTCAGTTCCTTCTACAAGCGCAGTAGAAACAGCGATGACTACAGCAATAAGCAGCGGCTCCACCGGCTCCCTGAACATCATTTCGAGCACCGTCAGCGCAACCGTTTCCACCACTGCTACCACCACTGCTGCAGCTACCACTGCAGCTGCCACCACTGCTGCAGCTACCACTGCAGCTGCTACCACTGCTGCAGCCACCACTCCTGAAGCTACCACAGCTGCTACCACAGCCACTGCAGCTGCTACCACTGTTGAAGCTACCACTGCAGCTGCCACCACTGCTGCAGCTACCACTGCAGCTGCCACCACTGCTGCAGCTACCACTGCAGCTGCCACCACTGCAGCTGCCACCACTGCTGCAGCTACCACTGCAGCTGCCACCACTGCAGCTGCCACCACTGCTGCAGCCACCACTGCTGCAGCTACCACTGCAGCTGCCACCACTGCAGCTGCCACCACTGTTGCAGCTACCACTGTTGCAGCTACCACTGCAGCTGCTACCACTGCAGCTGCTACCACTGCAGCTGCCACAACTGCCACTGTCAATACAGATGCTCCTACTGCCGATGAAGACACCGTAACTCTTACGTTTAGTCTCGACCAAACCTTCACCTCTGATCTCTCCGACTCGTCTACCACAGCATATAAGGCTTTGGCTGCCACAGTGGTCTCACAAGTAAGAGAAATGACATGCTTTCTCAATAATGTAATAATGCATACAGGAATGTAGTTTTTAATTTGTATTAATCTCATTTAAGTCAGATGTGGATTGATTGATTGATTGATCGATCAACTGATTGAATGATATATAATAATATAATAATAATTTTAAAAGGATAACACAGAGAGCCATGAGGGCTTGTTTCTATTGTGGTCCAAAATCATGGAATTAATGCCATTTTTCAGCACCTGCTTCGGTTTAAATCAAAATTAAATCATTTCAACACGAAACATTTAAGAGCAATGGGGGGGGGGGGGACTTTATGAAACTTCACTTCATTGCAGCTTATCATTTTCTAGTTGGGACACGATATTTCCATCAGCAATTGAGCTAAACCCATTTGCATTCTTCTCTTTCAGGTAAACTCGATTTACAGCACCAGCAGCAGCACTTCATCTTTCAAACGCTCTATAGTCGACAGTTTCACGTAAGACGGAGTTCTGACCAATTGCTTACTTTGCATTTTGTGTTTAGCAATTAATTTGCAATTTAAAAAAGTCACATTCTCTTTATCGCTCATTACAGGTCAGGATCAATCGTTACTACAATGAGTCTGGTGTTCCCGACGAGCTCAGTTCCTTCTACAAGCGCAGTAGAAACAGCGATGACTACAGCAATAAGCAGCGGCTCCACCGGCTCCCTGAACATCATTTCGAGCACCGTCAGCGCAACCGTTTCCACCACTGCTACCACCACTGCTGCAGCTACCACTGCAGCTGCCACCACTGCTGCAGCTACCACTGCAGCTACCACCACTGCTGCAGCTACCACTGCTGCAGCTACCACAGCTGCTACCACAGCCACTGCCACCACTGCAGCTGCCACCACTGCAGCTGCCACCACTGTTGCAGCTACCACTGCAGCTGCCACCACTGCAGCTGCTACCACTGCAGCTGCTACCACTGCAGCTGCCACAACTGCCACTGTCAATACAGATGCTCCTACTGCCGATGAAGACACCGTAACTCTTACGTTTAGTCTCGACCAAACCTTCACCTCTGATCTCTCCGACTCGTCTACCACAGCATATAAGACTTTGGCTGCCACAGTGGTCTCACAAGTAAGAGAAATGACATGCTTTCTCAATAATGTAATAATGCATACAGGAATGTCATTTTTAATTTGTATTAATCTCATTTAAGTCAGATGTGGATTGATTGATTGATCGATCAACTGATTGAATGATATATAATAATATAATAATAATTTTAAAAGGATAACACAGAGAGCCATGAGGGCTTGTTTCTATTGTGGTCCAAAATCATGGAATTAATGCCATTTTTCAGCACCTGCTTCGGTTTAAATCAAAATGAAATCAGTTCAACACAAAACATTTAAGAGCAATGGGGGGGGGGACTTTATGAAACTTCACTTCATTGCAGCTTATCATTTTCTAGTTGGGACACGATATTTCCATCAGCAATTGAGCTAAACCCATTTGCATTCTTCTCTTTCAGGTAAACTCGATTTACAGCACCAGCAGCAGCACTTCATCTTTCAAACGCTCTATAGTCGACAGTTTCACGTAAGACGGAGTTCTGACCAATTGCTTACTTTGCATTTTGTGTTTAGCAATTAATTTGCAATTTAAAAAAGTCACATTCTCTTTATCGCTCATTACAGGTCAGGATCAATCGTTACTACAATGAGTCTGGTGTTCCCGACGAGCTCAGTTCCTTCTACAAGCGCAGTAGAAACAGCGATGACTACAGCAATAAGCAGCGGCTCCACCGGCTCCCTGAACATCATTTCGAGCACCGTCAGCGCAACCGTTTCCACCACTGCTACCACCACTGCTGCAGCTACCACTGCAGCTGCCACCACTGCTGCAGCTACCACTGCTGCAGCTACCACAGCTGCTACCACAGCCACTGCCACCACTGCAGCTGCCACCACTGCAGCTGCCACCACTGTTGCAGCTACCACTGCAGCTGCCACCACTGCAGCTGCTACCACTGCAGCTGCCACCACTGTTGCAGCTACCACTGCAGCTGCTACCACTGCAGCTGCTACCACTGCAGCTGCTACCACTGCAGCTGCCACAACTGCCACTGTCAATACAGATGCTCCTACTGCCGATGAAGACACCGTAACTCTTACGTTTAGTCTCGACCAAACCTTCACCTCTGATCTCTCCGACTCGTCTACCACAGCATATAAGACTTTGGCTGCCACAGTGGTCTCACAAGTAAGAGAAATGACATGCTTTCTCAATAATGTAATAATGCATACAGGAATGTAGTTTTTAATTTGTATTAATCTCATTTAAGTCAGATGTGGATTGATTGATTGATTGATCGATCAACTGATTGAATGATATATAATAATATAATAATAATTTTAAAAGGATAACACAGAGAGCCATGAGGGCTTGTTTCTATTGTGGTCCAAAATCATGGAATTAATGCCATTTTTCAGCACCTGCTTCGGTTTAAATCAAAATGAAATCAGTTCAACACAAAACATTTAAGAGCAATGGGGGGGGGGGACTTTATGAAACTTCACTTCATTGCAGCTTATCATTTTCTAGTTGGGACACGATATTTCCATCAGCAATTGAGCTAAACCCATTTGCATTCTTCTCTTTCAGGTAAACTCGATTTACAGCACCAGCAGCAGCACTTCATCTTTCAAACGCTCTATAGTCGACAGTTTCACGTAAGACGAAGTTCTGACCAATTGCTTACTTTGCATTTTGTGTTTAGCAATTCATTTGCAATTTAAAAAAGTCACATTCTCTTTATCGCTCATTACAGGTCAGGATCAATCGTTACTACAATGAGTCTGGTGTTCCCGACGAGCTCAGTTCCTTCTACAAGCGCAGTAGAAACAGCGATGACTACAGCAATAAGCAGCGGCTCCACCGGCTCCCTGAACATCATTTCGAGCACCGTCAGCGCAACCGTTTCCACCACTGCTACCACCACTGCTGCAGCTACCACTGCAGCTGCCACCACTGCTGCAGCTACCACTGCAGCTACCACCACTGCTGCAGCTACCACTGCAGCTGCCACCACTGCAGCTGCCACCACTGTTGCAGCTACCACTGCAGCTACCACCACTGCAGCTGCTACCACTGTTGAAGCTACCACTGCAGCTGCTACCACTGCAGCTGCTACCACTGTTGAAGCTACCACTGCAGCTGCTACCACTGCAGCTGCTACCACTGCAGCTGCCACAACTGCCACTGTCAATACAGATGCTCCTACTGCCGATGAAGACACCGTAACTCTTACGTTTAGTCTCGACCAAACCTTCACCTCTGATCTCTCCGACTCGTCTACCACAGCATATAAGACTTTGGCTGCCACAGTGGTCTCACAAGTAAGAGAAATGACATGCTTTCTCAATAATGTAATAATGCATACAGGAATGTAGTTTTTAATTTGTATTAATCTCATTTAAGTCAGATGTGGATTGATTGATTGATTCATCGATCAACTGATTGAATGATTGAATGATATATAATAATATAATAATATTTTTAAAAGGATAACACAGAGAGCCATAAGGGCTTGTTTCTATTGTGGTCCAAAATCATGGAATTAATGCCATTTTTCAGCACCTGCTTCGGTTTAAATCAAAATGAAATCAGTTCAACACGAAACATTTAAGAGCAATGGGGGGGGGGGGGGTTGGGACTTTATGAAACTTCACTGCATTGCAGCTTATAATTTTCTAGTTGGGACACGATATTTCCATCAGCAATTGAGCTAAACCCATTTGCATTCTTCTCTTTCAGGTAAACTCGATTTACAGCACCAGCAGCAGCACTTCATCTTTCAAACGCTCTATAGTCGACAGTTTCACGTAAGACGGAGTTCTGACCAATTGCTTACTTTGCATTTTGAGTTTAGCAATTCATTTTCAAATTTTAAAAGTCACATTGTCTTTATCGCTCATTACAGGTCAGGATCAGTCGTTACTACAATGAGTCTGGTGTTCCCGACGAGCTCAGTTCCTTCTACAAGCGCAGTAGAAACAGCGATGACTACAGCAATAAGCAGCGGCTCCACCGGCTCCCTGAACATCATTTCGAGCACCGTCAGCGCAACCGTTGCGACCACAGCTACCACCACAGCTGCAGCTACCACTGCAGCCTCCACCACTGCTGCAGCTACCACTGCAGCTGCCACCACTTCTGCAGCTTCCACATCTACACCTGCTCCCACCACTGTTGCTACTACCACAGTTACGGTCGCTCCTGAACCAGTTGCATCAGAAGGTAAAAAAAATGTTTTTTAACCATGACTACAATCATGTTGATTGCAAATTAATCTGACTCCATTAATTGTGTCAACTAACTTTGAACTCTCTGCTTTGGTGCTGCAGTGACATTCGGGCTGGAATTCAAACTCATGGACAATTTCACAGTAGCTCTTGAAAACTCAAACTCAGCAGAATTCCAAGCCTTAGCAAGCGAAGTAACCTCAGCAGTAAGTCCTCACTCCTCACTGTATACATTCTAAATAAGTACAGTGTACATTTTACTATGATTAAAGTGTTTATTGTGGTAATAATTCTAATACATGTGCTATGTTTTTGTGTTATTTTTTAAAGCTGGACGCTCTCTACAGTGAGAAATTCCCAGGCTTTAATCGTACTGTGATCAACAGCTTCAGGTATTGTCTTGATTTAACCGACCAAATAATACAAAATTGACTATACATTTAAAAAAATTATTTCAGGAAATTGCTCTATTGAAATCACCAATTTTGTGTTTTGGTCTGACATGTGGGCAACAACAATAATTATATTTTGTCTTCACAGCCAAGGATCAATTGTGGTAAATGCAACCCTGATATTTAACGAGGATGACAACGCCAACTCCAGTACACCAACAACCACTTCTGTGGTAGATGCTTTAGTAGAGGCTGTGTCCAACAGTAGCTTCTCCCTTAATGTGAATGCATCAACAGTTGTGGCAACAAGTATGTTTTTGTTTTCTTTTTATTTATTTCATTTCAAATCTTTGACAGGGATCTGCAACCAATGCTGCTTTCATTACTACTCAAGTTTTGATAATGATTTACACTGTTTTATTTACAGTTGCAGAAACAACGGATACTACCACAGCTGCACCTGCTACTACAGCTGCAGCTACCACTGCAGCTGCTACCACTGTTGCTGCCACCAATGCACCTGCCACCACTGTAGCAGCCACCACAGTTGCTGCCACCACAGTTGCTGCCACCACTGCTGCAGCTACCACTGCTGCAGCTACCACTGCAGCTGCCACCACTGCAGCTGCCACTGTCAATACAGATGCTCCTACTGCCGATGAAGCCACCGTCACTCTTACGTTTAGTCTCAACCAAACCTTCAGCTCTGATCTCTCCAACACTTCTACCACAGCATATAAGGCTTTGGCTGCCACAGTGGTCTCACAAGTAAGAGAAATGTTGTACTTTATCAATAATGTAATAATAATGCATACAGTAATGTAGCTTTTAATGTGTATTAATCTAATTTAAGTCAAGATGTGGATTGATCGATCAATCGATTAAATTATTGAATGAATACTTTATTAGCAGTGTGCAAAAGGTACAATAATGCTAAAAGGATAACACAAAAAGCCCTGAGGGCTTGTTTCTATTGTGGAATTAACGCTATTTTTCAGTGAATGGATATTTCTTCTGTTTGAGTTAGAACACTTGCTTCGGTTTAAATAAAATTTAAATCAGTTCAACACGAAACATTTAAGAGAAATAATAAACTTTATTCAAATTCACTGCATTGCAGTGCAGCATTTTCTAGTTGGGACAGAATTGAGCTAAACCTATTTGCATTCTTCTCTTTCAGGTAAACTCGATTTACAGCAACAGCAGCAGCACTTCATCTTTCAAACGCTCTATAGTCAACAGTTTCACGTAAGACTTTTTTTTTAATCAATTGTTTACTTTCCATTATGAGTTTGGCAAACGATTTGCAATTTAAAAGTCACATTCTCTTTCTCACACCTTACAGGTCAGGATCAGTCGTTACTTCAATGAGTCTGGTGTTCCCGACGAGCTCAGTTCCTTCTACAAGCGCAGTAGAAACAGCGATGACTACAGCAATAAGCAGCGGCTCCACCGGCTCCCTAAACATCATCTCAAGCACCGTCAGCGCAACCGTTTCCACCACTGCTACCACCATTGCTGCTGCTACCACTGCAGCTGCTACCACTGCAGCTGCTACCACTGCTGCAGCCACTACAGCTGCAGCTACCACTGCTGCTGCAGCTACCACTGCTGCAGCAGCTACCACTGCTGCTGCTGCTACCAATGTTGCAGCCACCACAGTTGCTGCCACCACAGTTGCTGCCACCACTGCAGCTGCCACCACTGCAGCTGCCACTGTCAATACAGATGCTCCTACTGCCGATGAAGACACCGTCACTCTTACGTTTAGTCTCAACCAAATCTTCAGCTCTGATCTCTCCAACATGTCTACCACAGCCTATAAGGCTTTGGCTGCCACAGTGGTCTCACAAGTAAGAGAAATGTTGTACTTTATCAATAATGTAATAATAATGCATACAGTAATGTAGCTTTTAATGTGTATTAATCTAATTTACGTCAAGATGTGGATTGATCGATCAATCGATTGAATGATTGAATGAATACTTTATTAGCAGTGTGCAAAAGGTACAATAATGCTAAAAGGATAACACAAAAAGCCCTGAGGGCTTGTTTCTATTGTGGTCCTTAATAAAGTGAACCATGGCATTAACGCCATTTTTCAATGAATGGATATTTCTTCTGTTTGAGTTAGAACACTTGCTTCGGTTTAAATAAAATTTAAATCAGTTCAACACCAGAAATAATAAACGTAATTCAAATTCACTGCATTGCAGTGCAGCTTATTGCTTATTGCTTATTTCCATCAGCAATTGAGCTAAACCTATTTGTATTCTTCTCTTTCAGGTAAACTCGATTTACAGCACCAGCAGCAGCACTTCATCTTTCAAACGCTCTATACTCAACAGTTTCACGTAAGACTTTTTTTTTTATCAATTGTTTACTTTCCATTAGGAGTTTGGCTAACGATTTGCAATCTAAAAGTCACATTCTCTTTCTCACACATTACAGGTCAGGATCAGTCGTTACTAGAATGAGTCTGGTGTTCCCAATAGGCTCAGTTCCTTCTACAAGCGCAGTAGAAAGAGCGATGAATACTGCAATAAGCAGCGGCTCCACCGGCTCCCTGAACATCATCGCCGGTTCCGTTAGTGCAGGTATGTTTGTCTTTTTTAAATACATAATTACAATTTATTTCAATAGCTGAAATGTCATATGATTTTTATCGTTGCTGTCGGTGGAAACTGTTCCTTTTTAAAAGTATTTTAAAGATATCTACTGACAACCACAGTAGGGTTAGGGTTAGATCTACAAGCTGTGGCATGCCTCACATTGCGAGGCATTGTGAGCTTGAAGATCTGCTATTTTCACTACCTTTATGCTGGTTTGATGAAGTATACTAGCCTAATAGTTAATTAAACTACTTAATTAAACGAATAGTAAAAGCATCAAAAGTTGAAAGTTGGAGAAAGGTGTCCAGTTAAAGGATAGGATGGGTTTTAAAAATTCTGGAAACTTGTTTATATAACCTACATTCATTATTCACTCCAATATGATTTAAAAGGATCAATATCTATCTATCTATATCTATCTGCTTCACATAGATTGTGCATTACATTCACCCATTCACACACACATTCATACACCGATGGCGGCGGAAACTATGCAATGCACCAACCAGCACATCAGGAGCAATTAGGGGTTCAATGTCTTGCTCAAGGACACTTTGACCCTAACTATAGGCGAGCCCGGGTTCGAACTGGCAACCTTGCGGTTACCAACCAGCCACTCTAGCCCCTGAGCCACCGCCGCCCCCGTGTGCAGGTACCCTGTGCGCAAGTGTAGAGGCTTTGAGTGGTTACGGGCCTGTGAAATCTCTTCACATATGGCAGTGAATTCCCATTTCTCACCTTTTTTTTTTCTCTCTCCTTTTCCAACATTCAGAGCCGTCAACGATATCAGGCAGCAGCAGGCCTCGGCCGACGGTCTTCTCCGTGGCTGTGCTGCCACTTATTGTACTCTATGTGGCTCACCTACTGGCTAGGTTATAGCTACCATCGTCGTAGGTGACATTAGTTGACCCCGTTTTACACTCCTATACCAAGCAGAAGAAAACTCCAGGAAGCCACAGAGAATTATGCGCTATGAATTTTACCATGCGCTTGTGGTAAAAGGATGTGTATGTGTTATGGACATGTTAAAGCTTAACGTACAGTATTTCCCCCCATTTTATTGCTTGTGTGCCAATTCCATTTTAATTCATGGAAACTGTACGAAGGGTTTATAATAAAGCTTTTAACTGCAGACGATTATAATACAAAAAGGACAGAGCAGAAGAAATGAGGGGAAAGGAGAAATGCAAAGGCATCCATTTGGGGTGTCTTGTAATAATTTCTCAACATTTTCTACTGAATGTTTATTTATTTGAGAAAAGTAAATATTTGTTTAATACAACTTAATATATGATGTACATACTGTAAGCTGACAGAGCAGATCATATTTTACTCCAATGATGTGTGTGTGCTTACTTTGATTAGGGGTGTCAATGAATCATTATGCCTATATATTTGCAATGTGTGGTTGAGGAGTTACTATAGCAAGGTGTGTGGACGTACATCATTGGGTAGAATAAAATGTAATATATTCTTAGCAATAGAAAGCACATTATCACCAATTAAAAGCACCAAAATGGATTAATCACAAAAAAGCCAAAGCTTGTATATGTTGTGGTCCATAGTGGATATTGTATTTAACAATGCAATTGGTTTTCAATTTGAAAAAAAGAAAGCATATAGCCAAGTGCTATAGGTAAGTATGGACTTGTTTGTGAAGAAAACAACAAGCCTATACAATCTACATTTAAGAAATACCAATTGATGGACAACAGCAAATGCATTTTCCAAGGAAAGTATAAGGAAATTGCTATTGTGTTCGTCTATTGCATGCAGTACAACTAAGTCTGATGTCAAAACCACACACCTGGTGCTGTCATGAATAATTGTTCCTATTTAAAAATCCCATTGCCTATTATTTAAGATAAGAACTCAGTTAATGTAGCAACTTTATTTATTATTGTGCCAAACTTTATTATTATTCATATTTTTGTTGTTGCTATGTAGTGAGTTCGGAAATATTTTAAACTTGGCAAGGTGATGATGCAGTGCTTTCTTATTGTGCGTCATTCCAGAAACCTATATTTTTTATGTCTGCATGAATTGTTTTATTTTAAACTGTCTAATCATGAAATAAACTGTTTCAAATAAAAAGCATAGTATCTGCATAATGAGTCACTTGTTATTCAGCAAGTTATCCGCGTACACTGTAATTACGCACCCATAGCAATGTTTTATAACAATATTCACAATACATTATAAACTAGATAAAGTGCCCCTCGGGGCACAGGTCTCCACCAGGGCAGGTCAGGTTGTGGCCTCCTGGTGGCACTATATGGTGGTGCCATTTATTTTTTACGCCTTGGATGGCAATTGGATGATTTGAGGCATTTTGTTCCAAAATGCGTTTTATTCGCATTGGTTATAGGCCTATTATAGCGCCAACTGTTGGTGGCGCTATAACAGGCCAATGTGAAAAGGGTGGGATTGCTCAGCCTAGTAGGAAAGTCTGTGAAAGATTTCAAGTAAATTGCACGCTGCGTTCATGACTTGAGGCTTTTTGTTCAAAACAAGCCAATTCTGCAAACTTTGAAAGCCAATGTTAGCCAATTAGGATGGAATATGTAATATCGGACAGATCCGTCTTGAACACATGACTATAGAGATAGTGTGTAACGATTTGCAGGATTTTTGGACAGAATCTCGAGTAATATCACAAAATGTGTTTTACAAAAGTCGGCCTATTGGTGGCGCTATAACAGGACTCTCTGGAAAGTTTGGGGCTGAGGTTCATCGTTGGCATCCAGGGAGTGTTTGTGCAAAATTTGGCATGGACCGGGTTAACGGTGCCGGAGAGGACGGAGTGCAAAACATACTCTCTCCCCATGCCTTCGGCCTGGTGGAGACAATCATTTTATAATGACTTATCATAATACTTAACAATGGGCCAGGATCGGTAGTACTGTATTAGAATGCGAATTACAAAATTATAATGCATTATAGTGTGACTCTAAGTCACTATAAGTTAAGGCCAGGAATGACATTACTTTGACATTCTGTATGCTTTAATACATATATTTTAATATTTTGTTTTTGATAATGTTGATAACTAACTCCTCATAAAATGTGTCTCATTGATTATCAATTGAAGAGTGCACATTTTATCAGCAGAAAACTTCCCAGCAATTGCGGCAAACAATTAAAGATTTTTCTTGAAGCAGTTTCAAATCAGTTTGTTAAATTGGGATCTATTAGAAATCTGAGTAGGCCTATAGCTACATTAAATAACATTATTTTTCAATTTCATTTTACACATGCATTTTGAATCAGATACATGTAACATGTTTATCTAATGCTGATCTTATATACCATACCAGATCATCAAGACCAGTGGCACCCACTGTGCAGTCATGGCCCGGAGAGAATTATGTCATAAACCTGTCATCACATCCCTCGCTGTCACTCGATCAGTGCTCTACAGATATAGACTAGTTAGACCAGTCGTATTCCATTGCAATGTCAACTTGACATACGATTGTATGATTGTATGACGCCTACTGGGCCTATATTGTATATAAGGAATGAAGACATTCGCACACTGTGGGCTCCGATGCTAGTGATAAGTGCCTTTATTTGCACAATGAATGACTGACGTTTCGAGCACAATGCTCTTCCTCAGACTAAAGGTGAACACAGAGGAATTCTTTATACAACCCTCTTGTCAATCATGATCACATGGAATGGGTAACAGCTGTGTACAGAATCACATGATCACAACAAGTCAGAGATATGGTACAAGGCAATGATAAAGAGTAAAGTGACACATGCATGATGAAAATCAACAATAAATATACGTAAAAAATGTCACTCCTCAGACAATTGTATACAACATAATGAACCAGAAGTTGTTTTAAATACATTCATAAATTATCTAAGATTCACCATTCTTCAAAAACAGTCTACTTGTGGGGTTAAAAAATAGATAAGAAGAAGAAGAAGAAGAGGAAGAAGAAGATACTGTATAATAATACACAATAATACAGTAATAATTATACAGTATCATATTTGGTACATGAGAAAAACACATTACACTTATTGGTTTCTGTATGCAACAGCAGGATATGTTTCAGAGCAGATGTGAACTATCATCTGTGTGGTTCTGACGAGCGTGCCTATTAATGTCCAACTGTTTACTTAAGATAAACAGCCATCAAGTGGTTTTATGTTCCCAGAGCTTCACCACTGTGGACCTGATTAATTGATTGACCAGCTGAGAACCATGGGACTTATCTTAGAAGACTCAAAAAACTTTTTTTTTTCTTTTCCTTTTTTATGTTGTGTGTCTGGAGTCTGGACAGAGTATATCATCATCCCCCACCATGCTTCCACCCTGACATAGGAAACCGTTTGATGTCACGTTTTTCTGTTTTTCTCCCCCGGGCCATTGCAGCACTTGCAGAACATTGTACTGCCTCACCGGTAAGTAGATTTCATACATTACTATACAATATACATAAATAATAACAGCCTATGATGCCTACAGGTTATTATTATACAGATGGATGGTAACAGTAATGCCTATATGTAGATAACAAAGCTATAAATATATTACATTTTTTTATATAGGCCTATATAATGAATGAGCTACAATTAATAGATAGGCTATGTTCATAACATATTACAAACGCTGAGGAAGGCCATACAGGCCGAAACGAGTACGTTTTAGTCTCAGAGATAAATAAAATCATGTAAAAGGTCATACAATGAGTGCTGGCATTTTCTTCATCTTAACTCATATCTTCGAGCCTTGCACCTAGAAGGATTTTGTTTGAACCCGGAGTGCTGCGGGTTGTCTGCTACGGCAGTACTTTTCTCTATGTTCATAACATATAAATCACTATCAGCCATAGCCTAATGTGTTATAAGACTTCCTATAAGCCTTATATAAAGTCAGGTGTCATGATTATCATGATCATAACCACTCAACCTGGCATGAAAAGTATGTTAATGAACATGTTTTTTTTCTTAAACCAGACATGATAGTTATGTTATGGCATACCATAACACCTTCAAGACATATCATTGTCTGCTTAAAGTTAAAAGGCAAATATAGTGTGTTTAAGTAAAATCTACCGTAGTGCATTACATTTACATTCACCCATTAACACACACCAATGCCGGAGGAAACCATGCAAGGCACCAACCTGCACAACGGGAGCAATTAGGGGTTCAGAGTCTTGCTCAAGGACACTAACTCTGGGGGAGCCCGGGTTCGAACTGGGAACCTTGCGGTTCCCATCCAGTCACTCTACCTCTGAGCCACATTCCTTACTTTACTTAATTAATCCATGCATTGTTTTTACCATAAGTATGTTACAGTATGGCATGCACGCTTCATATTCAGTACATTTACGGAAAGGACTATGATGTCCATAGAACCTGTGTCACGATCCGTGACCTGTTCTGTCAACCTTCTGTGTTTTCATATGCTCCCACCCTGTTTCTTATGTAATCTAATGTAGTGTATCTTGGTTTCCTCTGTTGCTACTGTTACCTGTGTTGTCTAACCAGTCCTGTGATTTTGCCAGTGTTTCCACCTGTGTCCTCTAATTAGTCCCCAGCCTATCCCATTGTTGCATGTCAGTTAGTTTCACCTGTGTCCTAGCTTACTCCCTGTGTTCTTTCAGTGGCAGTTGTGAGTACGTTGTTTATATGTTGCCTGTGAGTATTTGTAACCAAATTCCTTGGTTCCTTCTAGATACCCTAGTTTTCCAAGTATAGTAGTGTTCTGACTGCCTCTAGTGTTTTTTACTTTGCCTGTGCCTGGCCTTTGATTTTGCCTGCCCCGTGCCCGACAAAGTTTTGGTCGCAATAAAACACTGAACCTGTCTTTCCCTGCCTCTGTCTCTCATCCTGCATTTGGGTCCTTACACTCAGTGTCTGTCCATTGTGAACGAGTTGTCCCTTTCCCGATTCCCAGACCTAATGGCATTCTACAGTTGGGCCACGCTGACAGTCTTTCTGTCTTGGGCGAGTGCGGTTGAAGGGTCAGCGTTCACCCTCCTGCTATCTCTGCCCAACACGTCGGTGCCCTTCAGTGTGGGCAGGATCGGGGCAGGGGCTCTCATCGCCATAGACAGCGTGAACCAGACACCACATCTGTTGACAGGTCAGAGCCATATACTGTACTTTTACCCAGTTCCAGTGGTGTTAAAGTAACTAAGTAGGCCTACTGTACCTTTGACTTTTTACTGTAATGTTGAGGTAGATTTTCTTACTATGCTTATATTTTATACTTCTACGCCACTAAATCTTTTGTATAAATAGACGATCTACAAGCTCACAGCAGAGCACTGCAACACGTACATTCCGAGCATGTAGATCTGCTATTTTTAAATGGGGAATAATGAATAATTTAACTTCTGGCACTTTAAGTACATTCATTAATAACAATACTTTTGGTCCATCACTGTACTTCCACCATTGTCCATTGTCCAACACCAGGCGATGGTGTTTTAAACGGACCCTAGTTTGTCCAGCACGCTTAGCATAGCTTGTCTGTGTACTCTACTCCAGTGAACCCCCAAATTGACACTAATTATAGCGCCCATTTGAAAAGATATGCCAGGGACCCCCCATAAGAGAAGACTTTTACGACTCTCGCAGTGATTTATTTATTTTATTTATTTCAAGGACCCCCAGTGTGAGAGTGTCGAGCGGCCAAGGCAACAAATGAATAGAGACCAGTCCAGGGCACCTTCAATAAGGCTTTATTTCTCCATCACTTGCATCCATCCGTCATATGCATAACAACCTGTCATATCTTGGGTTCAAGACAACTGACTGCTTTTTATAGTGCAGTCCATTACCTGGTTAGCCCATACCATTCCCCATGGGTAACCATAACCATATTCCCCATTCTTAGAATCACACAATGCCATTTTATATAAACTTACTCCCTGTATATGCACCCTCAATACCTATTTACAATTAGTAGTTAGCATAGAATATATATACAACACATACAGGATTACATGCATTATAGTCCATCCCAATCCCCCCTGCTATCCATTTCCCACTTGGTCCCTCCCGGAACTATAAGAGGGGTGCCTATACCCAGAGGGAACTCATTTGCCCGAACACCACCCTGAGAGGAGGATGAGAGTAAACAGAGGTAAGTTTAGACATCAGAGATTTACATTCCTTCTTCACAAGTCTTTTCATTATACTGGTCAATTAGAAAGTATGCTGTCCTATCTATTCCTCAACCAATGTGCCTTATCTCTGCTCATTTGTAGGTGTATGAGGAGATCCACCACTTCAGAGAATCACCGACAACTCAGTGTCCCCCCTTAACTTCAATAAATGCATTTGTTAATATTTGTGTCCTTATTTACATTATACCCTACATGTAGAATTGTGTTAGCATCTGCATTAGGTATAGTGACGGCGTCCGCCGTCACACCCAGTTTTATCGTGCATCAGTCCCCCCATTTAATGACATTTCTATCTCTGGGACCCCAATTAATTAATTACTTTTGGTTCCATTTGTACACACTCAGAGTTACAGACCCATAAGGGTCCATTTGATTCCAAACTATCACTTAGCATGGGGACCCCCTGGAACTCAAGGACCCCTGGGGGTCCCCGGACCCCACTTTGGGAACCACTGCTCTGCGAAGAGACTATAGGCTAGCCGCAATTTGCAACTCTAGATTTTTTTACAATTGGCTGAATCTAGAGTTGCAATAACCTCCATCGACTTCCTATGCATGGTTTTGGTTTTGCATTGGTTTGTGACCTCCTGGTCTTAAATTACGTTAAACTCACCAACATTGCAGCTGTAGTCCAAGCTTGAATTATCCTCTTTCGATCTGGTGTCACTTGTTTATCATAAAAGTCCACGTAAAAAAAGTTATGAGCTACTTTCTGTCCAAAATATTCCACAACAATTATTCCGAGCCGCCATCTTGGATTTTTTCAACGTGCCATAAAACAAGACGTGAGGGGGAGCGCTTGTTTAATAGAATCTTACCTGCGCAGGTAAGACACCCAAAGAAGAGGCCGACACCCTAGGGAGGGAGGGACACTATTAAACAAGCGCTCCCCCTCACGTCTTGTTTTATGGCACGTTGAAAAAATCCAAGATGGCGGCTCGGAATAATAGTTGTGGAATATTTTGGACAGAAAGTAGCTCATAACTTTTTTTACGGGGACTTTTATGATAAACAAGCGACACCAGATCGAAAGAGGATAATTCAAGCTTGGACTACAGCTGCAATGTTGGTGAGTTTAACGTAATTTAAGACCAGGAGGTCACAAACCAATGCAAAACCAAAACCATGCATAGGAAGTCGATGGAGGTTATTGCAACTCTAGATTCAGCCAATTGTAAAAAAATCTAGAGTTGCAAATTGCGGCTAACTATAGGCATGATGCAGGGACATCATTTCGATCTCCCCTCATTTTGATCTGATACTATTATTTCAAATGCTGTGTTATTTCAGGTCACACTCTTGAGTACGACTATGTGGATGAGGAGTGCTCCGATATCAATGGTCCCGGAAAGATAGTGGAGAAGCAAAATAAAAAGAACTACAGTGCTTTCATAGGCCCCAGTTGTTCAAATGTAAGACACTATAGCCTCACATTCAATAATGTCCACATCTCAATGCTTTTCACCTCTGTCCTCTAGTCATAAACTTGAAGATAAAAGGTAAAACCACTTTACCTTCTTGTACCTTTAGGTATGTGCCATTGCTGCTAAACTTGCCGTCTTCTGGAATATTCCTGTCATCAGTCCCACTTGTGCAGACCAGCAGTTTCTAAACAGAACGGTGAAATAATATGGAAGCATAGAAATAACGCTAACTTAACAATAGGTGGGCAATTGTACAGTTATCAATCCATAATCACCTTCTTAATTTTTCTCTGAAAACAGGGTTACCAAACTCTAACCCGAGTCTTTGGGCCCTTCACTAAAATGGGTTCCTTCTTTGTGAGGATATGTGAGAAGTTTGGCTGGAAACGCATTGGTATCATACATGAACCCAGCCCAGTCTGGAGTATACCAGCTGAAGGAATCAGGTAAATACAACTCACCCCAACCGATTCAAGTATTGCGAACATTCAACATTTATTTTGAGCTTCATTCCAAACCATTATCTTGTATAGTGTAGGAGAATTTCATCAACATTTTAATGTAATAAATATATCATCATTGAGGAACTTCCCAGGTGACATTTTATGCTAAAGATTGCCATTGCTCCTCGTGTCATGAAGAATCATGGTAGCACATTGTGAGCACTGAGTAAGAATTTTAATATCTTTATCAACCCACATTTTCTGAATTATGAAAACATATCAAGTTCCTCTATACTGTTGTTACATTTACAGGTGAATTTGCATCGTTGTAACAGCGGGGACGTTAAAGTCAGGGACAAACATTGATTTCAAGATTCTAAGCATTAAAATACATTTATTATTGATTTTGTGCAACATGATAGGGGACATGGCATTTTAGCATACCTCTACTCAAATCAAAGGTATTATTTTATATTTATTTCACTCTGAAGTACAAATATATTATTTTAGAAAAGCTTTAATAGTATTGGTGTTTTATCTTTTTTTCCCCACAAGATATGCTGTATTGTGACTTGGGGACACAAATGGCACCGAATTCTATGACTGCGTCTGGTGCATAGACTGTAGAAAATAGGTCTGGTGACCAGTTTTGAGGCTGGTCACCTTCCGTTTTATGCAGGCAAGATACGGTAACTGACCAATCCATTTTGGTATTTTTCTTGTAGGTACCAAGCTCAGGTTAATAACATCACAGTGGCTACATTAGTGGTATTTCAACCACTCCTTGCCCAAGACAAAACATCTCTAATGGAAGTAGTGGATGGCATATTGATGGAAGTAGCTCTGGTCTCACGCAGTAAGTGTCTCACTATAGTCTCACTATGGTCTCACGCAGTAAGTGTCTCACTATAGTCTCACTATGGTCTCACGCAGTAAGTGTCTCACTATAGTCTCACTATGGTCTCACGCAGTAAGTGTCTCACTATAGTCTCACTATGGTCTCACGCAGTAAGTGTCTCACTATAGTCTCACTATGGTCTCATGAGTAAGTGTCTCACTATAGTCTCACTATGGTCTCACTATGGTCTCATGAGTAAGTGTCTCACTATAGTCTCACTATGGTCTCACTATGGTCTCACTATGGTCTCATGAGTAAGTGTCTCACTATAGTCTCACTATGGTCTCACTATGGTCTCATGAGTAAGTGTCTCACTATGGTCTCACGCAGTAAGTGTCTCACTATAGTCTCACTATGGTCTCACTATGGTCTCATGAGTAAGTGTCTCACTATAGTCTCACTATGGTCTCACTATGGTCTCACTATGGTCTCACGCAGTAAGTGTCTCACTATAGTCTCACTATGGTCTCACTATGGTCTCATGAGTAAGTGTCTCACTATGGTCTCACTATGGTCTCATGAGTAAGTGTCTCACTATAGTCTCACTATGGTCTCACTATGGTCTCACTATGGTCTCATGAGTAAGTGTCTCACTATAGTCTCACTATGGTCTCACGCAGTAAGTGTCTCACTATAGTCTCACTATGGTCTCATGAGTAAGTGTCTCACTATAGTCTCACTATGGTCTCATGAGTAAGTGTCTCACTATAGTCTCACTATGGTCTCACGCAGTAAGACCATTTGTTTCATATTGATGGAAGCTCTATGGTCTCACGCAGTAAGTGACTTTGTTTCATATTGATGGAAGTAGCTATGGTCTCACGCAGTAAGTGACTTTGTTTCAAATTAAGCTACCTTTTAGATCTGAGTTTTACCACAAATGAGGAATTGTGGATGTAAATTTACAGTATTAAATTCACTAGTTATGTAGCCTACTTCATTTCTTTGGAATGTTTATATACACAATAAATTAACCATTTTGTTTGTAATTCAACTGGATTCACTCAAGCCTGACCCAGTGAGTATTTGTATTTCCTTGAAAAAAATACAAACAGCCATTTTTAAGATTCAACTGAATGCAACATGGCTGCGTCCTGGTATCGTGCAACACAAATAGCCGATAGCCTACAAGCTCACATGGCTGTGTCGCAGAACGATTATGTGTGATTCTTGATTAGCTATTTTCAGCGTGCTATTTTCAACCAAGTACAAACCAAGCCTTCTATGTGTTCTTGTTCTCCTACAGTCATTGTCCTGTCAGTGAGTGGCGGTGCTGTGCGGAACATAATGATCCAGGCACACAGAAACGGCCTGATTGATGGCGATTATGTATTCTTCTGCTTTGAACCATACCAGCTGGAAGATTTGTTTGGCAGCTTTGACTGGAGAAGAGGTTGCCAGAGATAATGGGTTGTATTTAATCTAACAAAGTCATGTAAACATTAGATTCATGGCTTTACGACTGTTCGGTTTTAGTAAAAATGTAAGTTTAGAAGCAAACAATTTAATTGTTAATAATTGTTTAAGTTAAGTTGAGTTAAATGTCCTCTAAGATATATTTTTGGGCTTTTTTCTGCCTTTATTGGATAGTGTACAGTACAGTATGGTGACAGGAAATGGGGAGAGAGATGGGGGGGTGACACTTGGCAAAGGTCGTCGGGATCGGGAGTTGAACCCGCGACACACCGCCAGGCTGGCTTAGAATTGTTGATTTATAAGACAAAACACATTTTAGAGCAATACCTCTATGTCAGTGGTTTCCAAAGTGGGGTCCAAGGACCCCCAGGGTTCCTTGAGGGAGTTCCAGGGGGTCCCCAGCTAAATGATAGTTAGGAACCAAATGGACCCTTATGGGTCTGTAACTCTGAGAGTGTACAAATGGAACCAATCTCAGAGTTAAATTAACTTTGATTTTACAATATAAATTGTGGGTCCCAGAGATAGAAATCCCATTAAATGGGAGTCCGTAGCCTAATGCAGGTCAAACCGGGGGCCCTTGAAATGAACATTTTCGACAATCACTGAGAGCCGTAAAAACTTCTCTTATGGGGGTACTTGGCATATATTTTCATATAATTTTGGGGGTCCTTGACATGAAAAAGTTTGGGAACCACTGCTCTATGACCCCTTTTCCACCGGTGGGGAACCGGTTCAGTTCAGAACCAGTTTTTAGCCCATAAGAAGCAAAAATAACTGAACCAGTTCCCAACCGGTGGAAAAGGATGTGTTACACAACTTCTTTTGTGTTCAGTTCAAGTTAGTTTTGTTTTGTTTGCAGGTGATGAGGACGACCGCGTGGCCAGAGAAGCATACCAGGCCTTGTTCCTGTTATCCTTGTACCAGCCTGATGATCAGAGCTACTGGAACTTCTCTAACGAGGTCATCCGTCGCTCCGAGGACCACTTTGGCTACAGATACGGAGCAGACGAAAAGGTGAGCCCGTAGACCCACAGCTAGATGCATATAGCTTCTGTTCCAAATACAGTGGTGGAAAGTAACAAGTACTTTTACTTCTCAACATTTGTACTTTTCATCAATCAATCAATCAAACAATCATTTGAAAACTTTAGTTACTTTGGGGATTAAAATTTTTGATTAGAAAACATACATTAACCACTTCAACCCTTTACATTTAGGCCATTTGAAAATAGCAACGCAACACATTGTGAGCTTGTAGATCGGCTATTTTCAATAGATTTTGTACACATTTTGAACTTGTGAAATGGGACATTCTGCACAATGAGTAATTTTAGTAGGCCTACTTTAAGTACACTTTGATGCCGATACTTTTGTACTTCTAAATTTCAGTATTGGTACTTTTACTTAAGTAAAACAATGTAAAACAAGTACTTTTTTCCACCACTGTGACCAAATAACATCCTGAGATATAAAGCTCTAAACTGTCTGTTTCATGGCAGGTGTCCGTGTTTGCAGCCATTGCCCATGACTGCGTGTGGCTGTACGCTCAGGCCCTGAACGAAACCCTGGCGGAGAAAGGAGACCCTTACGACGGCATCGCCATCACCCGCAAGATGTGGAACAGAACCATCACAGGTCAGCCACGCCCCCTGTCTAAATTGGAAAAACGGCTGTAAATTGAACGTGTTAAGCCATTTCGGACTGAGGCTGATTCTAAAATCGGTTTTCTGAAAAACCTCTATCTATCTATGTCAGCGGGTGCTCAACCTTTTCACGTCAAGGACTCCCAGAATTATCTGTATTTGGCTGCGGACCCCCCCCCACCTGAAAATATGTATAGTTCCGGGGACCCCCATAAGACAATTTACAATTTAGCAGACGCTCTTAATCCAGAGCGACTTACATTAAGCAAGTTAAGCGACTTGCATAAGCAAAGATTTGATTTAACAACATTCGCTCTCAAAGAATATATATATTCAAAGATTTGCGCCACATTCGCAAGCTTGTAGATCTGCTATTTTTCAATAGCTAAAGTATAACATAATGCTTTAAAACGTCCTGAACGTGGTAAGGTGATATGCCCCTGTCGTCTGTCATCATCATAGGAATACAGGGTGACGTAACGATGGATATGCCCCTGTCGTCTGTCATCATTATAGGAATACAGGGTGACGTAACGATGGACGCCAGCGGAGACCGAGAGTCGGCCTACATGATGAAGCACCTCCAGGGACAGCAGCAGTTCACGGTGATGAGATGGTCTCATATTAGTCATGTTGTTTATCTTTATAACCACTATAACCATTAGCGCGTGTTTCTGTGTGGGCTTCAAGAACGGTTAGCGAAATCACAGATATGATGCCCATTACTCTCCGCCAATGGGGGGGAGGGGGGGGTGCGTGTGTGTGTGCGTGCGTGCGTGCGTGTGCACAATCTATGTAAAGCGCTTTGGATTAAAGCACTGTATAAATGCACCATTTATTTTAAATGCATCAAGTATAGGCTATCATGATGTTGTCGCTCGTATCTCCATTATTTCAACTTTTGATCATTTTCTCTTGTGAATTAATACAACATTAAAATGTTGTCGTGCAAAAGTAGTCCAAATAGCCGATCTGTGATTGAAAAACATTTGAGCATTGAGACGAAAATTGAGCACTTAGTTTGTGGTAGAACTGGACACTTTTCCAAGGCTCTTGAGCATAACTTTTCTATGTTGTGTGTGTATTATTTAATATGCTGTCCATAACCATCTGCTATTATACCCCTTAGGTTTTAGCAAACTACTTTGGCATTAAAAAGGAATACGAGTCTGTGCTTGGGATAAACATCGACTGGCCTGGAGGAAGACGGAGTCCACCGAAGGATACACCTATGTGTGGCTACCATGGGGAATTCTGCAATGGTAACTTAGATTCTCAGTTACTTTCTAATAAGGAAAACATGTTAAAATATCTATAGATAAGTGGCTCAGCGATCCAGACACCGTGGCTGGTAATCCAGTCTGGCAGTGTATGCATTGCATTGCATTGCATTGAATGGGGCATTGGGGTGTTGGGGTGTATCCTCTCTTCATAATGTAAATAGGCTAGTATCCCAAGCGGCACACTTTACTACTTATTTAGATGGAAATAAGCGAATTAGCACAAAAACCCAACCCCCATTGAGGGCTTATATTAGGGGAAATAGCCAATAATGCACTTTTGCACAAAATAACACCTGGACCTTTTGGTGGGGACGTAACAACTACAAATATTGGTAAGAAAGCCTTCTAGCATGCAGGAATTCTCCTTTAATAGTGTGTGACATTTATAGATTTTGGGGCATAAATAATATATTAGACGTTTTTAATCCAGAATGTTACCCAGCTGGGCCACATACTGTACACTGTACAAAACAAAAAATAAAAGGAACAAACCAAAACCAAACAAGAAAACTTTCAAAAGGGCACATTGCTGTCCAGAGGGCAAAAGAGCAGGTGCACGCCCCTGAGCATTACAGTTCCTAAAAAGGATACAGTATTCCTGTTTTTCAACAGACACTGCTTTGCTGTGTACTGTATGATTATTTTTTTTGCAATGCTATACTCACAAGGCACCACAAGAGGGCTGTAGTACGCTATCCTTAATCCAAATCTGAGTGCAAAAATATGTGCTTTCTGACATGATTCCCTCCTCCTGGCTCTTGGGGTATGTGTTTGTGTGTGCTCCGTGATACAATCTACCTCTGGGCTCTGTCTCTGCTTCATAGCAGAATGCTATGAATAATTCACCTGTCAGTTTGGCCAAGAGCAACCTTTGTGGAGTTCAGTTCAAAGCCTACAGTTTTTTTAACAAATTTTGACCTGACTGAGACCAGATTCTACATAATGTCTTCTATCTAAATCATGACAGTTTTCTATGTTTCTATGTCAGTGGTACTCAAACTATTTCATGTCAAGTACCCCAAACATTTTATGAAATTGGCCGCCGACCCCCCTTCAGAAACAAAGATTCGAGTTAAAAACATTCGCTCTGAAATAATATATATTCAAAGATTTGCACCACAATTTTCAAGATTTTTCAAAAATAGCAGATCTACAAGCTCATAGTGCGGCACTCTGTGCCACGCTACGAGCTTGTAGATCTGCAATTTTTCAACAGCTACTTTAGCTTAAATAATAATATATATTATAATACATAATGCTTAAAACACCAAAAAGGGGTTCCCGTCCAGAATGGCTTAAAGTCCTCCAACAGCTTGCAGGCAGCCTAAAGCGCATCAATATATCTGGGGCTATATTTCGCAAGAAGGTTTTACGTTCCCGATATCAGTAGCCCTGTTTCTGCCGTTTTCAGTGGATTTGTTTGTAACGCGACACGATACGTGCTCAGAAAATGCTATTCTGGCTACCATCCAGTTCTTCTTGGCAGTAATTATATCGACTGCATGCAGATGGCCCTGTGAAGAATTGGAAGAATGTACGTACTGCTGTTTGGATTTTTAATTAAGGCTAATGAGCTATTGTTGTAAGAAGAACATGCATGGACCGATTCAGGCTATCCATCACTTTATAATAGCTTATAATAACAGGCACGAGCAATAACACTAATAATTGCTGGTGATGAGATGAATAGGCATCTTACACAGAATTGTAATAGATTTACTATAGTATAGCCATTATGTGCAACAATTTTCATTTCAAGGCCCATTTTTTATTCAGCATTAATTGAGCCACGGACCACCATTTGATCCTCTCAGACCCAAAACTAAAGAATCTTTTGTTGTCGTTGGATAAGATTTTATCTAAAATTCCATGCTTTTGATCAAAATAACAATTATTCTACATTCTCTAATTGTGTAGACTTCTTGAAAAAGGCTAATGCAGATGTTTAACAAAAATTAAACTCTTGAGAGCGTAAAATGACACCAAATGTACCTGTACAGGTCCATTTGGTGTCATTTTACGTTCTCAAGAGTTAAAGATGTACAAGGGTCCATTTGGTTATCAGCTCTCCATCATTTAGCTGCAGGGGCCCACCTGGAACCGCCTCACGACCACTGGTGGTCCCCGAACCACTGGTTGAAAACCACTGATCCAAATACATTTCAGGAATTAACATTTTCACAATTACACAAAAGGCCATGCGCCATTGGACCACAATGGAATTCTACGCTCAAACAAACAAATAATTAAAATACCTGAAAGGGTACCTCGGGGTAGCCTATGTTTGTTTTTATTTTATTTTTTAGATAAGACAAAATGGTGAAATTGGCTCTTTGGGTGAAAGCCGTATCTTGTCCATTACTGTTACAGATCAGAGACTCCTGATTGCTGTGGGGATGGCTGCTGGTATTCTGCTTGCCATGACACTAGCCATTTGTGTCCATTACAGGTACATGCACGCACACACATGCACACACACGTGCACGTGCACGCACGCACACACACACACACACACACACACACACACACACACACACACGCACCCTTTCTAAAGTGTAACAAAATAGGTCCCAGAGTGTACATGTATGGCCTGTCTAAAACCAAAGGTAATGGTCACTGTGATATAAGTGAATTATGATACTGTATTCTAAACAACTACAGATGATGAGGCTCAATGACAGTCTGACAAAGCACTGTACTGTACTGCTCAATCTCTCTCTCTCTCTCTCTCTCTCTCTCTCTCTCTCTCTCTCTCTCTCTCTCTCTTGTTCATACTCTAACTGCACTGTACTGTACTGTTCAATCTCTCTCTCTTGTTCATAACCACATATACTCTAACTGCACTGTACTGCTCAATCTCTATCTCTGTCTCTCTCTCTCTCTCTCTCTCTCTCTCTCTCTCTCTCTCTCTCTCTCTCTCTCTCTCTCTGTCTCTCTCTCTATCGCTCTCTCTCTCTCTCTCTCTCTCTCTCTCTCTCTCTCTCTCTCTCTCTCTCTCTCTCTCTCTCTCTCTCTCTCCCTCCCTCCCATGACTCCTTCAAAACCACTCTCAAAGGGCACCTACGGACGGTTTGGCCTATGTCTAATGATTTGATCTATTGCCTGCTGTTAAGGCCCCCTCCTGTGTTCCCCTTGGCTGCTTTTGGGTTCTGTTTTTCTTTTCTCCTTTTTTTTTAACCAGGTCATTGAGATGATATTCTTCAAATTGGAATCTTATGAGCTTCTTCTGCCAATCGGTGTCACCTGTGTAGCTTCTTTAAGTTGTGTGCTTGTGCTTGCAATCTGGTATATAGCTTATTGATGAAAATAACTACAATAAAGTAAGTAAAACCCTCATTATTTTAGAGGATGATAGAAGTATCCCAGATGTGCCGGCCGCCCCCATTACAGTGTTTTACTTCTCAGACACAATGGGACTAATGGCCCACACTGCAGGAGTCAGTCATTATATCTTTGTGGCTTTCACACTAAACTAAACGATTGATCGCCGACCAGGCAGGGATCACACACTGCAAGAGTTCACCAAGATGCGATCCAGACCCGATACATAGGCAGCGGCTACATCATTTGTTTTTGTATTCCAATTCATTTTGACATGCATGTGTAGGATGCCGTGATACAAGCGCGAGACCCACACGGCGCATCTCTTTGCCACGGACACATTTTGTCCATGTACTGTACGGACATGTATGTTGGTGAGCCCTGGCGAGCAGGCATCAAGCTTCAATCATAAACCCCATCATCTTGTTGACCTGGAAAGGTCAGGTGCTCCCAGTCAGGGGTGGACTGGCCACAGGACGTACCGGTCAGATTACCGGTGTGGGCCACGACCGTAGGGGGCCACTCAAGTTATGATATGATTATTATTTATTTTTTCCAGGCAGGCAAAGTGAGTGACAAATACACCCTTGTCTATCTTGTGGTGGTATTGGGCTTGTTTGTTTGTGTGTGCCTCGACGGAGCGGGCGGTAGAGTTTCTGCTATTTGCGAGCTGGTTGTGGTGGGCCCGGTCTGGGCCAAATTAGCTCGAAAATGACCGGGCCGAACTTTTGTCCCAGTCCAGCCCTGCTCCCAGTGGTAGAAAAGGTACTACCTTTGAGTTAATACTCGAATCCGCTGGTATAATCACATGGAACTGTTGCAGGTCCCAAAATGACACAGAAAAACTCATACACTGTTTCATCACCAGCAGGCTTGACTATTGCAACGCTCTCCTGTCTGGCTTACCCAAAAAATCCATTGGTCGGTTACAACTGGTCCAAAACGCAGCTGCCCGCGTGCTGACAAAAACCAAACGCAGAGCACACATTACACCAATTTTAAAGTCCCTGCACTGGTTGCCTATACATTTTAGAATAGATTTTAAAATTATTTTACTTGTTTTTAAAACACTAAATGGAAATGCACCTATTTATTTTTCAGAAATGCTTCCTAAATATGTGCCAGGCAGACCACTTCGTTCATCGAGTGCTGGTCTCCTAGAGATACCTGAGACCCCAAAAACAAAAAAATATGGTGAAGCCGCCTTTAGCTACTACGCCCCTGTGCTCTGGAACAGCCTGCCAAGGGATCTACGGTTCTCTGAATCTGTTGACATTTTTAAACGAAATCTTAAAACACACCTTTTTAGCATCGCTTTTACCTCCTAGATCATGTCCTTTTCCTGTGATTAGTCTCTCCTTTTTACTATTGTTTTTATTACTTTATAGTCGATGCTTTCCTGCTTTGTTTTGCTCTTTGTGTGATATGTACATGTGTATATTTGTGTATGTTTATGTGTATTTATATATATACATGTATGTATATGTGTGTATATATATATATATATATATATATATATATATAATTTTTATTATTATTACTTTTTTGTTCTTACTGTAAAGCACTTTGAACTGCACTCGCTGCCTGAAAAATGTGCTATATAAATAAAGATTGATTGATTGATTGAGGGTCTTCCAACCGATAGTATGAGGGCCTTTCTTTCATGACAACATGAACGTGCAGAGAATGGCAGGGGCTCCTTTGGACAAAAAGCTCACGACGCGTTGAGAGCTTGTAGATCAGCTATTTCCGGGTTGCAACCGGTTGCAACCGGTTGCAACCGGTTGCAACCCAGCACTCTTTATCTATTGGAGATGTGGTGTAACGACATGCATTTGCTGCGTTCCAAGTTCAGGAGACTTCGGGAAAAAAAGCAATTCTCCTGAATGCTGCCTTCCGGAATGGCATGGAAAGGAGTAGCATTTTGCATCTCTTTCACTGTAGTAAATGCTGCATTCATGGTCTTGAGAGGGCAGTTGTTTTACAGACGGGTAAAAGCCGCTCTAGACCCCTTTGATGTCTATGTATGCACGTCCCTGCATGACAAAAAAATTACTTTCCAGGCAATTTATTTTAATGCAAATTCATGATTGGATACATTGAACTCAGTCAACAGATGAAAGGAAGTGCTGCTCAGAAGCACTGATAAACATCTATAGGTCAAAATATAAAGATAATAACAATGTGAGTGGAGAATATTAACCGAGGAGTCTTTGTTTAAAATGACTTCAAATGAGGCCACATTCATTATATTCTATGAGTTAGCTGGCTATAACGTTTTGTAATTATATTCTCTGCTGGTTCTGTCAAACTCAGCATAATTCTGTATAATCGGTTCTGGATATTGTTCGCATATCTGCTATAAACTATTAAAACACTTAATACACGTCATGAAGGATAGCTCCTTGATATCTTTGACCCCTTAGCCTAAACCCTATATATACTTCTTACATACATTACATACGGTGAATAGTGAAAATAGAAGATCTACAAGATCATAGTGCGTCACAAATTCACAAAGATGCAGCTTGTAGCTCTGCTATTGTTTGCAGGCCTTGGAGTCAACACTTTGCAGCATGACAGACAAAATAGGGAAGCTCGAGTTAAAGCTGCTATTATGTCAACATTTTAATTACTTTTTTTTTTTTTTTTGGTATTCAGAGTTCAGACAGCCAGCAGTGGGTAGAACGCTCCATTCTGGGGGGGGGGGGGACACTCCAAAAATGGCAATGCACCACAGCGTGACACATTGTAAGCTCGTACATCGGCTTTTGGCAAAACGAATTGGTGTAGAGGTAAGAAAGAACTGTGCCAAGTACAGAGCCAAGTCAGGTGCTATACAGTGCACTTGAACGCTATTGGTGTCATAATATGATACATTTACTGTACTAGTTGAGGAGCATATTAAGGATATTTCGCGCTAATTCGTCTAAAAGCGCCAAATTTTGCACAGATTTACCCCAAGGCATGCTCTAATGATTTACATGCTCTAATCATTAGAGCATGTAAATCATTAGAGCATGCCTTGGGGTAAGGTAGAGTCTAATGGTGTACAGGCTTCAGTTTAGACATTGGTCCGACTGTCATTAGACCGACAACCTATACCTCAAACCCTAACCTAACCATAACTGCAAGCACAGAGCGGCGCATGTCCGACCGCATGTTCGACCGCATGTCCGACCGCATGTCCGACCGCTGCTTTCGCATGTCGGTCCGTTGGTGTGTCGGATCTGCGTGTGCGTCCCGGCTCGGGCGCCCTAGCTACATCATTAGAGCAGGCTCTGGGCTATACATCTGTGCAAAATGTGGGTCTTTTAGACAAATTGGCGCGAAATCACCATTCTCTCTCTCTACATGTATAATGCTCCTCTACTATACTGTACTGTATGTGGATTAACCCTTTTACTGACGACAGTCTTATGTTACTGTATTACAGGAAGCACATTCTCCATGAGAAGGTGATGTTGTGGCGGGTTGAGCTCAGCGAGGTAACAATAACGACCTCCTCCACACACATACGGAAACCGTGTGTGTGTGTGTGTGTGTGTGTGTGTGTGTGTGTGTGTGTGTGTGTGTGTGTGTGTGTGTGTGTGTGTGTGTGTGTGTGTGTGTGTGTGTGTGTGTGTGTGTGTGTGTGTGTGTGTGTGTGTGTGTGTGTGTGTGTGTGTGCGTGCGTGCGAGAGGTGTGGAGAAAATCGAGGTCATCATTTCTCTTTATTTGTGCTCCACTGGACACTGGTCAGTATTGATGGTTCTTGTGACATTCCAGGTTTCCTTCCTCGACTCCAACACATTTCACGCCTCCTTGGAGTCGATACTTGGCAGCGTGACAGACAGAAATGTCCATCGAAGAGCCATCTACAAAGTAAAAGGATTTCTTTTTATTATGAATGTTTTTGTTTTGTGGCTTTCTCCTTTATTTTATATTTTTTATGGAGGGACGGACAGTAGGCTAACAGGAAATGGGGACTGGGGAGAGAGATGGGGGTAAGACCGTGGCACACTGCCAGACTGGATTTCCAGCCAAGGTGCCTGGACCGCTGAGCCACAGCCCAGGGCTAGGGGTCCATAAGTTTAAATCTATTTCACATCAGCTATTTGAAAATAGCCGAACAAAATGTAGATGTCAGGGTTAATGTTGTTACTGTAAATGCCTGTGCCATTTTACAATATACAATTTAGGCATTTAGCAGACGCTCGTAATCCAGAGCGATTTAACAGTAGGCTAAGCATTAAGAACAACACATGGTAATTCATCAAATACATAGAAATCGTCATCATGGGTAATAAGTATATGCTAAGAACCTCTGTCTTAACAGTAGCATTTCTGTACACTGCTGAAAATGTTTAAGCTTCACTCCATCATATTGCAGGACAACATCTGCTGGGTGCGTTTTCTGAGCGTAAAAAGTGTGAATCTGCATGGAGATCTAATCAATGAGCTGAAACAGGTAAAGCACTACTGTCTACTACTACTACTACTACTACTACTATACTATTATTATTACTACTACTAATGTGTGTGTGTGTGTGTGTGTGTGTGTGTGTGTGTGTGTGTGTGTGTGTGTGTGTGTGTGTGTGTGTGTGTGTTTTAGTGCAGAGATTTGAGGCATCCAAATATCTGCAGCTTCATCGGTGCTTGTCTTGAGCCTTTAGAGCACTTTCTTATCACCGAGTACTGTCCTAAAGGCAGCCTGCAGGTGAAACACACACACACACACACACACACACACACACACACACACACACACACACACCACCATCTTTTTGTCATTACATGGACCATGACCTTTTCTATAACCTGCCTCTCTCACCCTTAGGACATTTTAAAGAATGGCTCTATCAAGCTTGACTGGAGTTTCAAGTACTCGCTGATGCTGGACATTGTAAAGGTCTCTGCTTTTCAACTTTTGTCTTAACCCATTCTGGACGAGAACCTCTTTTGGTGTTTTAAGCATTATGTATACATTGCTACGCGCAAAAACGCAGGTCTCATTGAAAATAAACTATAGGCGCGACTGGCGCGTTTTATCTCTCCCCCTTTGCAAGGGCCTTAAGGCATCAAGCCTAAATGTTGCCATCATTAACACACCTCCACCAACTGGCAAAGCCCCCAGGAGTGGCTGGCCAACGTTGAAGCCGCCGAGAGCGGTGGTCAAGTACAGAATCAAGTACAGAAAAAAGGGATATATACTAATAATATATATATTGTTGTGGACTTAATTATGTGGTGGATTGGAGGCGAGTGGTAATGATGCCACAACAACAAGGGTTTCCATATGATGTTTACTTGTCAGAACGTCGGCAGAATTACAGAACTTCAGCAGATATATTGACAGAACTTGCCACAAATAACGGCAAGTATAGTTAAACTCACACTCTTTAAACTCTTTCTTTGGTTGTTGTCGGTCCGTGGTTCTCAGGCAGAGACGGAGGAGGAATCACTCAGACGTCCGTACACATAGAAAACCGGAAAACAACACACTAAACTGGCAGGCTCCACAGAAACTACCCAGAACCCTCTGAGGCTAAGATCCAATCAGAAGACATTAGACTTAGTAACTACACACACTATAGGCTTACAGTAGCAAGGCACAGGATGGCAGTTCCCTCGTTACAATATATATATATATATATATATATATATATATATATTATATATGTGTGTGTGGTTTTGTAGATAGGATGACGAGGGAAGTGGCAGCAGGTGTGCAACGTACAGTCAGGGAGCTACAGGAAGGGAGCCACAGGGACAATGAAGTGGAAACACAGCTGCGTTACTACTGCAACTGAGCTGAGACTCAAAGGAAAGTGTGAGTGGCAGAGCCAGAGAGTGAAGAGACAAACAGAGAGAACAGGGGGATTACACTTACAGTGCCCAAAAGGCAGCAGAGGAGATGCGCCAAAATGTTTAATGCCAACTATTATGACATGCCCAGAAAAGGAATGCTGGGATTCATGTGGTTAATATAATTACAGTTCATGCTCTTTGGGTGTGTTCGGAAATAGCGCACTGTGCAATGCAAACTAATAGGCGAGTGCGCTCCCGATGCACATTTCCGAACGCACCCTTTGTGTGTTGTGTGATACTGTAGCTATCATTTCCACAATTTGGAAATCAATTGGCATTCAGTACCGGCTTGTCAATAATAATCTCTACAAATTGAAGAGTTGATCATATGTGTGTGTGTGTGCGCGTGTGGCCGTGCTTGTGCGTATCCTACAGGGAATGGACTATCTGCACCGTAGCCCTGTACACTCTCACGGTCGCCTCTCCTCCTCTAACTGTGTGGTGGATAGCCGTTTTGTCCTGAAGGTGACCGACTACGGCCTCACACACCTGAGACGAGCAGCTTCTGACGAGCGGCCTCTGGGGCCGTCCTCAGAACGCTGGAACAGTGAGTAGAGATGACGAGGGAAGAGAGGCTGGCAGACATGAGGCTATGCATTATTAATTACTATAGTTATCAGTCATCCATTCATACTACCCCAGACACACACTGTTAAAGTGCAAATGTGAATGTTGACTGTGAATGCGACCACATGGACCCCGTAGCCTGATTTACACTTAGCCGTGTGCGCCGTCTCGCACCGAGAATACAAGCTCACCACGCGTTGCAGCACGATGTGCTGTGAGCTTGTAGATCTACTATTTTCAGTGCATGGCATGATGCACATGCAGTCAAGTATAACTCAGGCTTTACTTGTTCCATTTGCACAATAGACAATAATAATAATAATAAACTGTATTTACAAAGTGATACACAAAAAAAGTAAAAACAAAAAACATGCATGTAAGTGAGTTTTAAGGAGGGATTTAAAACGGGGGACAGACTCAGCGAGCCTGATCTCAGGGCAGGGCATTCCAAAGGGCAGGGCCTCTGACAGCTAAAATAGCTTTTGTTTTGAAGCGACAGATTGGAATGTCCAGGTATAGTGCTTTATCAGAGGATAAGCAAGGTGGCGCATGGTGCAAAGGGCTTGTGTTTCTTCTCTGAATTAGTCATGGGTGTATAGTCATGGGTATATTGGCTTAAGCCAAGTACCTAAATCATGCGTAAAGTTGGAGTACGAGACGTAAATTATTTTCTGTTGAGGGAAGGATTGTGCTGTGAAGTGAAAGCACGGGAGAAGCATTAGTAATGTGATATAATGAAACGGGAGGTGCGGGACCATGCTGCATGGCGGTGCAGTCATTGGCATTGTTGCAGGAGACATCGACTTGCAATGTCTCCTCGTTTTTGTCCAAGAGACATTTGATATCTTGACTTTATTTATTTAAAAAAAATTAAATCATGACGGACAGCTATACGCTCCGCGCATGCCAGCCCTGAAATGAATAGGAACTGTATATGTGCCACCAAGGCAGCAGGCTATAAACTTGCCCAGATCATAAATTATGTTTATTTCTGATTCATTTTGATTGCCTGAAGGTCTATAGTTACCTTAGTTGCCTTCATAATATTTTTCTATTTATTATTGATGTGCATGCACTTGCCTACACACCTTTCCCTAAGCCTCTACTTTAGGTGTGTGAAAGCTCTTCTCTAAAGGATTAATTTGGTTTCAGGCAGTAAGCAGTATGCATGCAGGGCACATTGCAAACCTGACAATATAGGCCAATATAGGCACAATCGCTCTCTGACTTTTCTCTCTACATAACACACCTCATTTGAATCAATGTCTCAAGACATTTTCTTTATTACCTAAACGTGTTTCCATTTTAAGAGCAGCATGTGTACAGATGAGTGCATGCCACTACATTATACAACTTGGGCGCTAGGCATGAAAAGAAGTCTTGTGTTTTTATGTGTTATGTAATCTACTGTATATTATATGGAGTTATTATTTTGTCAGGCATGCCCAAATATAGAGTATATCATGCAGATGTCATTGTGATGTCAGAACAAGCCAGCTCCATATATGGAGATGTGCAGAGCCTGGGCAGGGGCTTTTGCACTGGTTCTGGACAACCGGGCGATCCGACGGAGTTGACACTGGGGCACTGCACTCCCTGTGGTGGTGTGGAACACGTCTGTGGGGCGAACGGTTCTCCAGTTAACGTTGGTTAGACGTGACGTACGTATACATGCACAGAGACTTGGTGCATTTATAGATAGACTAGACCAGTACGTGCCCGTCGCAGTCGGCCACCGGCCTACTTGGGAACGATGCAACTTGAGAACCTAATGATATACGTTGTCATAGCACCCGTTTTAACTGTCAGCAGGTGTCCCACATGGAGATCTGTGTATGTGCCTGTGTGTGAAGAGTGAAGACTGCAAACTGACTGTGAAAAATGTACTTGGCAATCATTTCGGCCCACTGGCAGAGCCTGATTGGTTGAGCCTCAATTGGCTGAGGCAGAGGCTGGAAATTGCACAGGTGAAAGGAGTTGGCCTCGTTAGGCCCACTGGCAGAGCCTGGCCAGAGCATTTTGTGGTGGTTCTGATCGACTTACCTGGCACTGTACTGTGGGGGTGTGGAACGTGTGTGTCGAATGTGAAGTCGGTGGGTGAAACGGTTCTCGAGTTACGTGCATTACAACCGTATTTATCCGAATGAATAAAGAACATTACAGTGCATCTTATACTGCCCCCTCCTCCTCCTCTGTTTGTCTGAAAGCACTGCTGTGGCGCGCCCCAGAGCTGTTGAGAATCAACATGCCTCCTGCTGGCACCCAGAAGGCTGACGTTTATAGCTTTGGCATCATTGTCCAAGAATTGGTGTTCCGCTGTGGTCCATTCTATATCCCCAACAGCAATCTCAGACCGCGAGGTGAGTCATCTACCCCTGTATTTGTGTATTGAATATGTAGTGAAATGTATCTCTGCTCTCGGGAGGAAACCTCATAACTCCTGGTTTTGCTTTTGTTTAGTTTTTTGGCATAAATCAGTGCTATTGAACACCCTTTACGTCTGTGTGTTGTTTCGAAAATATTGAACCAATGGAAAGTAAAAAGTAGTAGTAGTAAAAAGTGCATTGGACAAAACCTCTTAACGCCATTGGACCCTCAAAATGTCTCCTAAAGCAGCTAACTCCACCACCTCTCCCCCTCTCATGCAAGTAATTGACAATATATAAAATTACAACACCAACTTTGATGAGGCTGTATTGCTTTGTTTAAAAAATATAAGGTTTTCTTAATTTCCTGAAAAAAATACATTTTGGAGTTATGAGGTTTCCTCCCGACAGCAACGATATGTAATCATGTATGCTGGTGTAGTGTGCGTGCGTGCGTGTGAAAGACAGACAGATGGAGATAGATGGAATATTACATCCTAAGTTTGTGCCAGCCAGAGTTTTTGTAGAGACGATACACACAGGTGATAGTTCCCTTGCCTCTGTTTTTGTTTATGACCCCAGCCCCCAGATGATAGTAAAGTTACAATTTAAGGACATTTAAGACCTTTTTAATTCCTAAAAAAAAACAAGGGAAGAAATGAAAAAAAAAAAAACATTACTGCATCAAATAACATAAGAAAGAGGCACGAATTGTGAAATTAGCTAATTAACCCATTTAGGCCTACGGCCGATTCTAAAAACGGCTTCTAAAGCCTGACCTAAGTTTCCTGAAAAACTTCAAATATGTTTATAGCAGCATCAATTTTTTAATTTTTTTGAATACTGTACATACTGTACAGAACCCAAATATGGGTTCCCGGCCTGAGGGGGTAAGCCCAGAATGGGTTGGCTCACAACTGTAGATCTGCTCTTTCCACAATATTGATCTGTCTCAACTCCTACAATTGTAAGATTCAGGTTGGGGGGGGGGGGGGTCCCCGGTTGGGGGGGGTCCCCGGTTCAAAGAGGATTATTTTGGAAGGGGGGTCATGGCCTGGAAAAAGCTGAGAATCGTCTGTCGTGCTGTGCAGAGAGTGAAGGAACCGTCTGTCTTGCTGTATACCTTCAGAGAGTGAAGGCGGGTGCTGGCAGTCCTCTGCGACCCCACAGCGATGACCCCAGCCAGTGTCCAGAGAGCGTGGAGGCTCTGATGACGTCCTGCTGGGCTGAACCGCCCAGTGAAAGACCGGACTTCTGCTCGCTGAGGCCCGTCATGAGGAGACTCTGCCCCAGTGGGTAAGAGAGGGAGGAACGCACTTCACATCTTGTTCAATGAAGAAAGCAAAGCTAAATCCATGAATTGTAAGGGCGGCAGTGCCTCGGGGTAGAGTGACCGGATGGGAACAGCAAGGTTCCCAGTTCGAACCCGGGCTCCCCCAGAGTTAGTGTCTAATGACACTTGGACACTAACTAAGAACACTAAGACCCCCTTTCCACCGGTTGGTTCCCAATGGGAACCAGTTCAGTTCCTTTTGATTCTTAGTTCATGAGCCAGAGCTCCAAAATTGGTAGGAAAAACTAGACCTATATTACATTGTTTATAGGATCAATACAAGTCAATTTGCCATTGGGAACCAACCGGTGGAAAAGGGGCCTATGTGGCATGACCCCCTAATTGCTCCCGATGTGCAGGTTGGTGCCTTGCATGGTTTCCTCCGTGTGTGTGTGTGTGTGAAGGGGTGAATGTAATGCAGAATCTAAATGCACCATTTACCTTTTACCATTTAAAGTAAAGTAAGGTTTGCATTACAGTTCTAAAACTGTAAATGCCTGATGGAGGGGAAAGGAACTGGTCGGAATAATGTGTTCCTTCCATGTGCCAGGTGAAAAGAAGCAGCTTGGACTCCTCATGCATAGAAGGAAGCATGAGGTCAGTCCGCTGCCCCCCCAGGTTGGCAGAGGAAGTGTAGCGCCCAGGATTAAATTAGATAATTGACACTGGGTGAAAAAATGGGTTGCAAAATCTTGGGGAAAAAAAATAAAAATAAAAATATAAATTCACTGTACTTTTCGAGCGTGATGCTGCTGTAAAGGTCTTGTTGGGGGTGTGGAGACCGAAGAGACTGATTTGTGTTCAGTAGGACAGACGGTGTCATTAATATAACTTAGAGACCAGCAGCTCATATAAATACAACAGCTTGACTAGACAGGACAGATCAATTAAGAGACTGAGAAAGGTGGGTGGATAAGGGAAGCAATCTAAAACTTGTCACAGAGTGCACAGTCTGGATGAGTTTCGACGATCAGCCGTTGGCAAAAACAAAAAAAATCCCTGCCAGTGGATTATGAGTCTGACTTTAGCCAGGCTAGGGAACCCCATCAGTGAAGCACTGATTACTGAACCACCATTACGCACAGTGCCTGAAGAGGTTTTATAGATCTTCTATTTATTTATTTTTATATTTGAATCATTAAAAGTAACAGTTTTGGACATGATATGAGGTTTCCACCCGACAGCAACGATTTGTATCTTACAACCCCTGACTGACTTACAAAGTAGCCGATTCTAAAAAAACCTTTTTCATGTCAAGGACCTTCAGAATTGTCCTGGGCCGTGGCTCAGCGGTCCAGGCACCAGTCTGGCAGTGTGCTGCGGGTTTGACTCCCGATCCTGACGACCTTTGGAGTGAATTTGGCCACGGACCCCCATCTGAAAATATGTTGTTCCAGCTACAAGCTTTTCAGTAGTTAAAGTATAACATAATGGTTCAAACACCAAAGGGGGTTCCCTGCCTAGCCTATATAGTAAACTTGTAAGTCAGGGTATTATTTCCATGAAGTCAAATATGTATATAATTTCATAATAACTGATTTTAGGATTAATCCCCCTGTCTCCTATCTCCCCATTTGTGTGGGCATGACTTCTTAAGCGGGAGCGAGAACATATTAGACAACCTGCTGTCTCGTTTGGAGCAGTATGCCACCAATCTGGAGGAGATCGTGAGCGAACGGACTGCTCAACTCCTGGAAGAGAAGAGACGTGCCGAAGGCCTGCTCACCCAAATGTTGCCACGGTAACAAAGCCTTGATTTTTTTTTCTTTTTCTATTTGGTTCTCTGCGTGTGTGTACCTCCTAGTCTATTATGTTTTCAAAATGCTTGATATTTCCAATGTTCTCTCTTGCATTATTCTTGTGGCTTTGATTGTCAAGATGACCTTGGTCTCCCTGTTCATTCCCTGGTTCATATTATATTACCATAATTGCATATTCAGCAAGCTACAATCAGTGCAAAAAAACCTTTGGTCATTGTATCGTCTACTCGGTCTTATGTGAACACCCCATACGTTTTTATGTTGCTTGATTCACTAATTCGATATTTGATATTCCTTTTAGCTGTCCCGTCCGCCGTCCCCTTCCTATACAAACCCATTATAACGTTTTTTTTCTGTTGACTGACATTGTCCTTCTAATATGTGAGGCGGCCGTGGTTTTTCATTTAATGTTGAAATATCCTTTTAAGCTATAGGCCCATGTCTTCTTTTGTAGATGGCAACTCTGTATCAAATATCAAAGCCAGTTCTACTTTTGAACTACTTTTTCCAGATCTGTGGCTGCACAACTCATAGCTGGGCAGACGGTGCAGGCAGAGACCTACAGCTGTGTCACCATCTATTTCAGTGACATAGAGGGCTTCACGGCCATGTCAGCCAGAATCACGCCTATGCAGGTGACTGACCACCCAGCTGGCCTGGCTTCAGGGCACATCACTTTATAATTTACAATTCAGGCATTTAGCAGAGCGACCACATCTCTGTTGGAAAGATGAAGGCACAGCACAACTGATGATATTTCTAATGTGATTAACTCCATTCTCAAATCTTCTATTAACGGCTATAGGTGTGCTGTGCTGTCATGCTCATTTCAGCACGGCTGGAGAGCCGATTTCAACCAAAGAACTACTGTACCTGTAGTAATGTAAATATTTCAGTCCACTTTTGACTTTTTTCTCTTTTGGACACCTCTGGACCACCAGAGGGGGGGCTCAAGTACCACCAGTGGTACCAGACAGTACCAGTGGTTGGGAACTAGTCGCATATACAACTGCACCTCGTGGCATATGCATATGCATTAGCAATAGGGGCGGATGAAGTCTTGCTGCGCCAGGCTAGTTGGGAACCCCTTATAGAGGGACAGTGGGGTGCATGCTAGTTGGGAACCCCTTATAGAGGGGCTGCTGGGGGGGAGCTGGGGGGGAGCTCTCATACTGTAAGGGCATTTGGGAAACTCTGCTCGGAAAGAAACATTAATCCTTCATCAATCTTGGTCTCTAAACTGCCTCCCCCTGGCCAGCCTGATGGAGGGGAAAGGAACTGGTTGGAATAATGTGTTCCTTCCATGTGCTACGTATACAACCATGGAAACTCCCCCTGTCAGGTGAAAAAATAAGCGGTTTGAACTTCATGCATTGAAGGAAGCATGAGGAATAGTCCATTGCTCTCCCCAGGGTGGCAGAGGGAGTGTAGCACCCAGGATTACACTAGACTAGATAGTCAGAGGATATTATTCAAATCTGGGAATACATTTCTTACCAAGAATTTTCTTCACCAATGTGTTTGTACGGTTGTCTACTAACATATCCCACATTGGTTTCTATTCAGCCACCCTAGGGGAATTTTTGACAGCTGCTGAAAGTAGGGGTACCAACCTTACCATCAACAACCAATATAAGGCAATATTAGTTTTTTGCACGAAAAACACTCCTTGGGCTAAAAACGGCCATAGCCGTCATCACAAATGTGATGAGGTCAGCACATTTGGGCACATTTGGGCAAGTAGTCCAACTTTCAGCAGCTGTCAAAAATGCCCCTATGAATAGAAAACGAATAGCCTATGTGAGATATGTTAGTAGACACCTTTACAAACACATTGGTGAAGAAAATTCTTGGTAAGAAATGTATTCCCAGATTTGACATTATTCTGATAATATTCCAGACAATTGACACTGGCTGAAACTAAATGGTTTGCAAAAACATTTCACATCAGAATGTGAATCTATTTCAGAGAACACCAAAAAAAGTGGAAAAAAGTGGTCGTTGGTGAATGAGTTATTAAGTAAGTCAGAGAGGCTTATTTACAATATTTAAAATGTGCTGTGAATGTGCCTGTCAGGGTCTGGGGCTTCCACAGAAGAGGTCATTTTGAAGGCAGATCTTTCTCTCTTCCTTCCCCTGCCTTCTGAACATAATATACAATTTGCAGTCCTCCCTAAGGTTGTCCTCCCCCATAGTGTCAGACTGTCATGCTATGTATGTTGTTTTGTCTTCTCTTGACTGAGCAGACAATTAAAGGAACAAAAGTACACCGTTAAATTACAATTATCCTACAGTTTTTAATCACGCACATTTCCACTTCGGTGCAGCTTGTCCAATTAATGCAGTTGGGCCCTGGTGGTGGCCTGACTATAGGCTGGTATCTGAATGAATTTTCATAACGTGTTGATGCTAGTGTTCTCGTGTCAAAACACACGTCATGCTGGTCATTATATTCATGTGAGTGTGAATAAGAATGTGCTGAAATAACTTTGTTTATGCTGCAGGTGGTAAATGTGCTGAATGACTTGTACACGTGTTTTGATCAAATCATCGACAACTATGACGTTTATAAGGTAAAAAGAAAATACTTTCTGCGTATACATAATGTATATCGAAACCTCGTATCTCCATATTTTATAACTTTTTAGTTCATTAATGCCCTACTTCATCATACAAGAGTGACGCACAGAGGTAGTGAAAATAGCAGATCCACAAGCTCACAACGCGTCTCAATGTGACGCATTGTGAGCTGGTAGATCTGCTATTTTCAATATTATTTATTTAATGATTTCTTTATACTGTTCTTGTTCATCAAAACATTTAAAGAGATACACATATACACATTATATGCAAAAAGAAATACACACTTCGAGACAAGGGAATATGTGTATAGTATAGAAAAAAACGGATGGGGAGACTTAAACGTTTTTACAGGGGCCAGTTAGAGCGGTTTTGAAGGAGGCTATAGGGATTCACATTTCTTAATGGCTGTTGGTAGGGCGTTGGTTTGCGGCATAGGAGCGAAATAAAATTGTAATGGTCTTGTTTTTCAGGTAGAAACCATTGGAGATGCGTACATGGTGGTATCTGGCCTACCTATCAGAAATGGAGACGACCACGCTAAAGAGATTGCCCGGATGTCTTTAGCGATCGTACACGTATTGAAGGAGTACCACAGCTCACATGTCCCCCATCAGCAACTGAAGGTCCGCATCGGGCTACATTCAGGTAGAATCCACAGACCACATTAGTTATGGTGTGTTTGTTGTTCCTCCCATAATTCAGTGTCTACTACCAGGCTAATTACCAGGTAGTTAACAGGTAATTACTTGACCGTTCTATATACTTCAGTTGAATGGGGTCCCCCAGGGGTCTATAATTAGTCCCCTTCTTTTACCATCTACTCCAAAACTAAGCCGAAATAGCTGATGCAGTTAAAACTAGAAATCCACGCTGTCGAGGTGCCAACTTGCGCCAAGTAGGCCATACATGTCCTACTTGTACTGCTACTAACTAATGTCTTCTTACAACTGCTGTTCTAAATATTTTAGACCCGTTATTGACCTTATACTGTGAGGATTGATACCAATAGCAAGAGACAAATAGGCAGGAAACAGGATTGAGCCCAGAATTTGGCGCCCATTTATTGAAACCAAAATTATATTCACAGGGTTTGAAATCTTAAATAATAATGTCAGGCTTTAAAGGGAGTTCTCCATTCTCCAAGCCATATACTTGCAAGCCTCGTTTCCAGCCGAACCCAACGGGGAACCGGGCATCAGTATGCAGCCTATGAGGTGAGAAACATACTGTACAGTCAGTCTGTGTTCGCTGACCGCTAGACCGCCCGCCAACCTGCCACGGAGAGAGAGAGCGAGTGCGGGGAGACGAAGCCTTGTTGTAGTGTTTGGCTGGGAGCGCAGGTGTTTCTCATCTGAAGCTCTCCAGCAGGTAATCATGATAATACCTGCCTCCTATTATGCTGCCCAGCCTGTTGCGCTCTACTCCGCCTCCCATGCTCTATCTCTCTCCGGGAAAGGTGGTGGCACGGCACGCGGTCCCTCAGCGAGACGCCACAATACCAACCTTGAAACTTAGTTATGTCACCATCAACAGCCAATAAGGGACCAACATTCTTACCCCGACACATACATACCCATCCGATCACCAAACGTACCTTAGTTACGTCATCAAGAATGGTGCACGGTCCCTTGTTGGCCGGTGGACAACACCGACATATACATACCCAGCAGATCGCAGTACTTGCGCACTCTGCTTGCGCAAGTAATAAAATCAGACCAGTCTAAAGTGAGTGGTGCAAAGCACCCCCTGTTGCTACTCTAAACATAGGGATGGACATAGGGACATAGATAGGGACATTGCTTTTCCTTGGAGTAGTTGCACCACTCATGTATTCTACCAGTGGTTAACGTGAGTAACTGCAGTGATTATATAGAACAGACAGACAAATACAATAGTAGGCTACAGTATATAGTTAATTATTGTGGAAACTGACAAGTCAGGCCATCTGATGATAAAGCCATGTCATTTTGTCTTTTTTTACACTGTATTTCAGGTCCTTGCGTAGCAGGTGTGGTCGGACTGAAGATGCCTCGGTATTGTTTGTTTGGGGATACAGTCAACACTGCATCAAGGATGGAGTCACATGGATTGCGTATGTTGTTGTTGTGTCCAACAATCTGTATCCATCTATCTATCTCTAAAATGATAAATGCCATATTATTTTCAAATGTGAAACATTTTAACAGCACAAATCTTGTATGAGTTTCAGATGGGGGGGTCTGTGGCCTAATACATCTGAAGCATGCAGTGCTGTAAAAAGCAGTCCTGTTCAGCGGTAATATGTTCTCATTTTGTGTTCCTCAGCACTAAAGATCCATGTGAGCAGTTCCACCAAGACTCTTCTGGACACATTCAGAACATTCCACTGTCAGCTGAGAGGGGACATCCCTATGAAGGTATACAGTTTACTGCCCCTCGTCCCAGAATGTATATACTTTTCTCACACGTCACTGGTTTTACTGGTTAATATATGCACGGAGGGCCTGGGCCGTGGCTCAGCGGTCCAGGCACCTTGGCTGGTAATCCAGTCAGTGTGCCGCAGGTTCGACTCCCAATCCCGACGGCCTTTACTGCATGTCACCCCCCCATCTCTCTCCCCATTTCCTGTCAGCCTACTGTCTGTCCCTCCATAAAAAATATAAGAATAAAGACGAAAGCCACAAAGAAAAAACATAAAAATAAATATATATGCACGGAGAAGTATGTTGTCATTTCTAATTCATGGATTATGTTTGGTAACAAAAAGCAGCCTCTCTCTCTCTCTCTCTGATTATTTTTTGTAGGGAAAGGGACTTGTGACAACATTTTGGCTTTTGGGAGAAAACCTGTGAGATGCTGTTTCATCAACAGACAACTTATGATACATGATTTAGTTGTGTTTATCCCTCAGAGTGTTATATGTAGGGTAAGTGATTTTGTTGTGTTTATCCCTCAGAGTGTTATATGTAGGGTAAGTGATTTTGTTGTGTTTATCCCTCAGAGTGTTATATGTAGGGTAAGTGAGTGGTTAAATAGCTCTATATTCTGATGTTCAGTCTCCATGTCTCTCCAGCTCTTTAATATAAACAGAACATTTATGTTCAGGTCGACATCCAATCAGGATAGAGAACTCAGTGGAAAACTATAAATAATAATAATAACTAGAACTGCACTCTGTCGAGTGCCTACTTGCTAGTACTGTAGACCACTACAAACTATCAAATCTCAGCCTCTCTGTGAAAGAACGTTTGCAATATTGAATTATTAGGTTTAGCTATTTGCTACGTACAGTACCTTGCTTTTGGAGGAGAAAAAGTAGTATTTTGAAGTATGGTAATGATTACTTATGCCTGTTATGGCAGTGGTGTCAGATTACATACATGTACCGTATACATATAGGGGCATTACCTTTAGTCCACCCGAAACATGTCATCGTTACTTCACCATCGATAACCAATTATACCCTGGCATTGGTACATATATTCATCACGTCATGGGACATACGCTTCGTAGCATGACGGAAAACATACCTGCACGGTCTGCTTCGTGCCAGCATATGACGTCATATCATGCTGCTAAGGGACATACGCATCGTAGCACCTGACTGATAACATTACTTGCACAAGTAATAATAATAATCTGATAAATGGATACTCCCTCCTGAATGGCTGAAAGTTTTAGTGATTTAACTTTGAACAAAAAACCTTTTTAACCAAAAAAATATCACTTGTAAACCCTACCTTTAATTTACTCAGATAGTGTAGTACAGTGTACAGATGGAGGCAAATATTGGATGCCTATGAACCCAATGAGATCTTTACACCAATTTACAATAATTGTCTCCACCAGGCCGAAGGCATGGGGAGAGAGTATGTTTTAGCCTGCACTGCATGGATTTAATTAAAATATTCATCTGGTCTCTTGGAAAGTAAGTAAAGTAAACAAATATATCATGTATACAATATATCATATCTCATATCAGAGTTACATTGTTTTTACGCAGTCTGAACAGCAACAAATTGTGTAAATTTCCATAGACTTGTTCAGACTACATTAAACCAATCTGACTACAATCTGCATAGCAAATCAGATTAGGGCTGGATTTGGGCTGCCAATCTAAACGCGGCAGACACTAAGGCCACGGGAATCAACATGTGAAAACAGAGTTGTGTATTTGTCTTTGACCCAGCAAACAAACATGCATAATATCAGTTCGTTTTATCTACAGCTCAGGCTGTTGAAAGACAGTATGCAAATATGATTGTGACTATATTCCATTCTCACATTTCTTACATACTTGATATCTGCTGTAAAACATGATCAGGTATTATTATTATACTAGGAGGAAGATTTCTTTCAAAAAAGTGTACAGAAAGTGTTCAAACTATGTTTTTATGTGGCCACACTTCAGTTCATTAAATATACCTGGTTTTCACCACCCACCTGAACCTGAGCTGTGTGCCTCGCACACGCTGTTGTTGTATGATAATGTGGGAGGGGTTAGGGTTATGATGTCACTAAAATGGTGTTATTTCGATTGGGCCTTTTGACTCAAAGGCTTTCAGCTTTCAGGAAGAAACCAAAAATACACAGGGAAGACATATTTGAATATTATAACCACACATGGGGGTCTATTAGAGTAATGTTAACTCCATACATGCAAAACAGAAAAAAGTACAAAAATCGTGGCACTCCATCTTTAAGCAATGTCTCTCTTTTTTGAGGGGCGCTATAGGCCCCATCCTATGCCCAGCTTTGTCTGTTTGTTCGAACGCAAACACGATGATTTGATTGGCGGATCTTCCCATATAGTGATGATTTGATTGGCTGAGCAAAGTACATATTGAGGATAAAAAGTGAGGGCTGTAAAAATGTGAAGACGCCAAAAGTGATTGGCCGGAATGACATTTGTGATGATTTGATTGACTGAGCACGCAATGTGATGTATGATGATGATGATGATGATGATAAGAGTGCCCCTCACTTCACAGGAGTGTGATCTGCCCCCCCCCCCCCCCTTTTTTTACTTATGCATAATTGATATTGTTTTTGTCACGGTTGCTACCCGTGTGCCACTCCTCCCAATTCCCCCCTGCCACTCCCTTCTCCCCAGTGCTGTTTAATAAGCTACTACTGCATTAGAGTTTGTATGACAGCTTCTCCGTTTGTTTGTATATTCGAGTTGTTCACCAGCTTTTTCTCTAAAAGGTGTATATAATGTTCTTCGTGTCGAGTAAAGTCTTGTTGAACTATATCTGTGGATTCTGGGTCTGTCCTGGCATTTTCTCTTTTTCTCTTTGCATTTCTTTCTGGAAGTTAGTACAGAAAATAATGCATAAATAGTGCAATGGTGGTGCATGCAGGGATTTGGTTCCATTTGGTGGTTTGTGAGCTTCAAAAAAACAATATTTGAATAACCCCTCGTCATTTCTTGATATTTAGGCCATATAGTTTTGCACTAGGGCATTTCTCTCACAAACTCAATGCTGATACACACGTGTTGTTTTCCCCCTACAAGGCAATGGCGGGACTCAGCCATGCCCCCAAATGCCCTATAGTCCCAATTCAAGAATTGAAGTTGAATGACAGCTCTGTGTAAACACCCATTTCTCCGTTGAGTGCTTTTCAAACATGGCCACTTCAGACTTCACTGTGGGGAAAAGACATCAATCAGAGTTTTCCCTGTTGCTTGGTTGCTTGTTATCATCAGAGTCTTCAGAGAGAACATGTTTGTGGTCATTTATTATTGCCACCCACTGTTTTAGTGAGTTCTCATTCAAGGGGTCAGTGCATCCCTGCCCCCAAGGGAACATTAATCTTATCTGACTGACAGAGGCACCCAACACCTCACGGGTCATTACAAGGGAGTTATTTAAAGTGGCAATCTTTAAGATTTATGTCATATGAGGGATTCAAATCTGGGTCTTAGTAGTGTACTCTACTATACAAATACCGTAGGCTAAAATAACATTTTAATCACTGAAAAAAGTTATGTGTTGCAGCATTAGGATGAGTAACAGTAGATTTTGTGACTGGCTGAAGAAAATGTAGCCCTGAGTCAAGCGATTAATCTTACAGCTTCGTGGTTTTTGTGAGTTTGGTTTTCTCAGGACGCAGGGACAGTTTTTCCCTCCATTATTTCAAGAACTCGAGTTTAGCTCATGACATTGTGTGGACATTTCCATTGAAACAAAGCACTCTGCTTTGTTTGAATAGTCCCAAACTGCTGACCAAAATAAAATGCACAAATTTAAATAAATGTAACCACACTCTGTAGCCTAATACCATTTACACATAGTGTCAGTTTATTAACCCACTAAAACTAAGCATCTGTGTCATTTTAGATTTTAGCGTTGTAGCTACTCAAAAACCGCGTCACCGTGTGGCACGAAGCTTGTATACATCTTGTACATTTTTGAAACATCTTGAAAGTGTTTCTGAATATTGATTTTATGTTAACACTAACACTTTTCTTCTGTGGGTCCCTGGCACAAAACATTATGAGAAGGGGGTCCGTGGCCAAATATATATCCATTTGCGGGAAGTTTGTTAGAATCTGGCTCATGGGTTAAAGTTTAACTTTAAATTCCTGACAGTTTACCCGTTTAAACTGTCAGGAATTTACCCCCCACTGTCCATAATGATATGTGTAATCACATTATAGAGGCCTCTAGGGGCTATAATTGCCCCGCAGTAAATGTAACAAAGCCCAGGAATCAGCCTCTGATCACTCCTCTTTTGGGTACAAAAGCACAGATGTGCAGCCGGTCTACCATCTCTGCCGTAACTAACCTAACACATGTGCAGCCGGTCTACCATCTCTGCCGTAACTAACCTAACAGATGTGCAGCCAGTCTACCATCTCTGCCGTAACTAGCCTGAAAAAACAACAACTCCATAGTCACATGAGGGCCCGTGGGTCCTTTTTTATTAAATCCTTCATTAAAAATCTCCCCATGTTTAATTAGCATCTGCCACACTTGAGAGACATGATTTTCTGGCTTAGATTTCAAAGGTATTCAGGCAAGGCCGTGTTTGTATAGCCGTGCTCTAATGCGCACTATAATGTCACATGAAAGAGAATGACAGGCAGAGCTAAGCTCTGAGTGATGGAGTAACATGATGTGGAGTGACATGAAATTTTTTTTGCGACCAATTCTTTTTCTTTTATTTCCGAACCCCGGGTTAGCACAGACATTACAGGAGAGGGAAACAACAATGATGTATGTATAACATATTACATGTTTATTTTTCTAGAAAAACAGCATGACATCCTACGGTATGTGCTAATATAGACCAGTGGTTCCCAAACTTTTTCATGTCAAGGACCCCTAAATTGACACAAATTAGCCCCGCGGACCCCCAATTTGAAAAGGTATGCCAGGGACCCCCATAAGAGGCTCTAGCAGTGATTCTCAACCCGTTTAATTTCAAGGACATGCATTAGTCTACGGTCCCCGATTTAACGGCATTTCTATCTCCGAGACCCCAATTTATATTGTAAAATCAATCAGTTAATTTAACTCTGAGAGTGTACAAATGGAACCAAATGGACCCATTAAGCATGTCACAGTGGCATAGCTAGAACGAATGTTTCGGGTGGGCCTGAATAAAGATGGGTGGGCCCCCACAATTAATTCCATAAATATACCTCAATATATTTACAGTAGCCTTCATTACAAGCACGGAAAGTGATCTGCAATGGCCTGCTCATATTTGATAACATCCTTTAAGAGCTCTAAGAGTTAAACTAATCCAATCTGTTCAGTTAGCTATATTATATGTCTATAGGACACTTGTAATGAAGGATGGATGGAGTGGGAGGAATTGGAAGCCTACACCCAGCACATTGGGACTAAATAATGACGGCTTCATATACATACTGTACAAGCAACTGCATGTACAGTAATAGCTATATTAGGCAATTCAAGCCATGTTATTATATATCAACTTCAACAACATTGATTGATTGAAGTATTTATGAACGTTTTGCAGAATGGGTACATTTCACATGAAAGCACAACTCAATACAAAGACTTAACTGTGGACGACACACTGATAAAGCATTACACTTGTTTACAACACGGTCCACCATTTTCAATTCATCAGAACATTAAGAGACGGTAAAAACGGAAAGGAAACATATACAGTAATGGGGAAAGATTATGATGGCCTATACTTTCTGCCATCACTCATAACCGACAACCATTCGGGGGAAAAAATAACAATTGTGATCATACCTTTGATGTCTTCCTGTTATTAGCTTTTTCATGAATAATATTTTACACTAATACTAGGGTGATTTATATATCCTCCTGAACAGAAGCGGATTTAATGTCGACCACAATATTATTTTGTATAAATGTTACAAAAATATCCACTTCAAAGAGAGGAAAGCTTTAGAGGAAAGGGATATTACGGTAAGATGATCTAGATTTGTCATCTTTATTGAATGTTTGAAAATGTTCCCATTTTGTTTTAATCATAACATATCTTTTTTAAATGACACTTCCCTCATGCATTGGTACAACAATGCACTTGATTTTAAGCACACCTCATTGTATCTCTCACGCACACATGCACACGCACACACACACACACACACACACACACACACACACACACACACACACACACACACACATCTATTCCTGGATGGCAGGAGACTGTGATTAGTGTTGCATTCTGTCTCCTCAGCTCTACTTTCCTCCTCTCATCATATCCTCTCATCATTCTGTAAAATCACACACTTTCTTGGAGGATAATTTCTCACCATATAAAGGTAAGCTCCATACTTTACATGATTTTCTTGAATAAGTCAGGGAAACATTTGTTTTATTTTTTATATGAAATAAAAATTTAAATATGTTCATTAAAGAAATGCAGTCGTTTATTAGATCATGAAAAATCTCCTGGTGTTAGGGACATGTAGCATTTTCTTTTTAAAATATATGGATAGTAAATGTATCATTCATTGGAAATAAAAGCATTTTATTAATGTAGATAAGCAATGAAACACACATTTTTGCAACCTTATAATTGAATAGTTTAAAATCATAGAATCTATAGATTCAGCAAAATGTACATCCATATCCATTCCACACTGGACGTGTTATGTATTCAATATATTTAAACTGTTGCGGTGTAAAACTCCTATTGTATAATCACGCATCACTGTATCACATATGATTAATACGAATAGTGTTGGTCTACTGGTTATTGGTACAACTAGTTGATGGAAATCTGATAAAAGCCTGGTTTTCTCCTCTGCTCCATGATGTGCCAAGGTACAGTCCTGCTCCTAATTCCTAAAACATGAAATCAATGCATACTTACTGTCCGTTGGCAATATGAATCACCCACACTAACTAATTATTTGCTTATTTTGGACGATGGAAGCGGTTTCGGGACTGTACAAAAATAACAGCCTCTAATCTACTCTTGTTATAATGTCCTTTGCTGACATGCAATCATTCTAGCTTTTACAGGATTAGAAGAACAAACAAGGAAATGGTCATGATGCTAGTTTAAAAGGAGAAACAAAAACGTCCACTTTGTGGAGAGGATGAAACGAATGTTCCGATGTCACTGTGTCCATATATAAATATACAACAGATAATATAATATTGTTGCTGTCGGGAGGAAACCTCATAACTACATTTTTTAGGTTTTAGTAAATCAGTGCTATTGAACACCCTTTACGTCTGTATGTTTTAAAAAAAATATTGAAACAATGGAAAGTAGTAAAAAGTGCTTTGGACAAAACCTCTTAACTCCATTGGACCCTCAAAATGTCTGCTAAAGCAACTATCTCCACCACCTCTCCCCCTCTCATGGAAGTAATTGACAATATATAAAGTTACAACACCAACTTTGATGGGGCTGTATTGCTATGTTTAAAAAATATAAGGTTTAATTAAATTCCTGAAAAATGTATATTTTTAATTTCCTGAAAAATGAATATTTTGGAGTTATGAGGATTCCTCCCGACAGCAGAAATATAGTATAACGGATGACAAATGAACCCATTAACACCAGGAAAGCATCATTTTAGATGTTGGCGTTGGCTATTCAAAAACAGCAGATCTACAATTAAGCTGTACATCTGCTATTTTTGATCATTTTTGGAAACATCACAAAAGTGTGAGAACTACTAAAAACGTCTGGGTTTCCGAGGCTATAAACTACTGACTTTAGAGGGCGTTTGTAGAATGAACCACCAGTGGTCCTTGAGGGTGTTCCAGGTGGTAGTCCATAGCTCTAATGCGTTGCAACGCATTAGAGCTATGGACCAGAGCTAGGTGGTCCCCAGCTAAATGATGGAGAGTTGGTAACCAAATGGACACTTGTAGATCTTTAACTCTTGAGAACTTAAAATGAAACCAAAGGGACCCGTATACAAGAGTTTGCCTGTTATCTCCCCTAATGGTACCATCACCATCAATTCAGCATGGAATTGTGGACAAAATCTTACCCAACGATAACAAAATATTCTTTAGTTTTGGGTCTGAGAGGCTAAATCTCATCAAATGGTGGTTTCCGTGGCTCAAATGCTGAATAAATAATGGGCCTTGATGTGAAAAAGGTTGACAACCACTGGGTTAAAGGAAACAAACAGTGTCCTAGTAAAGTGTTGGCCAACCGTGAACCACCAGAACAGCTTTATTGATCCTTGGATAGATTACACGTCTCTGGAACTCTACTGGAGAATGCCATATTCTACCAAAGATTTGGTGTTTTGATGATGATGGTGGTGGTGGTGGTGGTGGTGGTGAAGCTGCATGGTGGTCTAACTCTAACCCGTTGTTTCAAAATCTCCCAAAGGTGTCATATACACATCACACCCATGAGTGCAGGGGTCATAATATTATACACATCACACCCAGGGCCATGAGTGACATCGCATGCCCTGTGGATGATGGAATTGTCATGACATGAATTAAAGGATAACAGTGTGTACCTGCATTTGCCGTGGCCCTTCTCTAGTCTAAGGCAGAGGTTCTCAACCCGTGGGTCGCGACCCTTCGGAGGGTCGCCAAATTATTTAAAAAAGAAAACTGAATGCAACTGAATGGCTGTAAAATGGAAATGAAGAGTTTACATATAGTACACATAGTACATGCATACACCTTCCCTAATGATTATATCTGGTTTCAGTATATATTTATGGTGTATTGTCTCTATAATTATTAAGGTTAATGTAGCAGTACATTTATATTGGGGGTCGGGAGGGGGCAGGGCGGGGGTCCCGAGACATTGGCAAAGCATTTCCCGGGTGTTCCCGGCCAAAAACGTTGAGAACCCCTGGTCTGAGGGGACACAACATAACCCCGGAATGTTAAAGTGACAGCAAACCATGCTTCTATTATATTTAGAGTAGATAGCCAAGCAAGCAGATAGCTTCTCAGTGAGAACCAGCCGGGGGAGCAGTCTGTAACATACAGTAAGTGGAGACGAGGGCCCATAGGGGTGGACATTGGTAACATACAGTAAGTGGAGATGAGGGCCCATAGGGGTGGACATTGTTGGAACATGCCTGCAGCAAACACAGATATAATTTATCTAATGATCATGTTGTGTTTAGCAGGTCACGATCTTTGACTATTTGCTCCCCTCTTTGTTTAGCCTGTAAGGTTTACGGCTGTCTTATCTTTCAGATCTACTACAGCTCTGTATCCCTGCCAGAGGTCTGATATCTGCTGACATGCTGTTGCTAGTTGTGTCCAATACTGGAGTAAAATGTAGGGGTGGCTTTTGCTGCTGCTGCCCCCAGTCTCTGGAATATAGTCTGCCCCTTCCAAGTAGATCGATCCATTAGAGGAGGACTTCATCCTTGCTTTTTTATTTATTATTTTTTTCATTATGTGTTGCATGTGTGGTGCCTTCGAAGGCTCATTGATGTTCTTGCTCTGCAGCACTTTGGGCAATGTCTGCTTGTATGTAAATGTAATAAATTGATTTGATTTTTCACCCTACCACGGTTGTAAATAAAATCAAAAGTAACAAGTGGAATGTATTAACCAAATCATTTGATTGATTATTTATTTATTTAAAAAGTTACTACATTAAATGTACATAAGTGAGGAAATGACTATACTGTCACAGTGTCACAATTGTACACTCATAGATACAAATGGATATATGATGTGCTCAGTGTGAAATGATAGGTCAGCTATAGTATAATCTGTATAGCATGTCCATAAAATGTCCATGCATGGCTCTAATTAAAATTCCATCCCATCTCCGCCAGAACAAGGATTTCTGCGTAGGCTTTATTGCTCTGAGAGATCTACCAGTGTTCCACCACCAGCACTGGAAGAGTGACAGTCGTTCCGCCTGTCTGAGTCACACTATGTTCTTCTCTGCATGAAGAACATGGATTGCTGCCCGCAGTTGAGATAATTAATTTCCCTGCAGGTAGGTGACAACCCCATGGGTAACGTAACGCGATACAATACACATCCCTGGAATTGTCATCAAACATCATACGGTTATCCCCTGCAGTGTATGCAATGCAATATGTCCTCTCCAATCAAGTCCCATAAGGTTAAGCTGTCACATCATTTAACGGTATAATCCATTAAGACTTCCACGAATGGTTTCTAAATTAGTGGTTCTTACGCTTTCAAGATTTTATTTTTTCAAAAATGATCAAAAATAGCAGATGTACAAGCTTGCACACGATGTGTGCTTGTATCTGCTATTTTTTAAATAGCCAACACAAAAATCTAAAATCACCCATTTTGAATGGGTTAAAACCTGAGGCTGATTCTAAAAATGTTCTTAAATCCTATGTTGCTATAGTATATATCGTTGCTGCCCGGCAGGAACATCTTCCATATTCTGCAGACCTTTTGTGGGTTTTCCCATTTTTTTCTTCAACGTAAATTAATGCCTTAATTCATCATAATACAGCGTCACACAAAATCATCAAAAGTAGCAGATCCACATGCTCGAAACGCGGTGAGAACATTTTGAGCTTGTAGATCTGCTATACTTTTGAATTTTGAATCCTGAAAAGTTTTTTGGACATATGAGGTTTTCCACCTGACAGAGACGATACAGCATAGCAAAAAATGCAAAAATGACAGACGACTTTCTCGGTTATAATGGGTTAAAAGATGATGTGGTTGTCATGGTCTGTCATGTTGCACTTCAACAGTTCTGATGACAGGAGGGAGGAAAATTCTGGAATGGTTTCCACAGGGAAACGTTTGAAAGTCTCCCTGACACTCCAGGCATCATTTGACACTTGTTCGGATGCCTCTTTTCAATAGTAAATCAACAACAAACACAAAGTCACTTGTAACTTTCCTGCATGGGGCTGGAGTGGATTGTACAGATGACAAGAAACTTCTAGACCACAGCAGTGGCGATATGGGCCTTAAGGCGATCATCTATCAATTGGGTGATGATCATCTAGCAGTTATTTCAATTTGCATGTCGAAATCAAACATACAGTTTGTAAATGTAGGCTACTAATCAACTATTTACAGCAGGAATTTACATGGAGCCGGAATCCTGGGAGCTATTTTGTTTATCTTTGATCAGGTTGTTTTACCATAAACACTGGTAGAATTCCAGACCTCCTACTGCAAGCTCAGGCCAAGGGATTCAGTAAAACAAAGTGTCTCTGTGTGTGTTTTGACAGATTTTCGGATAAGGAGACCATGTTGGATAACAGCAGCGTAGACTGGCAGGAGCTGCATGCCAACACATCTGCCTACGGCGACCATGTTCAGCCCTGTTCCACGATGAGGAACCCCGTTTCCAGTCTGCTCCTGTACGCTCTCCTCACTTTAACCATCGTCTGCACGGTGGTGGGGAACCTCCTGGTGGTCCTGTCCATCGCCTGCTTCAAACAGCTGCAGTCACAGACCAACACTTTTATCCTGTCCCTCGCGGTGGCCGACTGCCTCGTCGGCCTCCTGGTGATGCCCTACAGCATGATCCGGACGGTGGAGGGCTGCTGGCTCTTCGGGGCGCTCTTCTGCCGGCTGCACTCGAGCTTGGACGTGATGCTGAGCACCGCCTCCATATTCCACCTCTGCTGCATCGCCTTCGACCGCTACTACGCCGTCTGCAACCCGCTGGTCTACCCGATAAAGATGTCCCCGCGTCGCGTGGCTTTCCTCATCGTGGTCTGCTGGGCCGTCCCGAGTCTGATCTCCTTCGGGCCCATAATGCTCGGCCTCCACGCGATCGGCCTCGTCGTCTCGTTGCCCGACGACGTGTGCGCGCTGGTGCCTAACCGCGTCTACGCCGTCATGGCCTCCCTGGTGGCTTTCTACCTGCCGATGGCCGTCATGCTGGTGGCGTACTGGAAGATCTACCGCGCGGCCAGACGGCAGGCCATGCAGATCAGCGCCATGGAGAGCCAGATGGCTTCTTGTTTTTGCCTGACCAAAGACTCCGGCAAGAAGCACCGCAACGCCATGAGGAGGGAGGGGAAGGCGGCCAAGACCCTGGGGATCATCATGGGCGTGTTCCTGCTGTTCTGGCTTCCGTTCTTCACGGTGAACATCGTGGACCCGTTCGTCGAGCACGGCACCCCGGGGGCCGTCTGGGAAGCGATCACTTGGATAGCGTACAGCAACTCCTCTCTGAATCCCTTCATATACGGTTTCTTCAACCGGTCCTTCCGCAGGGCGTTCCTCATGATCATGGGTTGTAGGATATGCCTGCCTGGTTTCACCCCTGGGATCAATCTTTCGGAAAGAGTTCCATAAGCATGCAGATCACCAGTGGACTGTAATTTGTGAATTATGTTAGGAATGCACGCACACACTCAAACTCACACACTATTCCAGTGGTTTTCAACCCTTTTCATGTCAAGGCCCATTATTCATTCGGCATTTGAGACCACCATTTGATGAGCTGTAGCCTCGTAGACATAAAACGAAGGAATATTTTTGTATATCGTTGGATAAGATTTTGTCCATGCTGAGAGATAACATAACATTCATCAAAATTACAGTTCTTCTAGAATCAGAATCATTTTATTTGTCATTTTCCTATGTACTTGCATACAAAAGAACATGAAATATCGTTTCCCCTCAGTTATTAGTGCAACATAAGACATAGAGCCTATTTAAAAACACAAGCTAAAAACTAAAACCAAACATGGACAAACATTTAAAAAGAGCCCCAGTATGTATGATGACGTGCAATTCATATGGAAAAGTTAAGAGTTACCAACACCACGCACAACCTATAAATAAATAAAGTGGCCTGGTGCTATCCTTAAAAACAAAACGTTACCAGCACTGTTGTTTTAAAGTGATGTTGTGCATCCAAAGTACATTTTTTGTCCAGTTCAGTCCAACGCTTCATTCAGTTTTGCCGGGGGAGGGGGAGGAGGGGGCGCAGCTCGTTTATGAGCCGGGGGAGGGGGGGTAGGGGGCGCAGTTCGTTTATGAGCTTCACTGCACTTGGGAAAAAAAATATCTAATTGCGTAGACTTCTTGTAACTTAAGTAACGCAGATGTTTAACAATAATTGAACTCTTGAGGGTGTAAAAAGAAAACCAAATGGACCCATTAGGGCAGGGATACTCAAATAGATTTACCTGTGGGCCACATTACAAAAATGGCAAGGGGCCAGGGGCCAGTAGATAAAATTACGACATTAATGATACTTGATAACTTCTCTCTTTCAATTGCTTTATTTTCGCAAAATGTATCAAAGTACAATGTGCATGCACACAATATGTAAATAAATAAATGTGTTACATTTTCTTGCATAAACACAAAGAGCTGTTTCCATAACTGCACAAATTATTGCACATAACATGAGTATCTGTTATAATAACATAATAACATAACATGAGTAGCTCTTTGCCTGCCTGCCTGCCTGTCTGTCTGTCTGTCCATGAGTAGTTATTTGTCTGTCTGTCAATGAGTAGCTGTCTTACTGTCTGCCTGTCTATGAGTAGCTGTCTGTCTGCCTGCCTGTCTATGAGTAGCTGTCTGTCTGCCTGCCTGTCCAATTGTCCATGAGTAGCTGTCTGTCTGCCTGTCTGAGTAGCTGTCTGCCTGCCTGCCTAATTGTCCATGAGTAGCTGTCTGTCTGCCTGTCTATGAGTAGCTGTCTGCCTGCCTGCCTAATTGTCCATGAGTAGCTGTCTGTCTGCCTGTCTATGAGTAGCTGTCTGCCTTCCTGCCTGTCCAATTGTCCATGAGTAGCTGTCTGTCTGTCTAAATACAATAAACACAATTTGCCTGAAAATAGATTACCCAGCTATGACCTTTTTCATGAAAAAAAATGAGTAGTGATATGGCTGACTGAGTAAAATAAAACAATCTACCTGAAAATAGATAGCTATAAGTGAAGAGCAATTTCCGCAATTTCCATTTCCGCAATTTCCTCAATTTCCATTTCCGCGATTTCCATTTCCGCAATTTCCGCAATTTCCGCAATTTCTGCAATTTCCATTTCCGCATTTCCGCAATTTCCGCAATTTCCATTTCCACCATTTCCACAGTTTCCGCAATTATTTTTTAATTACTTTTTTATTTTCGTTCGAGTAATAGTACAACTCTAATAGTATATTACTTATAATAATGTAATTAAAGATAACTTCATTCAGATTTTTTTTTTTTTTTTTCATTTTCCAGATTTTTTTTTCTTCTTTTTTTTAGATTTTCATTGGTGGGCCAGTCATAATGGTCCCGCAGGCCTGATGTGGCCCGCGGGCCTGAGGTTGAGTATCACTGCATGGTGACTATTGGGTCCATTTGGTTTCATTTTACGCTCTCAAGAGTTAAAGATCTCTTAAGGGTCCATTTGGTCCATTTGTTTACCAACTACCCATCATTTAGCTGGGGAATGCCAGCTAAATGTTCATTTTGGTCATGTTCATGACCAAAATTTGTCATGAAAATGTGTTCTCACTTCCTTCCTGGACTGTTATCTCAGTAAGACTCATGGCCATATGAGTGCATTTTTCAAATTGTGATAGTGTTATCTACTACAAATAATATTAACATTGAGTGATTACAGTTTCTTCCAGCTGTGAAATTACCCTTTAATGTATTGAACATTGTAAATGGTGCATTTATATAGCGCTTTACATAGATTGTGCATTATACATGCACCCATTCACACACACCTTTACATAGATTGTGCATTACATTCACCCATTCACACACACCTTTACATAGATTGTGCATTACATTCACCCATTCACACACACCTTTACATAGATTGTGCATTACATTCACCCATTCACACACACCTTTACATAGATTGTGCATTACATTCACCCATTCACAGACACATTCACACACCGATGCCGGAGAAAACCATGCAAGGTACCAACCTGCACATCAGGAAAAATGAGGGGTTCAGAGTCTTGCTCAAGGACACTTCGACACTAACTCTGGGCGAGCCCGGGTTCGGACTGGGAACCTTGCCGTTTTCATCCGGTCACTCTACCCCTGAGCAACCGCCACCCCTGAACATTGAACAAATTGCATTTTTTGGGGCTTTTAGGCTTCATAAACAAAGGGCAGATATGACAAAAGTCTATTTACTGATCATTGCTATAGAGAGTTTGTTCAATAACAACTACATTTCAGCCAATCAGAAGAAAGTTGCTATTTCTCAGATTTTTTTTTTCATAGTGTTCCATTTTGTCTCCTCATATCTTTGTGTCAACACTTACAATTCCACTTGTTTCATGTATCCTGACAGTTCTCTATCCTGATTTGATTGTTATACTGACTGCCCAGACTGCCCCCGGCCGGCTCCTCCACAGTCACCAGCAGGCACACAGACAGACTGCCCCCGGCCGGCTCCTCCACAGTCACCAGCAGGCACACAGACGGACTGCCCCCGGCCGGCTCCTCCACAGTCACCAGCAGGCACACAGACGGAGAGTCCAGCTAGGTCAGCTAGTCCAGAAGGAGAATAAATGAATGGATCTGCCATGATGACTGACCTGAAATTAAAATTTCGGTTTAATAAAAATTAAAAAGCTGGAGAGACATGGACTCTCCTGTTGCTGAACAAACACTATATATATTCTATAGCAATGAGTACTATCACAATATAAAGCTTTTGACACTTATTTTAACGGAAGAAAATCACTTACCTACCTTTAATTGTGGAAATGGACTCAAAATGCATTGCATCGTGGCACATTTGAACATGTATTTCCACAATCTTTGAACAAGGAAAATAAATATTATTACAATCACCTAAAATAATTGCGATTAGGCGATTGTGTAATAATTGTGACAGGCCTGCAGTCTGAAATAAAAAACCCACAACATCAGCAATACTATCCCATGCATTGTGTGTTATTTTATATCCACTACTGATGCTACAGAATATAAACTATGGTTAACATTTTTTGCAATAGTGCTATTTTCACTACATTTACATTTTGGTCTCTATAGTTGTGGCGATATCTTGATTAATGTGCCTGCTTAATCATTACTAAAAGGAGGTTGCTTTACTGATAACGTAAATAAATTAAACAAAATTAAAAAGAAAAACTTTACAGATTGAAAGAGGATAATTCAAGCTTTCCCTACAGCTGCAATGTTGGTGATTTTGACGGTGTTTAATATAATTAGAGAGGACTTTTCTGTTTGGATGAATGGGCTCTCTATGGGAAGTGTGACCTATAGGTATCACCTTGCTGGCAAGATGGCTGCGGTCTAAATATGGAGAATAGGGGCAGCTGTGGAGAAAAAGCATGTTAGCATTAGTTCCAGGAAGTGAGGTACCAGGAACATCTATAAAAGTACAGGAAGTGAGGCGCGCCAGGGGTTCCATTTTAGGTATCAGAAAGAGTGTTTGGTGGTGGTTTGTCAATAAGACTCTTTTAAGGCCAATACTAAACCAGAATAAGAACTTGATAAGCCACAATTAGTGTGCAGGGCTGGACAACTTTGAGATCTGAAGAAGAAAAGTTTGCTCAAGGAACATTTTGTTCAGCTCTGAAATTATTCTGAGCTTTTGGACAAAGAACATTTTGTTTAGTTCTGAATGAATCAGTTCAAAGCGTTTGGACAAAGGGGAACCTGCTGTGGCCTCCTGACTTGAAGGGGTAAGGAATATATATGTTTTCCCTTCTTGGGCAATGATTTGCCTTTTTTATTTGATGACTTTATGGATTACTTCACCCGACCATTCATTTAGTAATGTCTATCTAAAGGATCATACTGGAGAGTTCTAAAGCACATAAACATTAATTTACCTGGGTTATCTTCTGAACTGGACTTCCGGACTTGAAGCTGTTTATAAACCAGTCAGTCAGTGACATCACTGACAAATCCTTGGTGTTACTCTTTGTGAACCTCGGTACCCAGATTTATTTTTACTGTCACCTCGCCAGCTGTACGTCCGGGGCGTGTTGGTAAATGGGCGACTCGTCTGGTATTCGACCCCCACAGCGTCTGGGCCTCCATGGGTGCATTGCAGCGGTTATTTTGCACCATTGATATTTACACCTGTGACATAAACCTGCATGTAAACCCATTGCATATAAATACATGGAAGAAAAGTATGGCACATTCTTGGACTGTGAAGCCACAAATGACACTATAGAAATAAGCGTGATATCTTGGTAGCTTGCGGTATACAGTGCCAACATGCGGAAACACTAATGTTGTTGCAGCCACACTGTCATGGCTTTATCAGTCATGGCTTTATCAGTGTGAATAATTAAGCTGTTTATAGAAACAACAGAAATCAAAATCAGTCATCCAGATCTGAAGATAATTTGGTTCAACAGTACACTTCTGAAAGTGTAATTTGCATTGCATGTTGATATATCTTATTTAATTTTTTATGTTATTGGCAGTGTGACAATGTAAACAGTGTTTGAAATCACGATGAACCCAGTTCGACAGACTTTTAGTCAGCCTGGTTATTGTAGATTGCTTCTATTGAACATGGTCAGTGGTGGAAAACATTCTCATTTATGAGAACATACATTTTTCTCCAAAAGTAGCAATATCACAATGTAGAAATATCCTGTTAATGCCAAAATAATGTAGGCCTATTAAAATGAAATATGAATTGATCAAAGTACAAAAGTATTGGAATCAAAATACTTTAAAGTACAAAAGTAAAGGCACAAAACTTTTTGTTACTAATAAAAAAGGAAGGGTTTTGGATAAGGTTTCCATGCACGCGACAGCAACGATATGGTTGGTTTGATTAAATGATGTTTACAAAATGATTACTGTCTGTACGTGGCACCAGCCAGCTAACAATAATAAAGGCCAGAATGGACCTCAGGATATTGTGATTGGGAAGGCGTATTTGTGTGTGTGTGTGTGTGTGTGTGTGTGTGTGTGTGTGTGTGTGTGTGTGTGTGTGATTCCACATGGCCGTGTTTGTCTTAATATGGTAACATTTTAGAATACAGCCCAGAGCCCAGCTACAATACTATACTTCAATCTGACTTTCTTTCTTTCTTTGTATTTCTTTCTGTCCTAGGGGCGATTCACAGCTCACTTGCATACCTCAGGTTGAATTAATTAGCATAGAAAAGTAAGCACACAGACATAAATTATTTAAATATTTGGATTAATTCATGTGCAATATGTTATGTTTTACTTATTGAACAATCCGCGGGTGAATCTGCAAGAGAGACGAGTTACATACACGCTAACACGCAATAACCGGCAGGTGTTCTGGTACAGGCCAGCGTGGTCAATATAATTTAATTCCTCCTATTAAAGCAATCTTGAAATGAAATCTGAACTGAGCACTTTCCTCTTATTGATAGCACAGTCAACCTTTGGCTTAGACTGGCTCATCAGTAAATGCATTAATGGGGGGGAACTGTAGCTGAGTGGGTGGATAGTACTTAGTAGGGAGGCCTTCTGGGAAACGACAGAGGTCACCGGTTCGACCCTTGGCTCAGAGTATGTGTCAAAGTGTCTCTGAGCAATACAATTAATTGCTAAATTGTTCTTTGCTGGCTTACCAGCGGCTAAGAGGATGGTTGCTTATGTGGTGGAAACCTCCATTCTACATGTATTTTACCTAGAAATGTCAATGGCGAGATTACATGGAGCAAAAGAGGAAAATGACATAATGGTCTAGCATTGTAAACTGAAGGGTACGATTGTTGTTTGTCTTTACACAGTGGTTTGGACAGGTATGCTTTTCGTTGGTCCTGGGAGGGATGCATGGGTTTGTTTTGTTTATATTTTGTATACATGTATACTGTTTGTGACAAATGGACCCTCACTGGTCCATTTGGTTCCATTTGTACACTCTCAGAGTTAAATTAACATTGATTTTACAATAATACATTGGGGTCCCAGAGATAGAAATGCTGTTAAAATGGGCGTCCGTAGACTAATGCATGTCAAACTGGGGGTCCTTGACATGACAAAGTTGTAGTACAGTACAGGATGTCCAAATGTATCATCCACCTCTTCTACTTCTTCTTTCAAAATGTTATTATATTAGTATTGTACATTACCCATTTGTTTATTGGGTTTGTTAGAGAGCTGTGTTTAAAAAAAGAAAACCTAGAAAAAGGTCTTCACCAGGCCAGCTTATGAGCCAGCAGGCAAGTTAAAACAATAAAATAAAATGAAAACGCAACATGGTGGAAAAAAATATTTTGACTATGTTCAAGACCTATAGGGCAAAACGTGAATCTGAATTATAGCGCCACTATGAAGCCAATTAAAAATAATGTCGGGTTGCATTTCTTCTTTGACAGGCCACTCATTGGAAGGATCTGACCCTTCCTCACCCAGGAGTCAGCCCATCTAGCTCCTTATCCAGTCATATCAAAACCTGACTACTGTATTACTGGCCTCCCTGGCTTGTGAACTTAAGCCCCTCCAAATGATCCAGAATGCCGCTGCATGTTTGGTCTTCAAACAGCCAATTTCTCATATGGCTCTCCCCTTCTCCACTCCCTCAAATGGCTCCCATTTTACTGAGTACAAAGCAGTGATCACACATGGAAGCTGTCAGTCAGAACCCTTCCTCCACATGCCCCCGACTCTAAGCTTCTGGCTCCCAAAAAAAACTGTGGACACAAACTGTCTTTTGTGTCCTTTTAGCAAGCCAGTACAAGATGTACTCTTCAAAATGTCACTACATGGCATCTCTCTTCCTCTTTGCATTTACGTTTTTCACTATTCACTATTTATTAGCCCCTTTCAGAACCCTGAATGTGGGTATCCTGGATACCGACATACAGTACCGAGATCCAAAATACAAAAAAAGTATTCCAGGGTTCCACAAAGGGGCTAACTTATTTATGACTATGAGCTCTAAGCAGATGTCCTGAGGACAAAAACAAATTTCATCTCTCGTGAGGATTCACTTCACGGTAATCCTTCAAATCCCATCCAATATGCATCCTTATGGTTGCCCAGAAAATATAAAAAAATAAATTAGGCAAAATCAACAGTGACATCTGCTGGGTATAGTGGGTATAGTCTAATTGAATGACCAATGTAAAATGGAATTTCACTTTGCTCATCTTAGTTACTACATGGACACTGATCATCTTAGTTACTACATGGACACTGATCATCTTAGTTACTACATGGACACTGATCATCTTAGTTACTACATGGACACTGATCATCTTAGTTACTACATGGACACATCAGTAGCGGGCATGTCATAATAGGCAAACATTCCACAATAAATTGCAGATCTACAAGCTCAGTGGCCTTGGGGTTAGTGTCTGCCCTGAGACTGGGAGGTCGGGTTTCGATCCCCAGTCGAGTCATACCAAAGACTCCTTGCTTGACACTCGGCATCAAGGGTTGGATTTGGGATAAATCCCTGTCCAGGGGGTGTAATTGTGCATCAAGCTGCCTCACGCTACAGAAACAGGAGATAGGCTCCTGCCCTATGGGCCTCATGGCTACAGAAACAGGAGATAGGCTCCTGCCCTATGGTCCTCATGGCTACAGAAACAGGAGATAGGCTCCTGCCCTATGGGCCTCATGGCTACAGAAACAGGAGATAGGCTCCTGCCCTATGGTCCTCATGGCTACAGAAACAGGAGATAGGCAACTATGGGCCTCATGGCTACAGAAACAGGAGATAGGCAACTATGGGCCTCATGGCTACAGAAATCTTTGGATGTATGTGTGTAAGAATATGGGTGTTCATATGTTTAACTTTATATGTATACTAGTATTACTCTTGAAGAGCAGCTTAACTGGCACAGAATACAGCAAGTAATTTCAGTTATAGAGGGGTGGGAGTTTATACGTTTTTACTTCTTCTCACTCCTTTTCGGATATGCTTAGATTTATTTCTTTTATTATTTTCCTTTTATTTCTTCTTGCTATTTTTTTTTAACTATTTTATTTTAATTATTTTTTTATTGTGAAATGCAAGGTATTGTTCTGTTTATTGGCATATTCGAAATAAACAAACAAACAAACAAACAGGATGATAGCCTCTTGCCTGGCTGCCCCTATGGGCCTCATGGCTACAGAAACAGGAGATGGGCAACTATGGGCCTCATGGCTAAGGCTTACTACTTACTGGGCCTTGAAAAGTTGACTATTATGACTAACAAAAAAAATAGCCTAAATGTGGGCATTTTTATTTTGCTTTACCTTGCTGACATTAACGGACATCATCACAGCAGCAAATACTGTACAAACGAAGCATGTTCTTTTAGCATGTGTAATCATTTACAGTAGCAATGTACATTTCATAGAATTAAGCCTGTGTCCGACTCCTTTCCTTGCTTTTATCCTGGAATAGAGTCCCATTAACAGCTGACCTTACCTTTCGTTTATTCTTACTTCATATAATGGATGGTTATACTGCAGTAAATCTTACATAAATTATTGTGCTGGCCCATTACTCTACAACGTCTTGTCAAAACACAAGTAACAAATGGTACACAAATGAATGAATTAATTACTGTAAGTTTCTACGGACAATATTATCCTGCACTTACTTGTAGGCCTACCACAGTAGTCACTTTAATCTCCGTTTACTAAAAACAATTATTCTTAATGTCTTAACGTTTCATTTAAATCAAACTGAATAGAAAATAAAGCATTTTTCATTCATTATCGATGATCAAAAATACCGCTGTTGCTGGTTATTTAGCTGACAAATGGACACAGCACTTAATAGGCCACAGTGAGATCATAAACAATCACTACACCTGTTTATGTTAATCATACCCTCAGGTGTGTGTGTGTACTTTACAGCTATACCCCAGCAGCAAAGAGCTGCAGAGAGTGGTCCAATATCAATTCCTTATAAAACACAACCCAAGATTTGCCTTCAGTTTCACATAAAAAAAAGTTTCCATCCAAAATGAACCTCCTCAGAGTTTGATCAATGTCGTTTCCAGTCCCTTTCAGGGTCTTTATCTCATCGATAAATGCACCAAGTCTCTGTGTGTGTGTGTGTGTGTACATACGTCTGTACGTCTGTAATCCACGTAACTAGAGAACCGTTCGCCCCACCGACTTCAAATTCGACACACGCGTTCCACACCCCCACGGGGAGTGCAGTGCCCGGTGTCGAGTCGGTCGAACCCACAGTTGTCCAGAACCGCCACAAAAGGCCTCTTTTTAGCCCCGGCTCTGGACCTTGCCCAGTGTCCATATATGGAGCTGGCCTGTTCTGACATCATTCTGACGTCTGCATAGACTGCATATTTGGGCATGCCTGACAAAGAACTCCATATATGGGCATACAAGGGACACAGACATAATATCTGGCTAGGGCATTAATTTCCAACTTGCATCGTTCCAAGTATGCCAGTGCCCAACGGGCACCGCTCTAGTGTGGTGTCAAATGATGCCTTGCCTTTGCCTTCATTAAAGTCCCATCATGGCCCATTCATTGTTCCATGACCAAAATCAAAATGTCACTCGTATTCTCTGGGAGAACATAAAATCTAAATGTCAGTCTCTTTCAGACTGTAACACTCCGTCAGGTCATAGATCTGATAATCACTCTGCTCAGTCTAAATGTCAGTCTCTTTCAGACTGTAACACTCCGTCAGGTCATAGATCTAAATGTCAGTCTCTTTCAGACTGTAACACTCCGTCAGGTCATAGATCTAAATGTCAGTCTCTTTCAGACTGTAACACTCCGTCAGGTCATAGATCTAAATGTCAGTCTCTTTCAGACTGTAACACTCCGTCAGGTCATAGATCTAAATGTCAGTCTCTTTCAGACTGTAACACTCTGTCAGGTCATAGATCTGATAATCACTAATCTAAATGTCAGTCTCTTTCAGACTGTAACACTCAGTCAGGTCATAGATCTGATAATCACTAATCTAAATGTCAGTCTCTTTCAGACTGTAACACTCCGTCAGGTCATAGATCTGATAATCACTCTGCTCAGCGCAGTCATTGTAAATCCCCATGGAAACCGTGTCGATCTCCGTCCGGCCGAGCGCAGCCTGCGACGTACTGTTGGTGTTCTTCCCCGTCCCTCCTCCCTTGATCTTATTGGACAGGTTGTTCATCTTTTCTTTGAGCTGGACGGAGCTCGTCCGCAGCGGACGGAACAGGCTCCACCCCTTGCAGCTCCTCCCCCGTGAGCGGCCCCGCCGCCTGTAGAAGCAGCACGAGTTTCCGCAGGGTTGGTGCAAGGCGAAGCCGGGGCAGTAGTCTCCCCTGCCGGGGCAGTAGTCTCCCCTGCGGTGGTCCCTCGACATGCCCTTGACGGCGGTGCGCCACCTCTGGTCGTAGAATCGGCGCAGGACCCGCCGCCGCTGGTGGCACTGGCACCTGAGGATGCGGGTGAACGCTCGCTGGAACTCTTTGCTGGAGCAGGGATAGATCATGGGGTTGATGCAGCTGTTGAAGTAGCCCAGCCAAAAGATCACCTTGAACACACTCTCGGACGGCTTCAGGGCCGGGAAGAAGGAACCTGGAAGGATGTGGAACAATCCGTTAGATATGGTTTAATGTGATTGACATTTTATAATAAAAGTTTAATCCATGAACATTTCATTTCATTTTCACAAATCATAATAGATAACAATTCATTTGTCTTTCATAATGAATTTGTCTTGTTTTCAACTTGACTACTGTAAAGAAGGAAAACGATATACACATCCCAGTTTCTGAATATGGTGCTGGACCCAAAACGTGACTAAATGAAGAAAAGAGTGGAATGTCTGCACGCAATATAATTCTGCTCCCCGTCCTTTTTATTTCAACCTAAATACAACGTTTCGCCCCTCCGGGCTTTCTCAAGTTCAACTTGACTACTGTAACATAAGAATAACATGTTGACTTAATATGACTTCTATGTACTCAATACAAAATAAAGCAGGCTCTGCACTCTGTTTGAGTGCAATGCCAAACCTCTGACATCAAATAATAACCTCAGAGACTGGGCTCATATTTTCCCAGTCGCAAGAGAGTCCTACTCTGATTTTGCTTTGAGATAATGAAAAAGAATAACAATTCTGGACTGTTGAGGTGCTGATACAACAATTCAACAGATCTACTCACTTGCCATACGATGACAATATTTTATTCAGTTTGAATATGTTTATTCACAAAAACCTTGGGTTATGTTTAAAACCAGACAATGCTGTCTCAATCTTATTATTAATAGAAATGAATATGTTAAGATACAAAACAGAAAGACTCAACAGTAACATTTTCGTTACATGCAATTTGGACACAATCTTGGACACTTTTCTTTTGAGAAATTGTCACCGGCCACGTACTCCATACTAATTAATTATTCTTTATCTTGTAATTGCAAAATATGATGTAAATGTCGGGCAAAAACCATCGTATCTCCAATTCTCCATATATAAACTTTTGTGTCGTGTCAAGAGCTTATACTGCAGATCTGCTATTTGGGCGATTTTATTTTTTACATTTGTGAAAGAAAATGTGAACGTGGTTAGGTGTGTCTGTGGGATGTATGAAAAAAATACCAATGAAAAGTGACAAAGTGCATTGGAACATAGGTTATTGTTTTCTGAAAAGAAACCGTTTTGGACATGCTAAAACTTTCCACCCAACATATATCACTTTAATACACTAGGCATGTAACCATGTATCGTAATTGTAAAGCGATTAAAATCCATTCAAACTGGTGACAATTTAAATCATGATTAAATAGCAATCGAATCGTGACGCAAAAATACAGGATCTTTGTAAGAATATAGGTACTTTTTTATTTTAGAAACAACAACATTATGTGCCGAGATTGGGGACGTGATTTTTAATCGGTACGATGGGTACCACAACCAGTGGTCCAGGGACCACCATTGGTCCTTGACGGTGTTCCAGGTGGTCCCCAGCTAAATGATGGAGTTGATAATAACCAATTGGACCCTCAGGAGTCAGGACCCTTATGGATCTTTTAACTCTTGAGTGTAAAATGAAACCTAATGGACACGTATTTATTTTACGCTCTCAAGAGTTTCATTATTGTTAAACATCTGGCATTACTTAATTTACAAGAAGTCTACACAATTAGAGAATGTAGAAGAATTGTTATTTTGATCAACATTTGCCAACAGTATGGAATTGTGTGTCAACGAAAACAAAATATTGTTTCGTTTTTGGTCTGTAAGGCTAAAATCTCATAAAATGGTGGTCGGTGGCTCAAATGCCCAATCAATAATGGGCCTTGATATGAAGGTTGAAAACCACTGGTTTAGGGGTTCCCAAACCTTGTATAGCTCGAGACCCAACAGAGATAATTTCTGTCCGAATTAACCACTTCTGTGTGCACCCCAGACAGTTTTTAACGTTGCTTGATATATATATTTTTATATTCATTTATTTATTTGATTGTATTTGTCCTTTTCAGCTGAGTGCAGTCTGGATCACCAAAAGCAGAACTTTGGGCTTTTATGCTCCTTCATTTTAACCATGTTAGACTAATTGGAAACACATGTCCTTGCTTCTGGTGACTTATATTGGCCTTCTAATGTGCCGGGGGCTGTGCTTTTTCCAATTACTTTTTCATTCATTTTATTTAATTTATTTCCTTTTCAAAAACAATAACAAAAAAGAAAATCAATGATTTCTACCAGAGAAACAAGAAACGTGAGTGATGAAGATTTATTTAGCTGTTTTGGGAATATTTATTTTGAAGGAAAGGTGCACTCAGTCACCACCTGTAAAAAATGTGTCTGTGACCCCAGGATTCTATGTTTGGGAGCAGGGACGTGCAGAGAATGTTAGAGAGGCAGGGGCTGAAATCCCCTAAAAGGGCACTTTTGAACAAAGATATCGAAAACAGCAGATCTACAAGCACCCAACGCATTGCGCTGCGTTGCGTTGAGAGCTTGTAGATCAGCTATTTTCGTGGCGTGGCGTGGCGTTAGCTACTGAAGATGCGGCGTACGACATGGATTTCTACTGCGTATGACAAATTCTTTCAGCTTGAAAAGAGGCAATTCTCTCCTTCTGCTGGCATGGAAAAGGGGACATTTGCATTATTTTCACCATGCTGCATTTGTGGTCTGGAGTGGTTTCGGTTTTCAACCCTTTTCATATCAAGGCCCACTATTTATTCGGCATTTGAGCCACGGACCACCATTTGATGACATTGAGCCTCTCAGACCCAAAACTAAACTAAATTCCATGCTGAATTGATGTTGGTAGCATTAGGAGAGACAACAGGCAAACGTTGATCAAAATGACAATTCTTCTTACATTCTCTAATTGTGTAGCATTAAGTAATGCAGATGGTTAACAATAATGTAACTCTTGAGAGTGTCGAATGAGACCACATGGACGCATAAGGGTCCATTTGTACCACGATACCACGACGGGTCAACAAACACTGCCTTTCATTTCCGTACTCTTCCATGTTTTAGTTGTTGTTTCTGCATCACAGTCACTATCATGTCTTTTGTTTTACCTGGAATTAAACTGTGAAATACAAGGAGAAATACACTATAGCATTTTCCTCTCTCTCTCTCTCTCTCTCTCCAAAAATAGCTGGTCTACAAGATCACGACGCGAGAGTCCCCCTCCTGTGTGTGTGTGCGTGCGTGTGCTGTTTTGTTTCCATTTCATAGAGAGAGAGAGAGAGAGAGAGAGAGAGAGAGAGAGAGAGAGAGAGAGAGAGAGAGAGAGAGAGAGAGAGAGAGAGAGAGAGAGAGAGAGAGAGAGAGAGAGAGAGAGAGAGAGAGAGAGAGAGAGAGAGAGAGAGAGAGAGAGAGAGAGAGAGAACGCCTGTCAATCACCTGCCACAGAGCTATGGGAATCATCTTTGACAGTCCAAGTGAAGGTCATGAATCTATGCTTTGATATTCAAACCCCAATGCAAGTATGCACAATAGTTATTTAAAGTATACAGCCATTCCCACTACATTTGTTGTGAGCCAAATACCAGTCACTCACTCATTTACTTTAAAGGCCATGCCTGCAGGCGTACGACCATTTCCCCCGGCCCGGGACTCCAGGGGCCCGGGCCCACCCCAGCCTTATCCAGCTGTCAGATGATCACCATCACACAGTCATCACAGACCTTTACTTGGCCACACTTTGGTACACTTCTGGCACTCTCGGTATGAGCAGCAGGCAGCGGGGCCCGTTCAAAGCATTATCTCAGGCTGCTATACAAAATGTCTATCTCTAAGTCAGTGGTTCGTTCCCAAATGTTTTCATGTCAAGGACCCCCAAATTGACACTACAGTAGCCCGATTTCTAGCAGTGATTCTCGACCTGTTTAATTTCAAGGACACCCAGTTTGACATGCATTAGTCTACAAACCCCCATTTAATGGCATTTCTATCTCTGAGACCCTAATTTATATTGTAAAATCAATGTTAATTTAACTCAGAGTGTACAAATTTGTTACAGACCCATTAAGGGTCCATTTGGTTCCAAACTAACATATAGCTGGGGACCCCCTGGAACTCCCTCAAGGACCCCTGGGGGTCCCCGGACCCCACTTTGAGAACCACTGCTGTAAGTACACTTAAAACTGGTGTTGACTAATCATTACAAGTGGCTCTTATTTTGAAGAGGTCTTTTTTGGTTGTAGCCAAGCTGGCATGACAAGTTGCTGTGAGTGTTGCAGATTGGAAGTGCTCGTTAGATATCACTCAACTGTCCTTCGTACCACCTGTTTTGAATTTGCACATGATGGAGGAGGCAGCAGGACATTGCTTTACTGAAAACAAGTGCTTCCAAACGCTGATGGCAAGATGGCCGTGGTCTGCAGTAGTAAACAAGGATCCATGTGGATTAAACACAAGTTTTTAGGCCAAAGTGAATATATTCACGATATTAAAACCATGCATCTGTGACTTAAACAATGTACACACTTTGGAAGCGTTTCTACAGCATTAGGTGAGTAGTTCATTGTATCAAGTCTGGCTCAGGCTGGTAATGTCACTAGGTAGGCAGGCTACTGCAGAGTAGTTGTTACCGTCACTGCCTGCAAGAATGTGATGTTATTAAATTGAAGTTCACTCAGCCTGCTTATATCATGCCCTTAAATAGTGCTTGTACTTGGAAGTTGGAACTCTTTGGCCGCCGTGCCACTGCCAATTCTTATAAACGTTTTAGTTGAAGTGGGTTCGCCGTGCACTGTGCTGCCAAACTGTTAAAAGGTCCACTTCACCACTGTTCAACCTATCTTCATATAATTAAACCAATCCAATAATGGCTTTGTACTGTAGAATAATTCCCCGAAATAATATTCCTATGATCCCAGATTGCTTTTTATATTTAGTTATTTATCCATGCTGGTTCCGATTGGTGGAGGTTAGGCTGTGTCCGTGTAGCCTACCACTTAGGCTTTAACCCATTTTGACCTGGGAACGATTCTACAAATGTCTTCTAAATCCTGAAAAACGTTGTTTCTGTGGTGCTCAAACTATTTCATGTCAAGGACCCCAAAATTATATGTAATTGGCCGCCGACCCCATCTGAAAATATGTTGTTCCAGGGACCCCCCAGAAGCAAAGATTTGAGTTAAAAACATCCCCTCTGAAAGAATATATATTCAAAGATTTGCACTACACTTTCACAATTTTTCAAAAGTAGCAGATCTACAAGCTTGTATCGCGGCACTCAGTGCCTCACTATGAGCTTGTAGATCTGCTATTTTAGAATAGCTCAAGTATAACATAATGCTTAAAACACCAAAAGGGGTTCCTGCCCAAAATGGGTTCAAGGACAACTTTGTTTTTTTTTCAACTAAGGTTCATGTTTTATTTAGATTGTTATTAGAGAAAGTAGAAGATAAGTGTTTAAAAATGTCTAAAATCGCTAAAACGTAAGAAAGCTGCAAATGAAAAAGAATTAACCTTCATTTTTTACTTTCTCTAATTATTCTCTAATAATAAAAAACAAAAGTTTTCCTTTAATGTCCCCGGTTCGATTCCCGTCCTGGGAAAATAACCCTAACCCTTACAAAAATATGTTATATTCTTATCGTTTCATAATGAATTGCAGGCAGTGTTGCACATACTGTACCATGCACACAATCCTCAGGATTAATGTAGCTCTTGACAGCGTCTGCAAACCCTCACGGGTCCACTTGGTTACACAATTACCACTTGGTTGTACAATTAGATTGTTGGTTTTCAACCAGTGGTCCTTGAAGGGATTCCAGGTCATCCCCAGCTAAATGATGGAGAGTTGGTAACCAAATGGACCCTCATACTGTAGATCTTTAACTCTTGAGAGTGTAAAATGAAACCAGATGGACCCATTGATTTTACGCTCCAAGAGTTAATTCATTGTAAAGCATCTGCATTACTTAATGTACAAAAAGTCTATACAATTAGAGAATAATTGTTCTTTTGATCAAAGTGTGTTTGCCTGTTATCTCTGCTAATGGTACCAACATCAATACGCGAGGCGGGGTTGGCGAAAGGGCCTTTCTGTGTGGAGTTTCCATGTTCTCCCTGTGTCCCCTAGGGCAGGTACCCTCACAAAAAGCATGCAGTAATACTGGTCTCTAAACTACCCCGCCCCCCCCAGGTTGGATTACATTAGATAATTGACACTGGGTGGAAAAAGTGGGTTGCAAAATTGTTGGATAAAAAATACAGCATGGAATTGTGGACAACATGTTATCCAACGAGTCAACAACATATTCTAAGCCCTTTGGGTCTGAGAGGATAATTCTCAGATGGTCCGTGGGGCTCAAATGCAGGATAAATAATGGGCCTTGGTATGAATAAAAGTGTTTTGAAAACCACTGAATTAGATCGCCATTCAAGGATTTCAATTAGCATTTAGTCAGCCAGCTGGGTTCTCTTGTTGATTGCCATCTGGACAGCTCAGTAATGACAACCTGCCTACAGGCATGGTCTTCTCAAAGCCCCCAGAGGTCACGACCTCTAGCCTATAATTAAACCGTATATACAGCAGGACTACATCCAGTACAGCAAATGAGACATTCTGTCACCAGTGGTTGAGTACAATTGTGAAGTATTTGTACTTTACTGGAGTACCCACACCTACTGTACAATGTATTATGAACTGCTCACCCACAACAGTATGGGACATTTTTACATTCAAGTTTTTTATTTCCCAGAGTATAATTTGTCAGGATTCCTTGCTGTCTCATTCTGAAGGGGTCAAAGAAAAGCTATTTTATTTTAAAGATAATTACCTTGCACGTCTGGTTATATTTGGTAATGTAGTTGGCCCTTGGGTGTTTTAATATTTTATAATACTGCCCCCCTTTGAAAAAAGTTTGGACAGCCCTGCTATAGACACTCATGGTAAAAGTTGCTCTGTCAAAATGTGTATATAACTATTCCAAGGTACCGGTACATGCTTTAAACTTGTGCAGGAGAATGCTAAATGCACACCAGTCTTGGTAGTGGTGCCAGCTCACGGCAGAAACATCTAAAGAGTTTAGTCTTAAAAAGACAAAAGAGTGGCCGCACAGACACTGATAGCCAAAGTGCCACTGTATAGGTTTTCCCCCCCTTTTTACCTGAGCCTTTATGATTATTTGACCTGTTTTTGGCTATGTATATGTTTTGTATTGAGTTGTGCTTGAAATGTACTGTAAAACTGAAATACTTCAATCAATCATGGATACTCAAAAGATGTACTTAAGTACATTACTGCTGTCCACCAGTGCTAGCAAGCAGGCAGCACTGTCAGTGTACTTCCCTTCCCCTGTATATAACTATCAGTTCAGAAGGTCAGTGCTAACCACGTCCATGCAGTATGAACAACGCTACAGAGGCCAGTGTTGTAAACCTGTAACAAACCAAAGAGGACGACTGTCGGTAACTCACTTGTTGTATTAATAAACAAAAAGCTAAACTTTGTAGGTTTAATTTACACTCGTGATTTTATACTCGTTTACACTACGTGACAAAAACTAAATCCTCAAGATAACATCGGACCTATTTTCCCTGGTGTAATTGTTTCCTTTGGCAGGGTATTTCCCCTTCTCTTTCACCACTGGGATTTAGAATAGCCCGGACGGAGAAAAGCCCAGAAAACAAAATGTGTGATGTAGAATGTGAATATACTGGAGTTGAAACCCTGAATAAAGTTCAATAAAGTTACCCTGAATAAAGTTACAAATTCTGACAATGTTTCCATTTCCACCCTGGCCCAAAACCAATCGAGCCCCTTTCGACCTTACTGAGTTAGTCTCTGGCTTCAATGTTCAATTATGCTGGTGGCCCTTTTGCTCTATTTTTCCTTGCCAAATACGCCAATATCGTCCTCATAAACACCCTCTCTACAATCCTTTTCCTTGGCGCCCACCACATATACCTACCGTTCCAGAACTCACGGCAGCCAACCTAATAACAAAAGCCACCTTGTTATCAATTGTATTTCTATGGGTCCGGGCATCCTATCCTCTCTTTCGTTACTCATACACCTTGTCTTCACCCTGGCCTTAGTGATCGGACACCCCTTGCCCTCCCTATTGCCCTTGCAAGCATCCCACCCCAACTTTAGAGAATGTGTGCCTGAACATTATAGAGTCACTTTGATAGAGTGAATCATGGTGGTTAAATCCCCCCAAAAAAAACATTAAGACAGGGAAAGCATCTGTCATTTTAGACGTTTAACTAAGAAGCATTATCTTATACTTTGGCTTTAAAACATAGCAGATATACAAGCTCATAAAGCGTGACTTCGTGCAGCACTACAAAGCTTTTAGATCTGCGAGAGAGAGGGGGGGGGGGGGGGGGGGGCTTGTCAATCAACTGTGACAGAGCTAGGCATGCATGTTTAAGGTCATAGGGTGTTAATGCAATATTATGATTCATTATATGCCAGTAGGCCTAGATCAGAAACCTTTGCAGAGGATCTGGTTCCTGAATACTGTCTCCAACCCTGGAACAACTAAACTATGACCTTAAACATGCATGCCTAGCTCTGTGACAGTTGAGTGACAAGCTGTCTGTACGCTCTCTCTCTCTCTCTCTCTCTCTCTCTCTCTCTCTCACAAATACATGCTTGCACGCAGACACACACACACACACACACACACACACACACACACACACACACACACACACACACACACACACACAGTGAGAGAGAATCTGGTTTAAAGTGGCCGCAACAACGTTAAACAAATCCAAAAGTATCCACATGCTTTGACGTTACCCAAATGTTGTTCCTTGTGCGCCACAAATTATGTCAAGAGGATCGAGGTATTCAAATCACTGCATTGACGCTTGTTATGTAAATGGTGAGGAAAAAGAGAGAATGAGACTCGGAGGGAGAGGGCGTGTGCCTGCGTGTGCGCGCACACGTACGTACATGTCAATGAAAATATGGAATAACCTCTTTGATATACTGTATTGTTGTCAGAAAGGCAATAGATTAGCACAGTCAGTGGCAAGGAACCTCTGTTGGGGCTGCCAGACAGCTGCCTGACAACGCTTTCTCTCTCTCTCTCTCTCTCTCTCTCTCTCTCTCTTCTCTCTCTCTGTGTTAAAAGTTCTGCCAAGAGATGTTATCACTCCCGACCGTGCATGATTCCACAACAAGAGAAGGGGATCTTGACACTCACTGCAGTTCAATTAAAGTCACGTTGAGGGGATTTGTAACTGAACCATGACTGTCTCGCGTTATGGATAGTAGAGCATATGACTACAAGAAAGGAAGTGATCTCTGTATTATACCCCTGCACTGAATGCTTTTTTTATTATCACACCCGTGTGAAGTGAGGCGCGCTCTTATCATCGTACATCTATTTGCTCAGACACTATGATGTAAAATTATCCATTCATTGTCAATGAAGGAAGTGCTGGCCCAGTATACATTAGGCATTGACCCAATATATGCAAATAATGACTAATGATTAATATTTGGTTTATTAATTGCCAACCCACTTTATATACAAAATACGGCCCAGGTATACATTTCTGTCTTGTGTGGATGCCAGTTTACAAGTGTGTGTAAAACATACAGCCAATGTCAATGGACTCTGTAAGTAAAGTTTAAAAATGGATTGGATTCAGACTCCTGCAGGTTTTGCTATGAGTCCTTACACTCTTGAGTGCATTATTCTGTCTTAAAGCCATAATAATATCATGTCAATCACATCTATCATCAATCCCACTATATCAGTGGTTTTCAACAAGCGGTCCTGGGACCACCAGTGGTCCTTGAGGTGGTTCCCAGGTGGTCCCCAGTTAAATGATAGAGAGTTGGTAACCAAATGGACCCTTGCAGATCTTGAACTCTTGAGAGCGTAAAATGAAACCAAATGGGTCCTTACGCTCTCAAGAGTTACAGTTTTGTTATACATCTGCCTTATTTAATTTACAAGACGTCTACACAATTGGAGAATGTAGAAGAATTGTTATTTTTGATCAACATTTGCCCAGCACAGTTATCCAACGACAACAAACTATTCTTACGTGTTGTGTCTGAGAGGCTGATCATGTGAAAGGAGGGACATCCGCGCACTGCCACTTGCTGGTTCAGAGCATTTTATTGAGCAACGTTTCGGTCTTGCGACCTTCCTCAGGCTTCTGAGAGGCTAAAAGTAATCAAATGGTGGTCCGTGGCTCAGATTCAGAATAAAGAATGGACCTTGACAAGAAAAGGGTTGAAAACCACTGCACTAGGCCTATATGGTTCAGTTTGCTTTGTCTTAGCTCAATCATAATTATAGCTCAACTATGAACTATGTTCAGTCAATCCATTTATTGTTGGGTTAAGACTATTTAAGCAGCAGTGTTTGGAGACCATGATGTACTGCTTTGTTTAGTGGCACCTCTGTGGCTAAGCTACTATAAGAATGTGCAAAACATACAGTATCTGGATCATCACAAGCTCAACCAAAACCAGTAAATATATAAGGATCCATGTCAGAACCTGTTTCATATTCCCACTGATAGGCCTACGATGATGAGCATTTGACACGGCATGATTTTTACCATTTACCATGATGCATTTTGAGTGTGTTTTAGTGGTAGTGTAGGGTAGTTTCATTTTGTTATTATTGGTTAACAAATCTCCATGGCTGCATAAAGTAATTTATATTCAAAGCATTTCTGATTGGTCTATTAGGGATATCGGGCCTATTAAAGCTGGAATGTGTGTATGTGAGGGCAAAGTAAGGGAGGTATACACATTCCAATTGCATGTTGCATTGATTAATGAGAATAGCACACTCTGACTCATTCCACATGAAATTGCAGAGAATACTTAATTCAGTTAACAAATATTAAAGGCTGAACTGAAATCAACAGCGAGGAGGGCGGGTTATTAGACTAATAATAGCCTATACATTAGTCTGACTCTGATGTGAATAACAACTGAATTTGACACTGATGATGGGTAATAAACAATATAGCTGTGTAGCCTAAGGGGCATATATTGTCTGCGCGTAATAGCCTACTTGTATTATATAGCCTAGGCCAGCCCAGGGGTTTTCAACCCTTTTCATATAGGACCATTATTTATTCTGCAGATTTGAGCCACGGACCACCATTTGATGACATTTAGCCTCTCAGACCCAAAAATGAAGAATATTTGTCATTTAATAAGATTGTGAATTCTTCTACATTCTGTAATTGTGTAACTCTTGAGAGCGTAAAATGAAACTGAAATGGACCCGTATACTCTCAAGAGTTAAATATCTATAAAGGGTTTACCAACTCTCCATTTACTCCACTTCAAGGACCACTGGTGGTCCCCGGACCACTGGTTGAAACCACTGCCAGGGACCACATTATGCTATAAGTTCCATAATAATGATTATAAACAATGCTAATATTAATATGACATATACATACCCAGCGGGAGAATGAAGAAAAACGGCAGCCAGCACACGATGAACACCCCGACGACAATCGCCAGGGTTTTAGCAGCCTTCTTCTCCCGGGAGAACTTCATCAGGCGCACGGACAGCGAGCTCCTGAACGGGTGCGAGGACTTGCTGCTGCCCTTGGAGCCTCCTCCGGCGACGTCGCGCCGCCGCTGCGCCGCCTCCTGCTCCGTCGCGCCGCCGCTCGCCATGCTCCGGCAGTGGATGCGCAGCACCACCTCCATGGACTTGCTCCTCTCCCGCTTGACGCCCGCCAGCAGGCTCTTGGTGGTCCGGCGCGCCACCACGTACACCCTGAAGTACATGACCAGCACCACGGTGAGCGGCAGGTAGAAGGAGCACAGCGACGAGAAGAGCGCGTAGCCCGGTTCCTCCGTGATGCTGCAGATGCTCTCGTCGGCCGGCGGCGGCTCCTTCCAGCCCAGCAAGGGTCCCACGGAGATGACGGCGCTCGACGCCCACACCAGCACCAGCACGACGCCGGCGCGCCGCTCCGTCATGATGGCCGGGTACTTGAGGCAGTGGCGCACGCCGATGTAGCGGTCCACGGAGATTACGCACAGGCTGAGGATGGACGCCGTGCAGCAGAGCACGTCCACGGCCGCCCAGACGTCGCAGAAGACGCGGCCGAAGACCCAGCAGCCGAGCACCTCCAGCGAGGCGCTGAAGGGCAGCACCACGATGCTCAGCAGGAGGTCGGCGATGGCGAGGTTGACGATGAAGAAGTTGGTGACCGTCTGGAGGTGCTTGTTGCACAGCACCGACAGGATCACCAGGATGTTCCCCACGATGGCCACCAGGATGAAGGCCCCGAGGAACACCCCGACACCCAGGACCTGGGGGTCCAGCGCGATGTTCCTGCAGATCGCCGTGGCGTTACTGTCATTATTATTACTATTATTGTTGTTGGAGAATATGGTGTCAAAAAGCGACACGTTGTTGTTGAGAGCTTCGTCGTAGTAGATCCCATCGCTGCTGCTGCTTGTGTTCATCAAGTTAAAATATTTTGTCATTTTGAAACTCCATGCAGAAAATGTTAAAGTTGGTTTCCAATCGAAAACAACGTTTTGTGCGCCATGATTCCCGTCTCACTCACTGCTAAGACTGCTTCCAAAATTGCATGCGTTCCGTGCGCTATAGTGAGTGCACAGTTGCACCCTCCAAAACGTCATCCAGGTTCACTGATGGGCGAGAGTGTAGGCTATTGAAATTAAATCAATTGATAAAATATGAACAAAATGACGAAAATGAAGGATGTTCGGTTTTTTTCCTTCCTTTTTAAAGAGTGAGTTTGTTTTCTTTCCACCAAACAAAAATAACGTAGCACTTTCTTCTTGGGGTATAGTGAAAATTATAGTCTACATTGCTCCATTTTTACGCAGTTAATTTAAATATCGCCAATGTGAACCTAATGCAGGAGCCTCACTCACGCCGATTCTATTCCCATGAACGGTGGCATTCCTTGCAGCAACTAAAGTCCCGACGTGCACGTACTGAGAGCCCCTCGATCATGTCTAAACACAGCTCCTCCCCGGCGAGGGGCTTCTGTGACGCGCGCCGGACAATTAAGTGTTGTGATCATAACGCGCCACAAGAGGGCATCATCCCTGCTTCTGACGGTGAGAGTTTTGATTGATTGATTCAAGTATTTATCAACAGTTTGCATAATGGTAGTACATTTCAAGCACAACTCAATACAAAAAAAAACTGTCAACTGTGAGTGGACGACAAATAAAGCACTACATTTGTTTACAAGATGGTCCACCTTGTTCAATTCATTATGACATTTAGAGACATGCAAATATACACTTCTATATAGCCAAAAAACAGGAAATCATCATCATAAAGAGGGTAAAAAGGGAAAAGAAAACATGCAGTGAGGGGGAAAGGGGGTGGGGGGATTTAGATTCGACGGGGGCCATCCATATAGGTGCCTTTTGAGAGCGGTTTTGAAGGATTATTTATTTATTCATGCACCAGAGGGGTGCCCAGCCCACATGGACTTACATGCTGTTATTTTGTTTGTCTTGTCTTGTTTAACAAAAAAAAGAAAATCATGATTCTGTAATGTACCAGACCAGTACCAATGAATCTACCCGTTTCTTAAGCTAATTATGTATGTTTCATCAGGGATAAAACAATTCCAGATAGTATGTATGGAAGAAAATGGGTACAACTCAGTCTCAGACCATCTTAGCCTTCAGTAATAGTCTGTCCAAGACAACTGTTTTCTTTTGTATTCCTTCATGTCCCCTATTTAAATCTTCAGAGAATAAATGCCCTGCTGAGTCAGTGGACAAATGCATGCATGATCACATTCAAATTGGCCCGGGGTTCCCAAAAGGTAGATTGTGATCTACGGTACCAGTAGATCACAAAGGCTGTGCATGCAGGTAGATCACATGGCATGGTCCTACAAATATATTTAATTTAAATATAAAAACAACTGTTTTGCATGTGCCACTTGAATTAAGGTGACTTGATTGACTGACATCTATAATGGCCTGTCGGCTCAAACCTCAAACCCACAATGCAATACTTTGTTTTCTTGTGTTGTACACAGTCAGTAGCATTAAAGTTATAATACAATCTATAAAGGTATCTTTAAAGGACAGCTGGGCAGGGCAGCTATAGGGTGGCCTGGGGCCATCCTAGGCCTGGGGCCTGGGGCCATCCCATCCTCATTCGGAAGAAATGGGTTCTGAATGTCATGTGTTCAACGCATAAACGGTCTGAAAACACATCAACAGCTTAATTAACAGTAGGCTACAGACATGTCACTTCACTGCCTGCAAGAAGGAATGTCATTAAATTGAAGTTCACTTAAGCCTGCCCTTAAATAGTGCTTGTACTTGGAACTCTCTTTGGCCGCTGTGCCAATCCTTTTCCAAACATTTTAGTTCATTAGTTGAAGTGGGTCTGCTGTGCACTGTGCATGCAGGTGCTGAACTCTTAACTCTTCAAACGGTTTGAATCTGTGTGAGAGAAAACTGCAGTATAGCCCAGGCTTGGAAGACCCGCAGTGTTGTGTTTTCAGTACGGGAACTGCTTTTGGTGTTTTATACTTTAGCTATTTTGTTTTTCTAGCTGGCCCGGTATTGACTTGTTCCGCCAGTGTACAGAACAATTTATTCCGTACAAAAATGTCACGCCAATTTAATATGTAGTGTACAGGTGCCACAGTACAGTGAGTATGATTGATTGAAGTATTTATTAACAGTTTAATTTACAATTATGCATGTATGGCCTATACCATTTTCATCAGAAAACACTGACAAAAGTTGATGACACTTGATGACTTCATCATCATACTGTACATGTTCATCATGACAAAAAAGCAAGAATGGATCCCCAGATTGCTAGTAGCCTCCTATCATTGAATCAAGAGTGGTATTTAACAATTATAGGCCCGTGTGGCCTGCATTCCAGCTAAATGACTGTGTGTGTGTGTGTGTGTGTGTGTGTGTGTGTGTGTGTGTGTGTGTGTGTGTGTGTGTGTGTGTGTGTGTGTGTGCGTGCGTGCGTGCGTGCATGTGCGCGGTCAGTGTGTACACAATGGCAATAAAGGAGCAGCGATTGTCCAGACAGAGACATGAGCCTGCTGTCCCCTTGCCTTAATTCACCCATTAGACCCGAGGCCCATTCTACGAATGTCTTCTAAATCAGTTTTCTGAAAAATCACACCTGTGTGACTGTGAAGTGAGGGGCGCTCTTATCATCGTACATCATCATACTGTACATCATCTCATTCTGGCCAATCACAATTTGCGTCCTCACTTTTCCGTCTTCACTTCTCTGCCCTCACTTTTATCGTCAATATGTAGCCTACTTTGCTCAGCCAATCACAAGCCAATGTTTGTGCTTCAAATATTTATTCAAAAGTCACACGTGTGAGAAGTGAGGGGCACTAATATATGAAAGTCTAACTCATGTTGATTAGGTGATGTAATGGTGATGTAAAACAAACGGTGCCAACACAAACATTAAACGCCATTAACAATAGAGACAATATGACGTAAAAATGACACATTAATTTATGACGTAAATTTTACCTTCATTGTCAATGTGTTTACTAAACAAACTTTGAACTAAAGACAAACATTAAACCTGTGTATAGGAGGGGCTAGCACCCCTCAAAACGTATACAGTTGTTATGTTTCTATATACTGGTTGTTATACTGTACATGAGGGGTTCCCGTTTTGAAGGATAAAACCCCCAAAAGGACTTCCCGTCCTGTATATACTGTAAATGGGTTAATCCAGGTACAAAATGGCATCATCTTTGTTCCACTGTCTGCTGAATAATATGTGAAGGAAATGTAAAATGATTAAACGAGATAAGATAAACAATTAGAAGACATCAGATAGGCTGGAACGATAGCCTACTATATATACAGTACAGCCAAATCTGAGGCTTAAACCCAATTACAGCCCCACACTGCCCCGGGGAAGAACTGTGAAGTTTCTCATCGATGCTGCACTCTGCAGCTGCCGCCGCTACAGGCTTAGGGTATACATATCTCGAGACGAAGGCTACGGCGGGCCTTTACAAGCCATCAGGGAGCCTGCAGCAGTGGAAAGGTTAAACCATTTAGACCTGAGTTGGATTCTAAAAAGGAAAAAAAGGCTTGAACTAAATCCTATGTTTTCTATGTCAGTAGTGCTCAACCCTTTCCCACGTCAAGGAGCCCCAGAATTATCTGTATTTGGCTGTGGCGGACCCCCATCTGAAAATGTGTTGTTCCAGGGACCCCCCCACCCAGAAGAAAACGATTTTTCAAAAAAATAGCAGATCTACAAGCTCATAGCGCGGCACCGTGCTATGAGCTTGTAGATCTGCTATTTTTCAACAGCTAAAGAATAACATATTAGTGCTTAGAACACAAAGGGTGTTCCCGTCCTGAACGCGTTAAGGGGGAGAATTAGAAACACAATCTGTGGGAAAAACGATCATCGTCGCCAGGATGTAGAGTCGTAATAAATAGTTACACAAATGTGGTCCCAATATCATGGAATTTCAAGGTCGAGGTCAATTGTGTTATGTAACAGTAGAAAGTCTTCCACAGGGTTGCTAGACATTTACAATGTCTAGCAACCCTCCTTGAGGGAGTTCCAGGGGGTCCCGAGCTAAATAATAATTAGGAACCAAATGGACCTTTTATGGGTCTGTAACTCAGAGAGTGTACACTCTCAGAGTTAAATTAACATTGATTTTACAATATAAATGGGGGTCCCAGAGGTAGAAATACCATTAAATGGGGGTCCGTAGACTAATGCATGTCAAACTGGGAGTCCTTGAAATTAAACTGGTTGAGACTCACTGCTAGAGCCTTGCCTGCCTTGCCTATGTGCAGTAGCGAATTCCTCTACTTCCTCTACATTTTCAGAACTTTCTCATTTTAAGTCAGATCATTATATTTTAGGGGCGCTAGCCCCTCCTAAGTCCAGCTTTGAGTGTTTGTGTAAACACAAACATTGAAGACAAAAGTGAGGACGCAAATTGCGATAGGCTGGAATGACATTTCTGTCGATTTGATTTGATGATGTACTCACTTCACATGGGTGTGATTTTGTGATTTTTCTTTTTTCTGCTGTGTAGGCAACCATTAGTATTGTCTATAGCAGCAGCCGTGGTGACCTTAACATACCGAGGCCTAATGGAGTATACGTGTCTGCTGATTGAGACTTTCAGATCATTTGACTTTCTTTGTTCTAGATACATTTGCCCTTAGCCTACCTAGCTTCATCATAAACATGTTGTATTATTTGTATTGCTTGCAAATGGATTAGCAAAAGTGTATAAATACTTCCTCTCCTCTAGCAGACATTATTATTGTTAAGCATCATACAGGACATTAACCAGTACACCAAAGTGAAAAGTATTGGATTTTGTTCTAGATACATTTGCCCTTAGCCTACCTAGCTTCATCATAAACATGTTGTATTATTTGTATTGCTTGCAAATGGATTAGCAAAAGTGTATAAATACTTCCTCTCCTCTAGCAGACATTATTATTGTTAAGCATCATACAGGACATTAACCAGTACACCAAAGTGAAAAGTATTGGATTATAGGTCGCTCTTTTGTCAAAACAAAACACTGATCGATCCCTAATATAATGCAGCCCTGCTTACTGTAGTCAGTCGAGACGTGCATTGCATAAACACTTTCTATACTAAGTTGTCCAGAATGTCATCTTTGCATGGTGTGTGTGTGTGTGTGTGTGTGTGTGTGTGTGTGTGTGTGTGTGTGTGTGTGTGTGTGTGTGTGTGTGTGTGTGTGTGTGTGTGTGTGTGTGTGTGTGTGTGTGTGTGTGTGTGTGTGTGTGTGTGTGTGTGTGTGTGTGTGTGTGTGTGTGTGTGTGTGTGTGTGTGTATAGTGCCGTTGCCAACAGCCACTTTATGGAGCTATAACCTTCAGAAGGCATTGATTTCCAGTAATGGCTTGCACTTTTTGACCATTTTGAACACAACTGATTGATTGATTGATTGAATGCTTTAGCATTACCTTGTGCTAAACATGGTCACAATTGCAAGCATGACCTTGTCCATGCACTCCATTAAATCTATTATACCAGTGGTTCCCAAACTTTTTCATGTCAAGGACCCCCAAATTGACACTCATCAGCCCACGAACCCCTATTTGAAGAGATATGCCCGAGACCCCCCATAAGAGAAGATTTTTACTCTTCTAGCAGTGATTCTCAACCCGTTTAATTTCAAGGACCCCCCAGTTTGACATGAATTAGGCTACGGACTCCCAATTAATGGCATTTAATAATGGATAGTGTACGGACATGGAACCAAATGGACCCGTCGTACACTCTGAGTTACCGACCCATAAGGGTCCACTTGGTTCCAAACTATCATTTAGCTGGGGACGTACCACCTGGAACTCCCTGAAGGACCCCTGGGGGTCCCCGGACCCCACTTTGGGGAACCACTGTTCTACAGTATGCAATGTTGAAAGTCTATAGACCTGGAGTCAGTATCTGTCAGCATACTGTCTGTACTGTATATGTCATCATAACAACGTCAGTCTATTAACGGTGTTTATATCTCTGGGACCATGACCCCCCATGCTATTCCACTCCATCTGCACCCAGTAACCCCAGCGCCAGCCTAACCCCCCTCCCAACCCCCATCCTTTCCTTTGTGGCCTCCTATACCACTAGGGAAGGATGTTTTGTTGACAGATGCTGCTGTCGTTGATGTGTTATTTCGTAATGCATACATTGCGGCCGTGAGTGAGCTTGTCTGGATGTGTCCCCTTTTCAATTTTAAAATACCTTTTCTTAACGTCCAGCACTGCATGGCTTCTCTGTGAACCATTCTATTAGAACATGGATGTAATGGGCAACTTGGATGATAGAAATGAAGGGCCACTGTTTTTCCACACTCACTCCAGAGAGCCACATTGCTACAGTTGGACAAAGAGACAGAACCTTACCATGGAAAAAGTTCCGTTTCAGTAGAAGCTTTATCCCGTCAGCCATCGCAGCATTAAACAAAACTAAGCCATGACTAAAACTAAGACTGACTCAGAATATGCTGACAATTTCGTCAACAAAATGTAACTGAAACAAAATGAAAACTATTAAAGAAACTATATATGACTAAAACTAAAATCAAAATTTGCTGCCAAAAACAATATGGCGCAAATCATTGAATATATATTTAATTTCATTTTTAACTTCTGGGGGGTCCCTGGAACAACATATTTTGAGATGGGGGTCCTTGACATGAAAAAGGTTGAGCACCACTGATATAAACATGGGTTTTTCAGGATTTAAGCCTTTTTTTTTAATCGACCTCAGTCCAAAATGGGTTAACATGATTTTCTGGTGTGTTGCAAAATGTCAGTTCCCTTTCTGTCTACATGTCACTATAACCCCGTCCTGTGACTTCTGTTAGAAATCCCTGGTATTTCCTTTGACAATCAGAATTATGGCAACCATCCGCAGAGGAAACGAAGAATATCTCAGCCATTTGGATTTTACATAACTCTATGCTCGAGCATTTCTGAGCGCTTTATTCAATTATAGTGTTGAATGCGCTGTAATTAGTAAAATAAATCACCTGGACCTGCTTGAAAACCCAGTCTTTTTTGCCTAAATGCACATTCTTGCTGCATGAGTCATCTTGTCACTTATTGAATAATCCATCACCTAAAAAGAAGTTCATTAACCTAATATTTTCCCTAACTTCAAGGTTAAATTCACAGGAGACTTTTTCCCCCTTTTTATTTTTTTTACTTCAAATAGATTTATTTCTATTTATTTTGTGATTTATGCTGATACACTTTCACAGATTTCTGTTCTTTCTCCTTGTACTGCTGCAACCTGGTCACCAGATTAAAAACATGGGCTTTGCGCCGTGTTTCTGAACCAAAAGTCTCATACGCTATATTCGTTGCTGTCGGGAGGAAACCTCATAACTCCATTTTTTAGGTTTTAGATTTGTTTTGGCATAAATCTGTGCTATTGAACACCCTTTACGTCTGTTTCGAAAATATTGAACCAATGGAAAGTAGTAAAAAGTGCTTTGGACTAAACCTCTTAACTCCATTGGACCCTCAAAATGTCTGCTAAAGCAACTAACTCCACCACTTCTCTCCCTCTCATGGAAGTAATTGGCAATATATACAGTTACAACACCAACTTTGATGAGGCTGTATTACTTTGTTTTAAAAATATAAGGTTTTCTTAATTTCCTGAAAAATTTATATTTTGGAGTTATGAGGTTTCCTCCTGACAGCAGAGATACTGTATATTGTCAAATAGTAAGTGCAATTCTGAATCTAAAATATCTGAATGCAACTTGTGGTACACCTGGCATGTTTTCAATGGCAACATTTTTATTGAGTTCACTCCAAAGTTATTCTAGAAGCCAATGCCTGCTCGGCCACCCGCCCGTCCGATGGGAGGGGCTGGATGGAGCGCCGCGGCTTGTGATTGGTTGAGACGGGCCGGCCAGTGGGGTAGGGAGCGCTCCGCTGTGTTCATTGCAGGGGGGCAACATTCGACACGGCAACGCGCTCGCTTTAGCACGCTTGGTGGTCTCGTGGTTCAAGTTCGGTTGAGACAGCACCCCTCCTAACATAAATCTAGTTTGCGTCCTGGACAACACCAAGCGTGGCCAATGGTCATAGGGTGTGGAGCAAAGAACAGTTTACTGCTGTGTACGTTGTGAGAGGAACACTCTACACCAGGTGTCTGCAAAGGCATAAAGAGTTGGATGACCCGGCCAAAACGCTGCTACTGAATTAGTTACATTTTCGGTAGAAACAAACTGTATCATATGAGTGACTGACGGTCGCAAACGATACAGAGACACCTCCCTGACAATAACACAGAGACAGCTTGTTTATTTTTGGACCACAATGCTTATATGAAACGATTTTAAGATGACCCCATGTTATTCTCCATACTTCCGTGAACCAGGCAGAACCAAGGGGATGAGCGAGTGACGTAAGGACTTCGGCGCTCTATTGTTCTTGGCCCTTTAAGCATGCACCTTAGAGACAAATTAGCTGATGAAAATGTTATACCCTAGATGGCATTACCTTGGCCTCCAGGGCCAAGGTAACCTTATATGTCCACATCAAACAAATCTCGAAGACTGCTTTTTTTCCAACCTGCGTTATATTGCAAAAGTTAGGCACATCTCAAAATGACACGTGTTCAGGCATTCGTTACAGGCTTGGCTACTGTACTCGTTATTAAGATGCCCAAGTAAGTCTCTAAACGGCCTACAGCTTGTCCAGAATGCTGCTGCCTGTGAGTGTACTGACAGGAACCAGAAGAAGAGATCATATCATATCACTCCTTCACTGGCGCCTCTCTGGCTCCCCGTGTTCAATAGAGAATGGAGTTTAAGATTCTCCTCCTCACCTACAAAGCTGTCAATGGTCATAAGCACCACACTGTATCTTAAAGAACTCAGCACGCCTTACAAACCCGCCAGAACACCAGTGCGTTCACAGTATGCAAAAAATGCTTGATGTTCCAGAAATATAACAGGATTAATGATAATGGATTTTGAGTGTAGAAGTGGGTCTTGAGCTGTGCTTTAAAAATGTCTGAGCCAGCTTCCCCATATTCTTTAGTTGCCATTTTTTTAGGCAAAGCGAGCAGGACCCTAGGGGTCCTTGAGGGAGTTCCAGGGGGTCCCTATATAGCTAAATGATAGTTGGGAACCAAATGGACCCTTATGGGTCTCTTAGGGGGTCCTTGGCATATATTTTCAAAGGGGGGGGGGTCCGCGGGCTAATAAGTGTCCTTGACATGAAAAGGTTTGGGAACCACATGCTCTAACAGAATGGTTGGTGAAAGTTAGCCTGTATTCCTCATTGAAATATTGATGCAGATTTGTTGCGGTGATTATCCAAGATGGCACTGCTGTCAGATGGGTTTAATCATCCATCTAGCACTGTGTTGCAGGAGCAGTAACCAGTGTTGATTTCGTCAACTAAGACGATAAATGTTCGTCGACTAACCCTTTTTTTTCACTGACAAAAACTAAATGGAAACTAAATGAGAACTAAGCTATGATGACTAAAACTATATCACTATATGTACTGACAATTTCGTCAACAAATTAAAACTATAGACTAATTAAGTCATAACAACGGTATCAAGGCCCGCCAAAATACATTTTAGTCGACTAAATCAACTGTAGATTTAGTCGACTAAAATCTTATGATATTTAGTCGACTAAAACTAGACTAACACTAAAACATTCCAGGTGTCTAAAACGTGACTAAAACTAAATAAACTATTCAAGAGACTGTGACTAAAACTAAAATCTAAGTGTGCTGCCAAAAACAACACTGTCTAGCACTGTATTGCAGGAGCAGTAACTTAATAATGGCAGCTTTCACCTCGTCTCCCTCAGTGACATGAAATAAATGAAATGACTCCCTTGAAGATTCTAGTCTACATTCACACATGCACCGGCTTTCCATCAAAAGACAAAGTAATAAAGTACAAAAAAGTCACATTGTGTCATAATAATAACTAGGAACACTAGCTCACACTAGCAATTGATATTGTATAATATTATGTCAGATTGGATATGTCAGGCTCAGGCAAGTTAAAAGTTGCAATGCCATAATACAATATACTGCATGTCAATCACGCTCGTGCACGCGCACACGCACAGTGACAGCCACACAAAGTTGGTAAAACAAGGTGGACACTTTATTTTATTTATTTTCAGCACTATACGTTCTACTGTACATAAAAGTATATACATACATTTGTTGACGAAATTGTCAATATATTTAGTCTTAGTTTTAGTCACTATAGCTTAGTTTTCATTTAGTTTACGTGACATTTTTCACAGACTTACCTACTAGGCAGAGGAATATATCCCACCCCACCAACGGGTGGACTTTTGCAAAACACATTTCCGGAACAAAATGCCTCAAATTGTCCAATTGCCATCAAAGGTGTGAGAAGAAATGGCACCCTTTTCACATTGGCCTATTATAGCACCACCAGGAGGCCACAACCTGACCTGGCCTGGTGGAGACCTGTGCCCCGTCTGAATCTATGCTTTTCTAATTATTTTATAGTGCACTTTTTGGTTCAATTTATCGTTGTCCTTCTACCTTTTCATTTGACCACCAAGGGCACACTTTCTTATGATGAATTGGGATTTCAGGACTTGGGCGAACGCACGCACGCACGCACGCACGCACGCACGCACGCACGCACGCACGCACGCACGCACGCACGCCACAATATGACTCCAAGACATAGTGATTGGCTCCCCCAGACTATACTAGACATCTTATCAGTCCCAAACAGTATGCAATCCAGATTGCCTCGAATCACATGGCGCTGCAATCATACGGGGTGTACAGATGTCCAACTGTCTCTCTTCAGGGTCAGATGGTCAGAACTTTCTCATATCAATTCCTGGCCCGCGGCATCTGCTGGCCACGGAGTCAACTATCCACATCATACTTTACTGTGCGTGTGTGTGTGTGTGTGTGTGTGTGTGTGTGTGTGTGTGTGTGTGTATAGGCAGTTCTGTGTTAAACTGTTTAACCCATTTAGACCCGAGGCCGATTCTACAAAATGTAGAATATAACTGTAGAAATGACTTACTCAATTTTTTTCACCCGCGATTCTACAAAATGTCTTTTTAAGTTCTGAATCATTTCAGTTTTCTGAAAAACCTATATGTTTCTATGTCAGTGGTTCTCAAATGATTTCATGTCAAGGACCCCAGAAATTATATGAAATTGGCCGCAGACCCCCCCATCTGAAAATATGTTGTTCCAAGGACCCCCCCCAGAAGCAAGGATTTGAGCTAAAAAATAATATATATTCAAAGATGTTTGTTTATTTTCGGACCACAATGCTTATATGAAACGATTTTAAGTTGACCCCATGTTATTCTCCATAGAGAAATTACTTCCGTGAACCGGTCAGAAACAGTGAATGAGCTCTATGATGCCATTATGGCTTGATACTGGTGTGTTAAATGCAGCTGCACAGTGCACAGTGTGCACACGCCTTCCTGTTACCCGTTACCTATCCACTTTGTGCCTTGTGGCATAGATATATATAAGAAAGCTATAGATCGCTCACCCGCGCTGCTGGCCAATGGAGAGCGACGTCGCTACGTGGTGGCCATCTTACTTTAGGGCAGCATAACATTGTCTATGGGCGCATGTACTTTTTAAATAACCATAACTTACTCAATTTTCAACTGATTTTCAAACGGTTTGGTTTTGTTATAAACGTCAGACGTCCGCATAATTATATGCTTTAATATGACGTTCATATAAAAAAGCAGACCTGAATCATAGCCACGTTGCTAACGTTTGTAATAAACCAACCCGTTTGTAAACGTCAAGATTTGAGCGAGTTATGACTGTTTTTGTTTGAGCTGCCATAGAACATACAGTAGGCCTACTCTAGCCTACTCCTACTGTACTGTAGCCCCGAGGCAAGATGGCCGCCGGGTGAACCCCGTCACAGACTCCGCCTTGAGCCATCTAGCCTTTATATTATGTCTATGCCTTGTGGACACATAAGGCCTTCACAGAGCGCTTTACAGGTTACACGTTAGTCGTTACAGGCTCAGCTGCACTCAGCTGCTGCGGTCCTCACTTCAGATCCATGATTTCATCCTGCTTCTTGTCTTTAAATTCTCAACACTCCTTCCCCTGCTTTATTAATAAGAGATGACTCTGTCTCCAGGTGGACCAGAGTGGAAAGAAAAGAGCTTTATCAACCCTATGGTGCATAATAATATTAATAATCACCACCTTGAACTTTTGACAGCGCCCTGTTCTATAAAGAATTTCCTAGATGGCAAGATATTGCTATAGTATATTTACATTAGCAACGTTGGGAATTAATTCGATTCACATCTGGTTTAGTTTGGAGTATGAGATTATAATTGCTTCAGTTTTATTCAGGACTACACTAATATTGATATACAGTAGTGGGCAAATTAGTTAATAAATAACTTCAGGATGAATTCATTCAAGCTCCGGGCTTGATATATTTGTAGGCTTTTGCCAGCAGCTAGCGCAGGTCTGAAAAAAATAAGCACCGGATTGTGATGACAGCTGGGGAATGCAAATCGTATTGTGATCCGTTTGGTTGGATTGGCATGTTTCTGAGGTTGTTCTATTTGTCCAAGAGCCTGAGAAGCAGTGGCGTTTCCAGGAATTACATTTTGGGCAGGCAAGATGTGTTAATTGTCGTCCCCCCACGCACAATCAGTAGCACTAACGGTTTTCAAAGAGAGATACCTGCCAGACACTAGGATACAAAGGCTGAAAAGGCATGCATTTGCATTCGAATGGGTGATTGAGGGTCGCGCTCTATACGCGCAGCGGCCAAGCCGCTGTCCACTAATAGTTCTCAGGTCTTGTTTTTGTCCTCAGTGTATGGATTTTGGCCAGGCAGAAATGGATTTGGACAGCCTGTCCTCGCTTTATTGTAAATACGCCTCTGCTGAGAAGCCCCTCATGGCGCAGGGCCATGAGATATATACCAGAGCACCGGTGCAATCTCAGGGGAGAATGGTAGGGTTGGCACATGTGAGGGGATTAGCAATGAGAGACACTGTTCCTTATCCATTTAGACCTGAGGACGATTCTACAATGTCAACGTCAAGGACCCCCAAATATATATGTAATTGGCAGCCGACTCCCATCTGAAAATATGTTGTTCCAGGGACCTTCCAGAAGCAAAGATTTGAGTTAAAAACGTTCACTGTCAAAGAATATATTCAAGGATTTGCGCCCACATTTTCATGATTTAAAAAAAATAGCAGATCTACAAGCTCATAGTGCGGCATCTGCTGTGCTGCTATTTTGATTGGTTGGTGTGTGAACCAATGACCAAAGACTACTGCGTTGGCAACGCCCATCCCAGAAACGGCTGCCGTGGGAAGGGCTTTAAGTCTGAATAATGAAGTGAAACTAAATAAAGTGTCCGAAAAATGTGCCAGGGACCCCTAGAAGAGAAGATTTGTGTTAAAGATTCAAGATTTTTGAATATCCAACGCTAAAATCTAAAATGACACTTTAAATCTTTTCATGGGAAAAGTGGGAATCGTGTGGAGGAGGAAAATTGAGATTCACATTTGAGCAAGAATCGTGCTGCACTAACGTGTGCATGTGTAACTCCACAAGTCTCTAACGGACATGCATTATAGATGTGTAATATTGCCACACAGAAACAAACATTGCAACACTCGAGTCGGGATATTGCCACCCAACTCACGTTATGCTGAAGTTTCTCATTCTCTTCTACAGTCACAAAAACAAATAGCTACTGTATCCTCCACTCAGTAACTCAAGGAGAGACGCAATTCCAACCTTTGCATAGAAAAAGGGATATTTTAGAAATGTTCTACAGCTTGCAGAATGTACAGACTGACAGACAAACTTTAATACTCTTTCCTCTTTATTACTGTTTTTGTATTCATTACTGGTCAATATTAATAACACAATCTGCAGAGCATATATAGCGATTGGAGTAACGCATAAACCTTGAATCTTGCATCTTAGGAAAAGGTCACATCTCCAATTAAAGTGATTATTTACAACCAGAGAGAAACATATACATGGACGGAAAGTGTATGTTTCAGACGGTAGTTCATTAAATCTGGCTGCGTGCTATCCCAGCAGGAGAGTTTTAATAATATATTGCAGGAAAGGGAGTACAGCAGCCAGTTTAAAAATAAGGGAGAAACGTCAGTGTTGGCAGATATATAGATCCTAAAAACCAAATATAGTGTAGTATTTAGTCTAGAATCCAGATAGCTAAATTTATTTACCATAAGTGGGTGGCTGAGATACTTGAAACAACTATACTGAATAATCCCAGCCGTACCATTTGTCAGGCCTCCTCAGTCCTTCTCCTCAGCTGCAACAACTAAACATTAATTTGTTCAAAGATTGGACAACCACTTCAGAGCCTCAGAGGCTCTATACCTGCAGTGTACATCCACGTATGATGAACAGCATCCTAAGGTTAGCAAGGAATATCACCTCTAATACTGTAGCCACGTTTTGTATGGAGAGTATAGATTGCTGCCTTCGGGAACGAGATATGGTTCCAGCATACAAAAAGGTCAGACTGAAGAAATCTTTTGTCCATCAGTCGACTGAGGCTGAGGCTTATTCAGGATTTTGGCATGCAGAACTAGACTGAGCTGTGGACATTGCTCTTTGCCCTTATGTTTCTATGTATGGAATTGTATTTTCTTTTCTGTTTTGTGTTATATCTTTAAATTGTATGCAACACACACATTTGATATTTTTTGTGACTTTCGTCTTTATTTTAATTTTATTTATTTGTAGAGGGATAGAATCACAGTAGGCTGACTAATGGGGAGAGAGATAGGGGGGTGACATGCAGTAAAGTAAAGGCATTATGTTGCTTTCGGCTGCTCTCTGCTTTCAAAAGGCATTTGACTTTTCTCCCCCCCCCCCCCCCCCAAAATAATTCATATTATATTCATATTATATTCATAAGAGAGCTATAGTCGTCAATGTTGTTGCTTTCGGCTGCTCTTTTCATACAATTCATATGAATCCAGAATGGTCAAAAAATGATGTATTATTTATTTCTGATCCTAACCAATTTTCTATGACTGCGATGGGAAATGCATGAGGTCAAGATATGAAGGAGAGACAACCATAAGAGAATCCAACTGGTAGCCTTTACTGTAGGCCTATACATTAGTCCAGTGGTTCCCAAAGTGGTCCTTGAGGGAGTTCCAGGGGGTCCCCATGCAGCTAAATGATAGTTTGGAACCAAATGGACCCTTAAGTTATGGGTCTGTGTAGAAATTACTCTAAGAGTTAAATGAACATTGATTTTACAATATAAATTGGGGTCTCAGAGATAGAAATGCCATCAAATGGTGGTCTATAGAGTAGACTAATGCATGTCAAACTGGCGGTTCTTGAAATTAAATGGGTTGAGAATCACTGCTAGAGCCGTAAGAATCTTCTCTTATGGGGGTCCCTGGCATATCATTTCAAATGGGGGTCCTCGGGGCTAATTAGTGTCAATTTGGGGGTCCTTGACATGAAAATGTGTGGGAGACACTGCGTTAGTCTAGCGACTCTAGCCTAATCCTTAAAAGTTTTAGTTCTATAACTATGACTTTTCAAGCTAGGTAAGTAGCTATACCCCACTACCCACAAAACAGCTTTTGAAACATGTTTTGACTCAGTTATTGACAGATGGACTAACTTCAAGTGCAAGCTTTCAGCATAATGTTTGTGTGTAATGAATGGATGGAATGTCAGTGTCACCAATCACCATATGTACCTTTTTGCAAATGTGTGCTGAACACACACACACACACACACACACACACACACACACACACACACACACACACACACACACACACACACACACACACACACACACACGCATGCACGCACGGCACGAACGCACACACTCACAATGTTGACAGCCACACAAAGTTGGTAAAACATGGTGGACACTATACCGATATGCGATATGTTCTACTGTACATTAAGGCCTACACAGTCACACAACCGGATAAATGTAAACACTGTTTATTGCAATTGCGGTGACAAAGTTACGGACTAGAGTGGCAAATCTGCTCTGCTACTCTGCTGAGTGTAAGTGTGATGATGTATTTATTTGGGAGACCTTCCAGTGAACACACATAGCTTGGAGATAGATAGGCTGCTTGGACTGGAGTCCCTCTGGCCAGTGATCACAGAGAGAGGAACAGAGGACACCGTCTAAGCAGAATGCTGCATATAATACAGCACACATATTTATAACCGCCTCAAGTAAGTCTTGCTGCAAGTAGGTTCAAACAACAATTCTGCCCCGCTTGCCCGAAAGTAATCGTTTAAAAGTTTGATTCATGTTCTGGAAGAGATTTTGGTCTCTTATTGTTGTGTTTTGTTTAGTTTTTCCTTGACCTGCTTCCACCCGCGGCCGCCTCCAACTCAACTCTCCGTTTCATTATTTAGTTTTAATATCAATTAGAACTGCAGCTTGAAGGACATTTTTGTGCCATGAGTTTGTCATTTTCTCCAAGGCTAATGCAGTGTGGCAAAGTATGTGTATTTCATCTTAGGCTGCGTGGTTTGGTAATAATATACTGTACCTCGGGGTATTTTTTTGGTTCAGGGTCAATCGACACAATTCCATTTGAGGGTTAGAACAACACTGGGTTTGGCAGAGTTTTAAAATGTGATTGGCATGACCTAGGGGAGCATGAGAAAATAATTACCATCCACATAATTGTATTTTCTGTAAGGAAGATAAGCAGAGAGGAGGAGACGGGGAATGATGCCTCATTCAGGCAGACAGTATGACTTCTCAACAAAATGTGTGTGTAAATTAAACATACACAAACAATGAATAAAGTAGCAACATTTTACATGTAATTTAAATGGGCCCTATGTAACTTTCTTTATTAAAATCTGTATGGTATGTTGATGCAAGATAACTTGGACGTATACAAAATGGACTTGAGAGTACAGCATAGCGCCACCAGGAGGCCGACTTATGTAAAACTGTTAAAAAAAAAATATATATTACTCCAGATTCTTTCCAAATTTCATGCAGATCGGTACACGTGTTGTCATGTGGTCAAGGCGGCTCCATTTGAGTTTTCATATTCCATCCTGATTGGCTAAGATTGACAAAGTTTGCAGGAGTGACCCGTTTTGAACAAAGGGGCGCAAATCTTGAATGCAGAGTCCAACTGCGGTGAAACTTTGAACGCACGTTCGCACGGTTGAAGAACAATGCCACCCTTTGTACACACCTTATCATAGTGCATGGACCAGGAGGCAGATTTTAGAAAAACACATTTGTTGATATTACCGATACCGATTTTGTCCAAACATCACGCTAATCTGATTCTGTACACATTATCTCTATAGACATGTGATGTCTATAGAGATAATGAGATAATGATCTTGATAAACACTTTCTGATGTCTACACAAAGTAACTTCAAACTCCATTTCAATGAACGATTCATGGAAAACACCCGTCCTCCTGGTGACTCATACTGCCCTCCGTGAGGGCTTTTTCTTTTACTTTTTTCAATTACTTTTTTTTTACGTCCACTTCCTATACAAAGCCATTGCAACTTCAAACTCCATTTCAACCATGACAGATTGATCGGAAACACCCATCTTTGCATAGACATAGAAAGGTAGACGCCTCCTTCGGCTTTGATGTGTCTGTATCTCAAGGGAGCTACAGTATAGGGCAAGCTTCTGTGATGCATTCATTGAACTTCGGAAGCCCGCCAAGCTCCCGCGTGCGTCACCGAAGACTACGCTCGGTACAGGACAATCAGATGCAATGTAAATGTTTGTTCTCTCATGCCAATAAAGCTCCATTGAATTGATTAATCCCAGAAAAGAGGCACTGTGATTGGCCAGTATAGTCACGTGAGTGGCAGCATGCTTTCTGCACTTCCTCCTTCCCGTCAAGGACTGTCTAAAGAGGACGAGACGCGAATACCGTATGGGCGACGTCATGTTGCTCCATGGAAGGAAAGAAACATGCGCAGTTGAGACCAGGAAGTTGTACATGCACAAATTTGGACATGTACAACTTTCTGGTCTCGACTGCGCATGTTTGTTTGCACCATGGAGCAACATGGCGTCGCCCGTACGGTCTTCGCGTCTCGTCCTCTTTAGACAGTCCTTGCTTCCCGTGCGATAAAGGTCGCTCCAATGAACTGCAGAACCTGCAGCGGCCAATGAGGCATCTAGTTTAAGTCCTTGGCTTTGGTGACTCATACTGCCCTCTGCGAGGGGCCGGGCTTTCTTCAATTGTGACTCTTTGATACAGAGACAGTCATGACGGAAAGACTAATTGTTCAGGAGAGGAGAAAAACTTTTTTTCTCTCAAAATCAATAGCACAGGCAGACTCTTCACATCATCATGTCTGAAATAAATTTCAGAGCTGAAATTGACATTTAAATATGAAGTAAATGCTTAAACAGCTAGGTGTAATGTTCCACAGAAGTGAACCTTTCAAGCCTGTTTTCTCAACTCTGCAAGACACTCTATTAGCCATATCTCCAAAACTGGTGGAACTGCAAATCCAGATCATGCCACTTATTGGACATCTTGTCCCTTGAAGGTTTAGTTGCATTCTAGTTGCAGATTTTACTAATTATTACAATAATACAGTTATATTTGGTGCTGATAATAATTATAATAATAATAAAATAAACTAAAGTACAGCTTGCATAGCTTTCTATGTTTCTTATATCAGGGGGGAGGGAGTTCCAGTGGTGGGGGGCAGAGCGGCTGAAGGAAGGACTTTCAAAGTGATGGAGGAGGCAGACCTAAGAGACCGGGTTGGAATGTTGACGTGGACAAGGTCAGACAGGTATGGGGGGGTTATGAATAGCCTTGAATGTGTGGAGGTAGGATCTTGTAGTCGATACGGTGTTTGATGGGAAGCCAGTGGAGTTGGTGTAAAACAGGGGTGATGTGACTGATGACAGGGGTTCTGGTGATGATACGGGCAGCAGCGTTCTGGACCAGTTGAAGCTTGTGGAGGAGTTTGTGGGGGAGACCAAAAAGGAGGGAATTACAATACTCCAAGCGGGAGGTGACGAGAGAGTGAACCAGGATAGCGGCACTGTGGGGAGTGGTGAGTGAGGGGCGGAGGCGGTTGATATTTCTGAGGTGGAAGTATAGGCGGACCGGATGGTGTTGTTGATATGGGTTTGGAAAGATATGGGTGCTGTCGAGGACGACACCCAGGCTCTTAACCTGAGGGGAGGGGGAAACCGAGGAGTTGTCAATGGGGTGAGGGTAAAACTGGGTTGCTTGGTGAGTGTGGATTTTGAACCAATATCTTACCTTGGTTTTGTCACTGTTGAGTTTGAAGAAATTTGAGGTGAACCAGGATTTGATTTCCTGTAAACGGGTACAGAGGAGGGTGGGAAGGTGGAAGAGGGGTTTGGAGGAGACGTAGAGCTGGGTGTCAGAATCAGAATCAATCTTTATTGTCACATAACATTACAAGTAAGGTGGGTGAAAAACTTGGTTGTGCAGGCTCATATTGCAGTTAAAAGGTAGAGAGAAGAGAAGAGCATAAAGTGCATAACATGACAATTGTGAGTGGATAATAAATAAGTTTGTCATGGGTGCATGTATGTACGTCTATGGCTATACATAAAATGAGTCCCTATTAGATCATGAATCAGGTCAGACTGATTTAGCTCTTGTTCAGACTGTGCAACAAACTTAGCTCTTGTTCTTGTCGTCCACATAACAGTGGAAATTGATGTTGTCCAAGGAGGAGGAGGTATAGATGATGAATAGGATGGGGCCAAGAACGGAGCCCTGGGGAACACCAGAGGAGATGAGGGAGGGCTGGGATGTGAATGATTTTAACTGAATGAACAGAGTACGGCCAGAGAGATAAGAATGAAACCGCAGGCTAGGGGTGTGTCAGCTAAATCAATGGATGCAAGTCGGCTAAGGAGGGTGGAGTGGGAAATGGTGTCAAAGGCCGCACTCAGATCAAGGAGGATGAGGATGGATACTAAACTTTGGCAGTTGCGGAGTCAGCTGCCAAAAGTTGGCAGGTGGATGGCTTGGAATTCCGGATGAGTTTGGATAAATCAGTGGCAGAGGAGTTCGAAGCAGGATAGAGGTACAGAGAGGGAGGGGGGGGCAAAGGAGGTGGGCAACTGGAGCAACTGTCAGTTGCTGGTGAATAGTGGCTATTTTTTTTTTGAAAAAATGACATCAGGGAGTTACCGTGGTCAGTGGAGCAGAAGTGTGGGGTGAGGGAATCGGGGGGGCGGAGTGAGTTGATGACCACTGAAAACAGTGCCAGCAGTAATTTTATCTGTGAAATGTCGAGATTTAGCTGCAAGGGCATCTTTGAATGTTTGAGGATGTGGGTATGGTACATTTGTTTGTCAATTAACCATGCAGCATAAGCCAAATCAAGGAGCACAGAGCAGAAATCCTCCCAGGGTACAAGGCAAGCAATTTCAAATGCAACTTTAGAGTCATGGAAGAACATTGAATGTCAGTTTATCTTTTGAGCCAAAAGTGGTTGGTGGAGGAAAGCTGTGTGTGTGTGTGTGTGTGTGTGTGTGTGTGTGTGTGTGTGTGTGTGTGTGTGTGTGTGTGTGTGTGTGTGTGTGTGTGTGTGTGTGTGTGTGTGTGTGTGTGTGTGTGTGTGTGTGTGTGTGTGTGTGTGTGTGTGTGTGTGTGTGTGTGTGTGTGTGTGTGTGTGTGTGTGTGTGTGTGTGTGTGTGTGTGTGTGTGTGTGTGTGTGTGTGTGTGTGATGGAATTTCCACAGGGGAATTGTGACTGACGTTGTGTCTAGTCATTTTCAATATGTGGTGGTAGGGAGGCAGGCGTGGGAATGCTGACAGACAGGCGTGGCAAGCAAGAATCCCATGCTGACAGAATTTAAATGTGTTGAACCTTTCTGTATGTGACATGTACTATCTAATACATGGATTCACATGAGGATCAGTGTCACACCATAGATTCAAACAAGTACTGTAGGAGAAGGTATAGGTGCTGTTTGCTCATTTGTATCCCACGATTTTGCAACCCACTTTTTTCATCCAGTGTCAATTATCTAATGTAATCCTGGGCGCTACACTTCCTCTGCCAGCGGACTGACCTCCCGGTTGGATGTAGCGTGTGGAAGGAACACGTTATTTCAACGAGTTCCTTTCCCCTCCATCAGGTGCCCGTTGCTGGCCAGGGGGAGGCGGTTTAGGGACCAGGATTATTGCATGTTTCTTTTAGGGTACCTACCCTAGAGGACACAGGATGATCATGCAAACTCCACACAGAAAGGCCCTTTCGCCAACCCAAATGGTTACAGTGAGTGTGTGCATGGGGCTACAGCAGGAAGGAAACCGATTATCTTAAACTGGACACAGGCGCTGGCACAGGTTAACTACATTTATGCTACCAGCTAGCAGCAACAAAAGAGTTTTAAACACAATTTGTATTTGTGTTTGCCACCAACACTGACGTAGGCATTGGACATGTACCAGTATTTGTGTCTAACTATAGGCCTAAGTACAATTTCTGACAACTTTAGTTGTGTTCTGAAAGGGGACTGCCCCTAACTCCGAAGTCGCGTTAGTCTGAACATGCGCTGCTCCCGTGCTTGCAGTTATGTTTTGGGAAAAGGTTAGGGATAGGCTTTAGTAATTTCGGAACAATGAGCTTCGGACAAAGGACACGGCACCTTCTGAAATCTGAAATCTGCACAACTCACAAAATAGATAATTTGTCGTATAATTTTTTGTCATAAAAGATGTTCTATGTTTCATGTGACAACTTCCAATTCCTATATTCTTATACAATACAGTGCTTCTGAGTTCTTTTCTGAGTCTAACACAGACGTAAACACTCTTCAACACACACACACACACACACACACACACACACACACACACACACACACACATACATATCCTCTTGACTTGGCCTCTGTCTGACACTGTGTAAATCTCACTTGATTGCTGGTGATACCCAGTTTACTGAAGCTATTCTCCCGAGACCTGCTCTGTGACACAGAGACCCTGCAGGCCTCTTTCTCACGATAGATGTGAATTTCTCTCTCTCACTCTCTCTCTCTCTCTCTCTGGGTGTGCGTGAGCAAGACACATAAGCGTTTAGCTCCATTTAAACACTGTAAACTGAATGCTAACCATGGACCTACAGTAGCTTAGAAAAACACTCAAAAAGTACTTGTGTATATAATTGTAATTGACCTCAATTTAGTTTTAAACTCTGAATATCAAACCTTATTACAGTCTGATTTTGTTTGATTTTTGGTTATGAATTAATAGTTATGAAATTAAATCTAAACTGATATAATGAAACAAGAGAGAACACCTGTTACGTCACCCTGGTGATTTTACTACTAGTAGTAGGCAACTAATTTATCCAAAGAATAAAAAATCTAAGGCGTTATGAAATGTAGTGACAAATGTAAAATGATAATGGCCAGGGTGATTTGTTTTGTTTTGGAACCCAGTTTAAGAACTATGTGTTCCAAATCTAAACAAATCATTTTGTTTATTTATATGGTTTGATATATGGTTTAGATTTGAAAATTGTATTAACAGTATGCGGAATACAGTACATTTCAAACGAAAGCACAACTCAATACAAAAACTGTTACAGTGGACGACACCATAAAACATTACACTTACACAACAGGGTCCACCATATATATATATATTACACACAGTGAGAGGGAAAAAAGGGTTTCGTGGGGAACTCAGACTTTGTGGGGCCAGTTTTGAGTGGTGAAAAAATACTTCTGTGACCCAGGACTTTGATAGGCCTATAGAGAGTATGCGCGTGACATCATCATTATACCCGGACATACTGCAGGAACGCCTACTGAGTGGCAAAAAACTACTTTCTGGCCTTGACAGCCCATACATCCAAACAGAAAAGTCCTATCTGATTGCATTAAACAACATTAAACAATGTTAAGGGGCACGGTGGCACAGTTGGTAATGCTGTCGCCTCACAGCTAGAAGGTCCTGGGTTCGATTCCCGCTGGGGACGCTGTGGGCACTGGCGGCGTGTTCCCTCCTCCGCGTCATCAGTGCCCATACCCGAGGCGGGGGTTGGCGATAGGGCCTTTCTGTGTGGAGTTTGCATGTTCTCCCCGTGTCCCCTAGGGTAGATACCCTCACAAAAACATGCCGTAATCCTGGTCTCTAAAACTACCTCCCCCTGGCCAGCCGGGGCGCCTGATGGAGGGGAAAGGAACTGGTCGGAATAACGTGTCCCTTCCACGCGCTACGTCCGACCGGGGAAATTCCCCTCTGTCAGGTGAAAAGAAGCAGCTTGGACTCCTCATGCATAGAAGGAGGCATGAGGTCAGTCCGCTGCCCCCCCAGGTTGGCAGAGGAAGTGTAGCGCCCAGGATTACTTAGATAATTGGCACTGGGTGAAAAGAAAAACTGGGTTACAAAATCGTGGGATAAAAATTTAAGTAAAAAAAAATAAACAATGTTAAACTCACTTTGCCTGTCACTTTGCCACTCGATTTGCCATTCACTATTCTGCATGCGCATACCCTCTATACTAGAGAGCGAACAGATAGAGACACTAGAGCAGGGGTGTCAAACTCATTTGGGGCGAGGGCCGCATTGGTCAAAAGGTCACTTGATGGGGGCCACAACCAGTTGCGGACGCACGCTCTATGTCTCAAGCCCAACACACACCGGCTCCGTCCGACGCGGCGCGTCAGCGCACGTCGGACGCCGCCGGTGTGCGATAGGTTAATTGAAAATGATGGAGGCGGCTGTTTTGACGCGCGGCGTTCGCAGACGGTGTGGGAGGCCCTTCAGTCAGTCACTGCTATAATATCTATCTATCTATCTATCTATGCTCAGACCCAGCCAGCCAGCCAGCAAGCCACACACATAGTGCTCAGACCCAGCCAGCCAGCAAGCCACACACATAGTGCTCAGACCCAGCCAGCCAGCCAGCCAGCCACACACAGTGCTCAGACCCAGCCAGCCAGCAAGCCACATATAGTGCTCAGAGCCAGCCAGCCACACACATAGTGCTCAGACCCAGCCAGCCAGCAAGCCACACACATAGTGCTCAGACCCAGCCAGCCAGCAAGCCACACACATAGTGCTCAGACCCAGCCAGCCACACACACCTCCGTAAGGGAGTGGTTGCACCACTCAAAAAATCTTCAAAAAACTGAAGAGGCTACTGGAGATTGGAGAACCTGATTTGGACATGATCTGATGCAGGACAATGTCACTATGACAGAAAGAGAAGATGGGTCTTCACACATTCACACACACACACACACACACACACACGACTTTGTCCCTATAATGTGCACGGCACCGTTCTACTTCATCATATCACGCAAGAGACGCCACACACCAGTATGGAAGAGAGATAGTCACTTACTCACTTGTTGTAACTTGTAGGGATGCCACAAAGGGAACATCAGCCAAATTGAATAGTCGACAGCTCTGCCGATTAATAATCGATTAATTGAACCCACCCCCCATATTAATCAATATCAGATAAAACGTATAAGATTTTATATTATGCACATGCCATGGTCACATAACCATTATGTTGAGTGCATGCTTTGATGGTTACAGTTATATAATCAGTTTTGATGAGTAAACCTTTGTGGAGATCTTCTCAGTTCTCATTGCATGCTATAGTTACTGCCATTCAGGATGGAAAATGAAATCCATTTGGATTTGGGGAGAAGTAGTTTCATAAGGGGCTGGTATGAAGTACTTGATATAAAGAGAACATGTTCAGTTCACTAGTCTACACTCTACTCTACACCTGCCTTCATTTCATCTGATTGTCTGTCTGGCAGGCACTTAACAAGCAATCGTTAACTGTGTCTGTTAGAGAGAGGGGCAGAGAAGAGTGGCTTTGCTCAACTTGATTTATACTTATATTCTCCACTCTGATGAAGGTACATGTTCGATATATCATGCAGCCTTACTTATAAGCCTATATTTTGGCTATTTTTTTTTTTGCTTGAGGCAGGCGGGCCACATTAAATGACATGGCGGGCCACATTTGGCCCGCGGGCCTTGTGTTTGACACCCATGCACTAGAGAATATATAAGTATATATTAGTTACATAAAATAAAAGAATAACGATTCAAGCGCAACTTTGTTTTCTTCTTTCTATACATCCTCTCAAACTTTGAGTACTCGTAGTACTAGTAGCCTACACTCTGTATACTAATTTCATGTTGTGTTTTTCTTTCCGATTGCCTCAGTCAAGACCTCAAGATGAACGTGGAAAATAGCTGATTACCACTTTTAGTGAATTCTGAGGTTTGCACCTTTGGTGTTCCGGGTCAAAAATGACCATGCCATAAGAAGTTAAAGGGGAAGACGGGTATTTGTTCATCCAGAAGATGGAAAATGTTCCCCTGGGCCCTGACATGCACACTCTCACATATCCACGTATCCATGCTACAACAGCAACACAATGGTGGAACTATTGTGGCCCTTTCCATCTTCAAAGTTGCCCAAGCCTCTCGACCCTTGCGTAGGTAACAGTAAGTTGCAATAATTATAATGAACAACAAATCAGAGATTGAAACCTCCCCTAGCAATTTCATCTGTCGTACACAAAAAATGCTTATGTTTTGCATAATAGAAAAATATAAATGCATGAAACATTCGAGAGACATTGATGTTTCCCTCATTTGCCGTGTTGTCGAGATACAGTACAACATAATACAACATTTTCAAAGCAATATATATATATATATTTTAAACAAAACGGAACAGCACAGATTCCTCTGTGTAATCTAGTAATACATGTTTAAAAACAACTAGACACTTGGGGATAAGTCTGCAATCAAAGATTTTAATTGACCGTATGTAATGGGAGAGCAGATCTTTAATTTAAGCTGTCTAAGTCATTCCATGTGGTTGGGGCACTAAAACAAAAGGCTATACGTTTTCCCCAGTTCTGAGTTTACATTTTGGAACCTTAGTGTGAGCCTATATGTTACAGGATTCCAATCCAGCAGAGTTTAAACGGTAAACATGAAGCAGTACATTACGGTAGTGTATAGCCTACTGTACTTTATCAAGACTGTCAACGCCCCATGCGTTCACACATCACTCACTAACAGTGGAGGAAACCATGCAAGGCATTATCGCCTCACTCAAGGACAAGAATTTAGCGTTGATTCATTATATTATTGATCTAGGATTATTGATTGTGGTGATGGATTATTATTGATTCATAATTTGTCTCGCCCCCCCCTAGGGACCGAAGACTAATCAATCCTCCTTCAGTGGTTAACACATTTTCACCAATCACGTTGCTTAAATTCCCGCCTTTGCAGCCGCCCAACCCTAGTGTTAGGTTTTAACCTGCCACGGGTTAGTTTTAACCTGCCACTGCTTAGTTTTAACCTGCCACGCATGGTGGGAGCCACGGGTTAGTTTTAACCTGCCACATGTTAGGTTTTAACCTGCCTTTTTGTATATAGGTGCCAAACAATACATGTTTTCAGATACATGCTCCCTCACTTTTCTTTATTTCCTTCCCTTTTTTGACGGTCACCAACACGGCAGCCTGGAAAAGGAGAATCCGTTCTCCTCTATCCATTCATCTGATCTAGCTTTGCACTATGGCTGAACTCTCAGAGCGTCTGTGTGCCTGCTGGTGACTGTGGAGTCACTATAGCTGAACTCTCAGAGCGTCTGTGTGCCTGCTGGTGACTGTGGAGTCACCATAGCTGAACTCTCAGAGCGTCCGTGTGCCTGCTGGTGACTGTGGAGTCACTATAGCTGAACTCTCCGTCTGTGTGCCTGCTGGTGACTGTGGAGTCACTATAGCTGAACTCTCAGAGCGTCTGTGTGCCTGCTGGTGACTGTCGAGTCACTATAGTTGAACTCTCCGTCTGTGTGCCTGCTGGTGACTGTGGAGTCACTATAGCTGAACTCTCCGTCTGTGTGCCTGCTGGTGACTGTGGAGTCACTATGGCTGAACTCTCAGAGCGTCTGTGGGCCTGCTGGTGACTGTGGAGTCACTATGGCTGAACTCTCAGAGCGTCTGTGGGCCTGCTGATGACTGTGGAGTCACTATGGCTGAACTCTCAGCGTCTGTGTGCCTGCTGATGACTGTGGAGTCTGTGAGCCTGCTGATGACTGTGGAGTCTGTGAGCCTGCTGGTGACTGTGGAGTCTGTGTGCCTGCTGGTGACTGTGGAGTCTGTGAGCCTGCTGGTGACTGTGGAGTCTGTGAGCCTGCTGGTGACTGTGGAGTCTGTGAGCCTGCTGGTGACTGTGGAGTCTGTGAGCCTGCTGGTGACTGTGGCGTCTGTGAGCCTGCTGGTGACTGTGGAGTCTGTGTGCCTGCAGCCTGCTGGTGACTGTGGAGTCTGTGTGCCTGCTGGTGACTGTGGAGTCTGTGAGCCTGCTGATGACTGTGAAGTCTGTGTGCCTGCTGATGACTGTGAAGTCTGTGTGCCTGCTGGTGACTGTGGAGTCTGTGTGCCTGCATGCTGATGACTGCGGAGTCTGTGTGCCTGCTGGTGACTGTGGAGTCTGTGTGCCTGCTGGTGACTGTGTGCCTGCAGCCTGCTGGTGACTGTGGAGTCTGTGTGCCTGCTGGTGACTGTGGAGTCTGTGTGCCTGCTGGTGACTGTGGAGTCTGTGTGCCTGCAGCCTGCTGGTGACTGTGGAGTCTGTGAGCCTGCTGGTGACTGTGGAGTCTGTGAGCCTGCTGGTGACTGTGGAGTCTGTGAGCCTGCTGGTGACTGTGGAGTCTGTGAGCCTGCTGGTGACTGTGGAGTCTGTGTGCCTGCTGATGACTGTGGAGTCTGTGATGACTTAAAGCCTAGTGCAGGAATCAGTCCCGCTCACCAAACCCATTTAGACCGACTTCCTTAAAACTTTTCTGAAGAACCCATGTTTCTATGTCAGTGGTGCTCAACCTTTTTCACGTCAAGGACCCCGGGATCTGCATTTGGCCACGGATTGAAAATATGTTGTTCCGGGGACACCCCCCCTGAAGCAAAGATACAAGTTCAAAACGTTCGCTCTGAAAGAATATATATTGAAAGATTTGCGCCACATTTTCAAGTTTTTTTCAAAAATAGCAGATCTACAAGCTCGTAGCACAGCACTTGTGCCGCGCTATGAGCTTGTAGATCTGCTATTTTGGATACGTATTGGTAATCGGTGTTCGGACAGCTACATCAGCCCAACTCCATGCAACATTCAGAACATGTCCACTATAGTCCCATGCCAGCCCAGGACTCAGGAGTGGGGAAAGACAATACAATCCCTAAATGCTCCTGATGAGATCGGTGCCGCTTGTTGCATGGCTTCATCTGCACTGTCTATCGGCATGCCAATGTGTGTGGGAATGGATGAATGTAAAGCATTTTAATGAACCTGAAATGAAAAGCACTATATACTGTACAGGAGTAGTAGACCATTAACCCCACAGTCCTAACTCCTATAATTCTTTAAAATGCTTTTAGTTCACTTATTTAATTTCATAGAGGATCAAGTAACTTTAGTTTTCCTATTAGTGTTTAACCAACTCTGTGTGTGTGTGTGTGTGTGTGTGTGTGTGTGTGTGTGTGTGTGTGTGTGTGTGTGTGTGTGTGTGTGTGTGTGTGTGTGTGTGTGTGTGTGTGTGTGTGTGTGTGTGTGTGTGTGATGCGCAATATGTAAAGCACTTTAGATAAAAGCATCATATAAATGCACCTTGCCATTTACCATTCCCGAATAAAGGGAGATTTTAGCAGCAAAGTCTCTTCAATAATAAAGGTGCTCCGGAGGCTAATAAAAAAGCTTTTATGTAAGCCCCAGTTGGAAATGCAACATTTCTTAAATTAGATGTACTTTGCACTACTACTTAGTGCTTGTTGGCAAACTTTGAGCCGTTGAATTAGGGTGTAAACCCTATAGTTGCATCTCTGTTTTTGACAAATGTTTTTCTATATTGACAGACATGCCCAAAATTGGAACGCCAGGTGGAAAGTGGTGCATGTAAGATGAAATATCACACAAAATATATATATATATATTTTCTTTTCTGTGGTATTTCATAATTTAAAGCAAATAAAGTGTTGTTATATTTTGTTTAGAAAACGAGAAAGCCTTTTTGATTGATTGAATACTTTACTGTTAATAATTAACAGTTTGTAGAAGAAGAAGGCACAAGAAAGTACAGTTCAATAAAAGGTCTGCTATGAATATTTAAACCCCAAGAAAGCCTATGGCTTGTTTCCAATGGGGTTCTTCATATTTAATTCATCAGAACATTAATGGCATACAAATTAGGCTACCATGCAAAAACATAATGTAAACGGTTAGAAATCACTGTAACCCCTTACTGTAATATGTACAGTAAGGGGTTGGGGGGGGGGGGGGGGGGGGTTGAATGGCAGCCATAAGGAGTGTAGGGAGAGTAGTGCATACAGTTGTTGATTTACTGTCGAAGGGAACGCACATTTCTAAAAACAAATTCTGGCCAAGTTATACTGAGAAGGTATAGGCAAGTCAAGTGTGTCTATAATTTCATGTCTGATTTATAAATATGAAGGATTTTCACCCTGGAATTTAATTGGCACAACTAAAAAGAGGGATGTTAGCACTATATAGTATCATATTGCATGTATTGTCATTTAATCCTTTAAACCATTTCCAACCACTTCCAACTTGACAATTTTCTTTTCAAATTATTCCACTATCTCAGAAAATAAAGTACAAAAATGTCCAAGGGATTCTAGAATAGCTTAAATTGGTCTTTGCTTGTCTGTACTGCATGTCCTTTTCTGATCGAACTCGAATGCTAAGCATGTGATGTGTGATTTATGTGATATTATGGCTCAAGTCATAAAACTGACAAATAGGGAAATTAATTATAGAGTGGTATGCTAATAAGCTTCCTATGGTCTTGATGTACTGTCTTTAAACATCCGTTTCTGCTCAAATAGCCAGACATGTTTATATCTTATCGTATTTGCTTTAAATATTCAATGTAAAGAACATCAGTCCTTTGTGCCATGGGAAAAGAGAAGATGGATGTGAGTAAAATTGGTCATGAAAAATGATACTGTATTTGGCTCCTTTAGAGCAGTGGTTCCCACAGTTGGGTCCGAGGACCCCCAGGGGTCCTTGAGGGACTTCCAGGGGGTCCCCAGCTAAATGATAGTTTGGAACCAAATGGAAATGGACCCTTATCGCTCTGTAACTCTGAGTGTACAAATGGAACCAAATGGTTTGGTTCCATTTATACACTCTCAGAGTTAAATTAACTTTGATATTACAATAGCCTATACATTGGGGTCCCAGAGATAGAAATGGCATTAAGTGGGGGTCTGAAGACTAATATGCATGTCAAACTGGGGGTCATTGAAATTAAACGGGTTGAGAATCACTGGTCCCTGGAATATCTTTACAAATGGGGTTCCGCGGGTTAATTAGTGTCAATTTGGGGCTCCTTGACGTGGAAAGGTTTGCTTTAGTGTGCATTCTATAGGCATATAACGATTCACTCAACTCACAATACGTTTCAAATCACCATATTTCACGCTTTTGTTAAACCCAAATTGAAATGACAGAACAATATTTTTTATTATTATTATCATTTTTTTATTATTACCCATTTTCTTTTGCAATAGTGTTTGTTTTCCATAGCAATTACCAATGACAGGAAACGTTTGGACTCCAGGAAGAATAGCCACGCTTTTGCAAGTGCTAATGGGGATCCATAATACAGTAAAGTATCATTTCAATTCATAACAGGCCGCTGAACAACTTGATTGCACCCTCTGGGCCTTTGCTGTCTGGATCGCGATATATCGTCTTACATTCAACACCGATGGCAGAGGAAACCATCCAAGGAACCAACCAACCTGCACATTGGGACTCTGCTCAAGGACACTTTGACACTAACTCTGGAGGAGCCCGGGATCAAACTGGCAACCTCACGCTCGGCCCCTCTATACCGGCTACTCAGTTCATATCGATATTATATAAATTATAAGATATGTTGTTACATGCCTAGTGCCTTCCATTGCAAGTATGGGCCTATGCTAATTTATGCTCAAGCTTTTAACAAAGTACAGTCTGTCAAATTATAGACAAAGACATTTAAAGTGCCTGTTGAGTGGATCATTATCATAAAATGGAGTCTTCAAATGTGATGGGTTCCAAAAGGGCTTAATCAGTGGAAACATTAATTCATGTTAGAACTACAATGTTTTATCAGCCAGCCTTTTTTTTCTTTTTTTCTCGTGTGTGTGTGTGTGTGTGTGTGTGTGTGTGTGTGTGTGTGTGTGCTTGTATTTGTGCAGTCATTGTCTGCACTGTACTGTGTCCAACTGGACAAAGGCTATAGCCATGGCATATTACCCTTAGAAGGGTAATATGCCATAGCTGTAGCCTTTAAATGCTGCATTCGTGGTCTGGAGTTGTTTTACAGAACTGTAAAACAAACAACAGAACTGTAAAACAACTCCAGACCACGAATGCAGCATTTACTACATGGTGAAAGAAATGCATGTCATGCTGGAAGGCAGCATTCAGGAGAATAGCTTTTTTCCGAAGTCTCCTGAACTTGGAACGTAGCATTTTGTGTTGAACAAATTTGTTTCAAAATCCATGTCTTACACCGCATCTCAGTAGATAAAGAGTGCTGGCTTGCACCACCGAAAATAGCTGATCTACAAGCTCTCAAGCATGACGCACGCGTTGAGAGCTTGTAGATCTGCTATTTTCGCTATTTTGGTCCAAAAGTGCCCTCTTAATGGGATTCCAGCCCCTGCCACTCTAACACTCTCTGCATGTCCCTGTGTCATGGAGTGTCTCAGAGCATCACTCTGCACGTCCTTGTGTCATGGAGTGTCTCAGAGCAACACTCTGCATGTCCCTGTGCCATGGAGTGTCTCAGAGTAACACTCTGCATGTCCCTGTGTCATGGAGTGTCTCAGAGCAACACTCTGCACGTCTCTGTGCCATGGAGTGTCTCAGAGCATCACTCTGCACGTCCCTGTGTCATGGAGTGTCTCAGAGCAACACTCTGCACGTCCCTGTGTCATGGAGTGTCTCAGAGCATCACTCTGCACGTCCCTGTGTCATGGAGTGTCTCAGAGCAACACTCTGCATGTCCCTGTGTCATGGAGTGTCTCAGAGCAACACTCTGCACGTCCCTGTGTCATGGAGTGTCTCAGAGCAACACTCTGCATGTCCCTGTGTCATGGAGTGTCTCAGAGCAACACTCTGCACGTCCCTGTGTCATGGAGTGTCTCAGAGCAACACTCTGCATGTCCCTGTGTCATGGAGTGTCTCAGAGCAAGCAACTCGAGACATTTGGACAGATTCTGTGTAGACTGACTGACTGACGGACAGATCGAGTGTCTTATTGGTCATGGGCTGAAATCAGCCTAAACCAGCTACTGTAATCTCTGAGGTTTATGGAAATGCTGGTCAGCAAAAGATGCACACGTCAGAATTGACAATCCAATAATACTGCAGTCTAGTTTAGCATATGTCCATGTTTAGTATAGATACAAAACAGAACTTCCTGCCTAGTTCATTTCAGGTGAACCCGCATATGTCTAAACATCTGTGGTGAATTCCTGTAACACGCACACAAGCGCACGCACGTCGCACGTACGCACGCACACACGCGCGCGTGCGTTCCACTCTCCTGCTGCTTCCATGGTGGTCTGGTTCACTTTAGAAGGGTGGCCAGAATAATTACAATTAGCCTAGCCTTTTATGGCTTATTATGGTTTCTCTGTAAACCGTGTGAGAACTGGGCTCACATGGTTTGGATGCTTATGGGCATAAAACTTGAGTTTCTCTTAAACCATTTAGACCTCTGTCTTCACAGTCTTCTAAATCCGCTTTTCTGAAAAACCTATGTTTTTATAGACGAAAGTTGTACTGCTTAATTCCCAAAGGGGTGAACACTTGTATACTGTATGTTTTATTGTGATGAGCAAGGCAAACCTACTTTTCTATGTCTGCGGTGCTCAACCTTTTTCATGTCAAGGACACCCAGAATTATCTGTATTTGGCTGTGAAAATATGTAGTTCCAGAGACCCCCTGGCTGCCAGAAGCAAAGATTTGAGTTAAAAACATTCGCTCTGAAAGAATATATATTCAAAGATTTGCGCCACATTTTCACGATTTAAAAAAAAATAGCAGATCTACAAGCCGCGCTACGAGCTTGTAGATCTGCTATTTTTCAACATCTAAAGTATAAAGTTCCCCCCGTCCCGAATGGCTTAATAGAGGGTAACGACAAGACAGCTTTTGTTTCTTTCATTCCAAGAGAATCCCACCATCATTACTTCATTCTGCCTGAACCGCTGCCGTGCCAGAACCACAATACAAAGTTCAACCACAGGTTAAAGTGCTGCAACAAGAGATAATTAGCCTACCAAAACCTCACCAGTCACCTGTATAGGAGACGTACTGTACTGCCCGTGGAAAAAAGTAGTGTGCTGCATAATTACATTTGATTGTCCATAATAATGATTGTACTGAAATATCTCTCTGGTCATTTGATAGATTATACTGAAAACCAGCATTGTCTGGAGCAGGCTGAGCATTGCTTGCTTGTTACCTAGCAGATGAGATTGAGCACACACATATATCACCAATGTTTATTGTTTAACAATTTAAAACAAATTGTATTCATTTGTAGAGTTTGCTATTATTATATTGACAGTAACCCTTTCTGTGGAGGCTCGGCAGAAGATTGTAACAACGGCACATATTCGTAGAGATTACCATAGTTGGTTGTTGGCTATAAATTATTTTTGTAAAGTATTATTTACATTAATTACCTACAGTAAGCTATAATACCTCAGCAACACTGCATGTTCATCTGGCATCAAGAGCCCATTCCTTTTCAAAGTTACCAATCGCCTGTGTTATATTTTTGAGTCCTTACGGAGCTGTGTGTGTGGCTGGGTGGGTGGCTGGCTGGGGGTGTGCCAGTACAATACAGTGACAGTACAGTACAGTAGAGGGTACAGTAGAGGGACCCCCACACAGTAACTCTGTCATTTCTCTATCGTTTCGGATGCGGGGCGGCTCGCCGGAACCGGGCCGGCACCCTGGGTGCGTTCCTGTGGGTCTGGAACTCCTGGAAATTGGCAGTTCAGTCTCATGCAGCCAGCCATGGTTTTAGCCAACTTTAGTTTTTAACCTGAACTGTAAAACAAACTTCTAAATCAGCCTGTACGTGTTGAGAGAGCAGAAAGTAAAGCTGGGGTCATGAAACCCAATTCAAACTTTGTTTCATCAACGTGTGTGAGTGCATAGGAGTCAGGACCCAGTGTTGTTTTTGGCAGCACATTTTGATTTTAGTTTTGGTAATAGTCTCTTGAATAGTTTTCATTTCGTTTTAGTCATATTTTAGTCACCTGGAATGATTTAGTGTTAGTCTAGTTTTAGTCGACTAAATATCATAAGATTTTAGTCGACTAAATGTACAGTTGATTTAGTCAGCTAAAATGTATTTTGGCGGGCCTTGATGCCGTCCCAATGACTGATTTTACACTGAAAATAGCCGATCTACAAGCTCACAACGTGTCTCGCTGTGACGCGTTGTGAGCTTGTAGATCAGCTATTTTCAGCATGAAACCAAGTGTAAAATGACTTGTACTGGATCTTTTGTCCACTAGTCCATTCCTAACATTTTAGTCAATTTTTATTTGTTGATGAAATTGTATATATATTTAGTCTTAGTTTTATTCATCATAGCTTAGTTTTGATTTAGTTTCCATTTCGTTTTCGTCAGTGAAAAAAGGTAGTCGACGAACATTTTTCGTCATAGTTTTAGTTGACGAAATCAACACGGATGGAAACAAGACCGCAAGGTCTTTCTTTTTCAGTGAAACCCTTTGGACCGAATGCTTGACTCTACCTTGTGCCGTTTGCATTTTTATATTGTCTAATATGATATTCAAAAAGGTGTTAAAATAGCCGGCTTACCATAGTCCATATAGTCATAACTGGCTGGCTGGCTGGCACTGTTGTGCAGCCTAACACACACATAGATATTAACTGTATATATGATGATTTCAGGTGTATCAGTACAGTACAGTACAGTACAGTACAGTACAGTACAGTACAGTACAGTACAGTACAGTACAGTACAGTACAGTACAGTACAGTACAGTACAGCAGAGGGACCCCCACACGGTAACTCTGTCATTTCTCAATCGTTTCGGACGCGGGGCGGCTCGCCGGAACCGGCCCGGGACCCCCCGGGGACCCCCACACGGGTGTGATTTTTTTAATACACTGAATGGCCATGAATCAACCTTGGATCGGGGGCAATATTAGCCTATGAAATGTATTCAAGGGGGAGTGGGTATAAACAGGCTAGGGCAATATGCCAAGTGAAACGGAGACTGGCCAAAGTGGTCTACGGTAATAGTTGACAGTGCTGCAGTTTGGTGAGCGAAATCATACGGCGGAGAACAAAATAAATGAGTGAGCAACAGGAGACAGATATGGCTGATGGCTATGTCAGCCATATCTAATAATATGTTTTGAAGGCTGGAGTTAATTTAGCTTAATGATTTAGACAGACGTGCACTCAATCTTCTCTCTCTGTCTCTCTCTCTCTGTCTCTCTCTCTCTCTCTAAGAAAAGTTGTCATTAAACCTCTCTGACACTCTTGTTCAAACATTGAATAAAGCTCAGAAATACCCAGCAAATTACAGTTGTCACTTGTTGAGACTATAACATTATTTGTGACTATGATGACTAAAACTAAGACTAAAAGTATTGACAATTCGTCAACAGATTACAAACTAGACTAAAATGTTAGGAAGGGACTAGTGGACAAGAGATCCAGTATAAGTCATTTTACAATTAGTTGCATGCTGAAAATAGCAGATCTACATGCTCACAATGCGTCGCAGCGCAACACATTGTGAGCTTCTAGATCGGCTATTTTCAGCAAGTGTTAAATCAGTCATCATCATCATGTGTGTCTGTCTGTGTGTCTGTGTGTCACTGTGACTGCCGTAGCTCCTCACTGCCTGCACCAATCACTCCCACTTTTCACACAGGCATTGACCATAATAATATGGAGATCTTAACGAAGCAGTACCCCCCGCGGCCACAAGGGGGGGTATCTCACAACGGGTAAGGGCTAGTTATTACAACGTACAGCATCAAGGCCCACCAAAACACATTTTAGCCGACTAAATCAACTGCAGATTTAGTCGACTAAAACACTTAAACACTTAAACACTTTCCAGGTGACTAAAATGTGACTAAAACAAAAAGAAAACTATTCAAGAGACTATGCTAAAACTAAAATAGAAACAACAATGGTGACGTAGCATAATTGTAGTTAAGCTGTGCCATGGCTGCGTTCACTTTAACAGGATGTTTTCTCCCGACACACACACACACACACACACACACACACACACACTGTAACCATTTGCTATCATTAGTATTAGCGCTTACTGTTTACCTTTCGTCAGAAAACGTGTACATGTCGTCGGGACCGATGCGGTACAAAGTCACAAATGACATCCGAACTTTGGATGGCTAAAGATCCACCAAGGACGGCTCTCCTAGAATCCGATTTATGGAGCTTTCAAAAAAATCCTGCTATGAACTGAGGTAAACAAAGACCAGTTTTAACGTCCCATAGCTGGTGGTGACGGAGGTTTTGCATAGCAACCGGATCAACGTGAAAAGATGTTGTGGGGCCCAACCACTATATAGACGTATAGTATATGAGTATATATGACAGCCATGTACGACTACGAACATGTCCGTACATGGCTGATAACGTCCCATAGCTGGGGTGTACGTACTTTGCAGAGAAAGAATTAAGGAAACATACTTCACTTATGATATACTGTGTGACATTTAATTTGGTGTCAACATCAATTAATCTGAATATTGTCACTCAAGTCATTAGTCACTAGGGAGGCCATTTTCTTGTATACTCTTTATTCATTAATGAGGACATTGATGTGATCTGGCAAAGCGTCTCAAATTGCCTCTCGGCACAGTTCAGTAATTCGGCAGCTGCATTTTCCCCCATGCTGTGAATAAATCTCTCACCTTGTTGATTGCCTGTTTAGTTCACTGTCAAGGTGAATTCTGCCAATTAAAGTAATTACATTACCGGTCTGACATGCCACAACGGTTATGGGTGCATGATTTGAAGTGTGTCCACTGATAACTGACTACTCCAATGTAGTTATGCTACAGGGTTACAAATCACCCGTGCTGCGGGTTACAAATCACCCGTGTTGCGGGTTACAAATCGCCCATGTTGCGGGTTACAAATCGCCCGTGTTGCGGGTTACAAATCACCCGTGGCTTCCTGTGAGGTTAGGATTGGGATAGTGTTCGTAATGGTCTTTTGTAGCTTTGAGCTGTTGTATCTTTTTCAGCAGTTACAAACTGATGTATCTTTGTATATTCATGCAATTCATGTCGCTGACTTCCATTGAAAATGAATGGTAGACTGTATCTTTGCATATGCCTGTGTAAACACAGCCACACAGCCCAGATGGAGCCCAGCCCTAGAGTAAGTGGGAACAACCACCACAGGCAGATATATCTCATTTATATTCCATTGATTCCACTCACTGCACATTATGCATCTTCAGATAGCAATTTGACTTTTGCTATCTGTAGTTTTATATTCAATGCCATTAAAATTCATTGTAGATGGAGGGAATTCTGATGTGTACTTACTTACCCCTCCACTGCAGTGCTCATCTACTTTAGGCTCCCTCTCCTTCCAGCTTCATGATTAAAGATTAAAGATTATTGTGTCTGGCTGCAGCAAAGCGGCACAAGGAAGAAAACAACCTGTTGTCCGTACGGACGGCACAGAGGCATGCGCTGAGATGGAGGAAACGTGTGCTACGTGGTTCCTTAAGTCTCCCAGGGGAGTGGGGGTGGTGTCAATAATGGCCACTCCGGGGCACTCTGTGTGTTTGAGATCATTATATATAAAATAATCTGTTAAGATTATTCCTATGTACGTATAATGCAACACAATTTCAAAATCGGGTTGGGGATTTTAAAACTCCTGTAATGTGAGCTAACAGTGTGTTGAGTAACTAATGTGGGTCTATATATGCGCCATAGATCTATATATTTAAAAAAAACGTCAACTCTCACTAATATGTTTTGTTCCATTTTAGTTGTCCCAGACAAAAAAACAACAGAAAAAAAAAAAGTTTAGTGACAAGGACGTCGATCCCTTTCTGGGAAATGAGTGCTCATCTCCTTTGCTTCCTCCCTGCAGTTCACTTTCATCTCCTGCACAACATTAACAACAACAAACATGCTAATTACCCGCCAACCACATGGTGCATTGCTGGCTGGAGGCCCCACCAAGGACGGAGGAGGCTTTGGTTGTCCCTTTCTCTCAGCCTCACAGTTCTCTACAACTGACCCTACAGGTCAGTTCACATGACCTCTGCTTCTTTGGGTGTTTTTGGGGGGTGTACTGTATATATCAGCGTGGCTGTGATTGGGGTGTGTAGGCATTAGGCACGAGGCCACGCACGTACAGGCTGAGTGCTGAAGCCAGTCACAGCACGCATCAAAGCAGGACAGTCCCAACAGCCTTGATTACAAACAGCCAGCAGGAGGATAAGAATAGATTTGTACCTAACATGATGCAGCTGTGTGTATGCAAACTATTAATTCTAGTTTTCAGAATGCATACATTATCACAAAATATATTTTACACTTGGCTGTGGAAAGGTTTGCATACCGATAAAGAGGAGAGGCATCACTAAATGGTGATGGATTTTATTTTATTTTTATGGCATGGCTTTGCAAGAGGCTAAAGGGTCAGGTCAGTCTGTGTCTCCGGAGATAAGCTTCCAAACAGCTTGACCGATCAGTGACACATTCTCTGTGCAGACTGTCAGTAGTAGAGTACTTCCACAAACGTTACTTTTTTCTTTCTTTCTTTTTTTGCGATTATTTTACAATGGTCTCAATCATTCAGAAATAGTGTTTGTTCATACAGTGCTTGTCCACTCGGCTCCAGAGTTTCTGCAGCAGTTTGCCACCAAGTGTGACGAATCTGCCGGCTGGAATTGCAGCTATACTGTATAGGGTAGAGAAAATGAGTGACGTTGGCGACCTTTCCTCTTTTTACACTCCTTGGATGCATTGGGGACCATGCAGGCCAGAGCCATAGTAAGACAGAGTTACGCAAACTCTGTTCACTTCATGGGGCTTCAGTCCTACATAAACTTCTAATGAGAATGGGGACAACAAATAGGGACCGGACCGGAAGTAGGCAGAAATGCATTGGACTCGGGCAACAGCCCAGCTTTGATGATCTTAAATCCCTTTATTTTAGATTGTTTTGTAGTAATCATACAACATAAACATTACAGACAGAGACTTTAGTCACTGTAGAATACTTTTAAACAGTTGGCATGTTGCACACATGCCTAAAATTGCTCGTATTTGCGCCGCCCTCGTTGAAAACAATGTATTTGAAACCCCAGCTTGTCCCAGTTCAGGCTGCATGAACAGCGCTGGAGCACTCTGTTTCTGCAGTGATCCTCTCCAGGTGCTGCTGAATAATATCACAGCGAGACTAAACTGTTGCCCCATAATATATACCTCCTAAAGCGATGAACTGATTATAAGCTTTTGTCAGAGAACAGAAGTGCCTCCGCTCGCCCTCCTTACCCATTATTATTATTATTATTATCCCACGTTGAAAGGTCGTGCATCACACTCAACACAGTGTGAAGGTCAGACCTGCAGCGGGCAGGTTTTGACATCCTCGGAGCGGGGAATCAAAATAATAAGGTACTTGTTTATTCAAAGGGCAGAGCAACTGGGACTTTCTCACACTGTTCATTTAGGGATTTGTAACTATATATAAGAGTGAACAAATGAGCTTAGATTTGTTCAGAGTTAATTTAACAATTGTAATTGAATTCATTATACAGTGTACAGCATCCGTCCTAACCTTTTCTCAATCAGGGCTTGAAATTCGTGTTTTACTTTGCGGCCGACAATGTAATGCCTCAACTCCTACAGGTGGTTGTCAGGCTGGGGGGCCCCTGTTCAAATATGATTATTTTGAAGGGTCGCGAACTGAAAAAAATCGATTCTCATTAAAAAGAAACAGTTTTTTCAAAAATAATTAGCACACGGACCCCCTTTTGAAAAGATATGCCAGGGACCACCATGAGAGGAGATAGTACGCTCTACAGTGATTCTCAACCTGTTTAAATTCAAGGACCCCCAGTTTGACATGCATTATTCTATGGGCCCCCATTTAATGGCATTTCTATCTCTGGGACCCCAATTTACTGTATATTGTAAAATCAAAGTTAATTTAACTCAGAGTGTACAAATGGAACCAAATGGACCCGTTATTGTACAACTCTGAGTTACAGACCCATAAGGGTCCATTTGGTTCCAAACTATCCTTTATCTGGGGACCCCCTGGAACTCCCTCAAGGACCCCTGCATGAACATGAAATTATATGAACTTTATTTGTATAGCGCTTTTCAAAACGGTTCCAAAGTGCTGCACAGTGCAAACAGAAACAAACAAACAAACAACATGAGAATGGCACAAAAACCAATAACAAGAATGTATATAAAATGGCTATAGAGCAGTTAAAAAACTCTCTGTACATAATTGCCTTCCATATGATGTGGGCCCGCCCTGCTGCCCTGCTGGCTCCGTTCCCATGGAAGTACAGTGACCTGTACTTACTGTACCACGGTATAATCATGACTGTGTGCTGCCAGGCCACTGGACTGTAAAATCATTTCATGGCCCTTAGACACCGGGCAGCATTTGTTTCGTGCCATTAAATCACACTTACATTTAATTTGAATACATGAATACATCCACACCTAATATTACGCAGCCTGCCATATAAAGCAATTATGCATTATGTTTTATTCGGAACAAGGTTGATTTTTCACTGAAGGCCGAGTTCTTATTTATTTTTTGCATCATTTATTTGTTACACTCCCCTGTTGTGTAATGACCTTGACAGTGTAGACAAAGTGACTCACCAGCATGTGACATACAGTAATTATGAATGCAAAGTGCATGCAACCAAAGTATATTTTTTTACCCTTGTGTAGACTACCTGTACACAGAAATCACACTTGTGTGAAGTGAGGGGTGCCCAGATTTTTCGGGGGGCATGTTGATGTTCTCACATCCGTGAAAAATGATTTATTACAAGATGAATTTATATCAGAAAGATGACAATCCTGACCATTTTCCCTAAACACAGGCCTACATTAAAGTCCATAGACTTTGACTGGGACAGGACATTTAGAATTACATATCACATATCACTCTAAGTGCGTCTAAAAATAGCCCATAGGCTATTCATTGAAAGTCCATATTACATAGCTCAATCCATTATGTGCAGGGGGAAGTAAGGGAGTCCATCTCATCTCTCCACAAGAATGAAAGCGTAGCGTAGCCTATACTTCCATTACATCGTGCTTTAAATCATAGTGACAGGCGGAGCCACATAATGCCAGAAAGTCCAACTCAATTCAAATAACCCGATAATTTTAGCCCCACTATTGTACATTACATATCCTACTGTAGTTTCTATAAAATACTGCAATAATCGGCTGTGTATGTCGGTGGCATCGCTTGGCCAATCAGGGACCAAGTATATGTACTGTATGTCGGTACATTCCACCAGCCAATGAGAAACCACTGTTCTCCATGGAACTAAAGTATGTTTCAAAATTGGTATGAGATCAGTAGGGGGTATGTATGTATCGGCTGGGTATGTGTGTATGTGGGTGTCCTCCACCGGGCAATGAGGGACCGCTGACCAGAGAGCTTTAGGACTCAGAGCAGTCGTGGTGAGCGCCCCTCATGGCGCTCTCTGAAGTCAGCGATTGGCCGGAATGAGATGTCAAACGGACCTGGGTTGCAACGGTACATGGACTGTTTTGTCCACACAAAAATAGCACATCTATTTCAGATTTTTCTTTGGCTGATATTCCTCATGTCATGTCATGGAGTTATGACGAGGAAACCCCGTGCAGCTGGGGTTTAACGTCCAAAGTGCACTTCCGCACTTTGGACACCAATTCAAAAATATGCAGAAGTAGACCGTTCTTCCGGGTGCTTCAAAACGCCACTGAGCAACTTCCACTGAAATGAATACTCTATGGGTAGAGGTTATGGGTCCACTCCAGGAAGGAATTACAGCTTGTTTATCGAAACACAAGGTGCCAATTATACAGCAAGAACCAAGGCCACTGAAGCAGCATGAAGCAACAATATATGAGACACATGAATGATGACAGAGGTGTGTGTGTGTGTGTGTGTGTGCCCGTGCCCGCCCATGCACGCACGCTAGACATTGCCAGTGCACATATTGCACTGAGCCGCAGCCATTGCACAAACATTATTCGTTTGAAATTAATATAATTACTGCTTTGCTTTTGATCCCAGAAAAAGTATTTAACAATGTAAGCGCTGTATGTGTAATGCAGTAATGTTGATAACTTGATAGCTCCCACTGCAGTTCAGTTTACAGAAAGAATGAGCCAATTTATTTGGGGTGTAATAGAAGCCGCTGACACGACGATAAATACAGTATAGTCTACTAAACTTGGCCAAAAAGTAATGTGTTGTTGGTAGTGAATTACACTGTGTGTCCTTACATGCCAGATGTGCCCCTCCATCGTCTACGCTTAACTCATCAAAGCATGCTGGCCTTACTACGCCCCTGCTCTCTCTCTCTCTCTCTCTCTCTCTCCCCACCAGTTACTCTCTCTCTCTCCCCATGCACCAGTTTCTCTCTCTCTCTCTCTCTCTCTCTCTCTCTCTCTCTCTCTCTCTCTCTCTCTCCACCAGTTCACCATTTACTCTTTCTCTCTCCCCACCAGTTTCTCTCTCTCTCTCTCCCTCCCCACCAGTCTCTCTCTCTCTCTCTCCCCACCAGTCTCTCTCTCTCTCTCCCCACCAGTTTCTCTCTTTCTCTCCCCACCAGTCTCTCTCTCTCTCTCTCTCTCTCTCTCTCTCGCTCTCTCTCTCTCTCTCCCTCCCTCCCCACCAGTTTCTCTCTTTCTCTCTCACACCAGTATCTCTCTCTCTCTCTCTCTCTCTCTCTCTCTCTCTCCCTCCCCACCAGTTTCTCTCTTTCTCTCTCACACCAGTCTCTCTCTCTCTCTCTCTCTCTCTCTCTCTCCCTCCCCACCAGTTTATCTCTTTCTCTCTCACACCAGTCTCTCTCTCTCTATCTCTCTCTCCCCACCAGTTTTCTCATTCTCTTGTCTTCCTCTTCCCGTCCTTATCTCCTTTCATCCCTGACCACATGACTTCCAGTCTTCACCAGGTGGCAGCTGTGGACGATACCTTTGCTAATTGCTACCACAAGGTTTAAAGCCTTTGCCAATTTTCTGCAAATGCATGTTTTTTTTCCAAGAGTTGAAACTTGCAACAGCTAATGAGGCACAAATGAGGCACTGACTGTACTGTGGGATGTGAGTTGTGTCGCTACTAGTTTTCCTTGGTGAAATGATTTGAGGACGTCATGCAGTCACACATTGGCCTGCAAGCACTTTAACCCATTTAGACCTGAGGACGATTCTACAAATGTCTCCTAAATCCTGACAGTTTTCAGAAAAACCTCATGTTTCTATGTCAGTGGTTCTCAAGGTTTTTCATGTCAAAGACCGCAAAAACTGTAATGTAATTGGCCGCCGACCCCTGTCTGAAAATATGTTGTTCCAGGGACCCCCCCCCCCCCGCAGAAGCAAAGTTAAAAACGTTCGCTCTGAAAGAATATATATTCAAAGATTTGCGCCACATTTTCACTATTTTTCAAAGAAATAGCAGCTCGTGTCGCGCTACGAGCTTGTAGATCTGCTATTTTTCAATAGTTAAAGTATAACATAATGCTTAAAACACCAAATGGAGTTCCCGTTCAGAACTGGTTAAAAAGAAACTGAGCAATATATAAATATTCATTGGAATAACTGAATGTTTGACATTTTGCCTAACGTTGGCAGTAGTGTAGTTCGTTGTCCCGATGTTCACATAATCTGAATAATGGCTCTCTTTAGTGCTGATAGTGATATTAATTAATTCTAATCAAGAGTTATTGTTCACTGAAAGCGGTGCTCACTGCTCATGTTCTTGTTCTTGTGATGTGCTCTCATTTTATATCCAGTTGTTAAAAAAATATTCCTTCCCTTTCTTGGCATATGAAGCAATCACAGTAGCCAATTTTTTTTTTTACCCCTTTTCTCCCCCGTTTATCAAATCGACCTTTACTTGTATACAGTGCGTTTTACACAGCCGAAATTTACCAAAGTGCTTCACAGTAGAAAAAGTAAAATAAAAAAATAAATTACATCAAGAAAGTAATAAAATAAAAGAATAAGTAACCATTCAAATCAGACAACATTAAAGGCTAGACTGAGAAAAGGTGAGTTTTAAAGGAGAATTCCATGCTAGAAGGCTTTCTTACCTTTATCTGTAGTTATGTCCCCACCATAAGAGGTCCTTATTTCCGCTCAAAAATCAATTATTTTTTGTACATATCCTCTCTTCATAATGTAAATAGTATCCCAAGCGGCACACTTTACTACTTATTTCGATGGAAATAAGCGAATTAGCACAACAAACCAACCCCCATTGAGGGTTTAGATTAGGGGAAAAAGCCAATAATACACTTTTGCACAAAATAATAGCTTGACCTCTTTGGTGGGGACGTAACAACTACAAATTAAGGTAATAGAGCCTTCTAGCATGGAATTCTCATTCAAGAAGGGACTTAAAAATGTGTATGGATTGAGTTTAGCTCTAATGTGGGGTGGGGTTGGGGGGGTTATTCCATAACTCTGCCGCCACCGCAAAAGCACGTCACCTCTTGTTTTGCGGCTTGGATCTGTCGGCACAGTCAATAGTGACCTCAGACTAGAGCTCTGGATGGGTTGTGTGGGCGGCGATGTATACATACGTGCATATAACAGGGGAGCCAAGCCATTTAGGGATTTAAAAGTAAATAAAATAACCTTGAACCTTAAAAGAATCTTGAAATCAATAGTTTTTAGTCATTATGCCAGTCGATGCCTCCCCACACACTTTACCGTGTTGTCACTGCTGTGATAAACTCACCTGCCAGTGAGGAGCCCCCACCGGGAGGACGTAGAGCCTTCCTCCTACTCCTTGTCAATGAGAAGTAGAATTTGTGTAGGACAAAAATAGCCGATTTGCTATGACGTAAATGCTCCATTCATAGGAATCTAAACTTTGTGTATAGGACAAAATAGCCGATTCGCTCGTCTACATATGACGTAAATGCTAATTTTTTTGTCATTTGGAAGTTAATGTTTGTGTAAGACGGAAATCTACACTATATAGCTGAATATAAGAGGAGCTAGCGCCCCTCAAAAAATTGTTAGATGGTGTTCTTTCCCATAAGGACTCTTCTTTTATCCGGAATGAAACATTATTTCTCATAAATGGTACTGTATAACCTCATGTTGAAACGTTTCTGTAACCTAGTCCCATCCTTTCTTCCCTTGGCCTTGATGACACACGCATCATTATTTTCACTAATTATAGTATCATGCGTCATTCAACGTGGATGACTCATCCCCATTTCAATATTTAACGGAAGGCTATAAATAGGCTGACATTATGTTTTACATATTCTTCATTTGTATTGTGCATGTGAGATTGTAAAACAATATCACAGCAGATCTGTGTGTGGTATTCAGTGTAGTATGCAGACAGCCCATACAATATACTGTAGAATAATTAACTTTTAATAGTCAAGCTGTCACTGCCTGGTGATACAGGAAGCAAGGGTGTCTAAAATGTCAAGGAGATCTGGGATGTGTTGAAAGTAGGGTTGTACCGATGAGACATTTTGGGCCATTTCGATATCCGATATCAAATTAATTGCTGTTATGCCGATATAACCGATCGATATGTCGATATGATCTCATTCTGTATTAAGAAAATATTTTTAAAATTGCCATTCTGAAAAAGGCTTATAAACTCTGAATTAAAAAAAAATCAACTTGTTGACTGTTTTGAAAGCTTCCCCAGAAATCATTGATATAATTTGCAGCCTTCATTATAACAAAAGGCTTTTTCGGATAATTATAAAATAAAATATCTGCTAGTAAAACCGATATATTATTTTACTGATACCGATTACCGATTAAGGCCAATATCGGCCGATACCGATGTGTTTGCTGATTAATCTCCCATCACTAGTTGAAAGTATAGTGCTAATGTTAACTCCACCCAACTAATGGTTTGCTATATTTACTTAATTGATAAATACAATTACATACTGTAGTGTTGGCAAGATTTGAGGCGCAATAAGGACACTTATAATCACTGACATAATTGGCTATACTGCGTTTTAATCATTCAGTAAATAATGTTACTAGAGTTACAGCTGCCTGTGTCAGTATGGAACTATATGTTGTGGTACAATCATCATGATTAGCTTATTCAGCCAAACGCTGCACAAAAGAGTATATAATGCTATTGGAAAAACACTATTTCTGTCGCTGTCAATTGATTGCATGGTGGCATTTACAGTACTACAAATTAATGAAAATACATTGCAAACGTGGCACAGGTGTGCTGCAGTCATTGGCAGGAAGCCAACAGCTGAGTACTGTAGATAAGTGGTTCCCAAACTAAATTGTAGTTTGGAATGGGTCTGTAACTCTGAGTGTACAAATGGAACCAAATGGACCCTTATGGGTCTGTAACTCTGAGAGTGTACAAATGGAACCAAATGGACCCTTATGGGTGGGTCTGTAACTCTGAGAGTGTACAAATGGAACCAAATGGAGGGTCCCCTCCATACTCTGATACTTAGAAAATAATCATCTGCAAGGAATTCCTTGACAGGAAGTAGCTCATAACATGTCTACCGTGGATTTTTATTAAACAAACACTTTTACAGATTGAAAGAGGATAATTCCCTATAGCTGCTTTTTGACGTTGTTTAATATAATTAGAGAGGACTTTTCTGTATGGAGGAATGGGTTGTCTATGGGAAGTGTCACCTACGTACGTAGGTAGCACCTTGATGGCAAGATGGCTGCGGTCTGAATATGGCCAATTGGAGCTTTGCCCAAAGCCTGTTAATAAAGTATACAATCAATCAATCAGTCAATAAATAGCATAATACTTAGTTTTCACAACTGAATGACTACTGAATGAGATGAGTACACACATTAAATGTAGATTTATTTTACATTTTATGTATTTTTTGCTGTTGAAAACCGATTCAATAATCTGTATTATTTTGAGACCACTCCGATACCGATATGGCATTTTTATGGCCGATATGGCCAATTCCAATTATGCTACTGATTAATCATGCATCCCTACTGCTTTCTCTTCTTTCCTCTCTTTCCTCCATGTTTAAACCCACAGTTGTTGTTCAGCAGCACTGTGTGTGATGATGATTTGTATGATCTGCAGAGATGGGGTCTTAAGGGAAGCACTCACATCAACAAAATAAAACTCCACAGGTGCTGAACAAAAAGTACTTTTTTTGAAGAGTAACAAACAACATTTCACCCTTCCGTGTATTCGGCGGGTATATGCACTGCAGGCATCTTCTGCACTCACAACATGTCTCCTACTTATATATCCCCCATACGAGATTGGGGCACTGAGCAGTAGAGCCCTTTTCTTCTGATGATGCCCATATGGAAAAAAAAATACTAAATTTCTATATGTTTTACATGAAACTTGTAGTTAATATATATGACAGTCAAAGCAGATATAAGATCCATAGTATTTTTTTGTAAAGTGAAACTTATATAATTTTGTCATTTATATGAACTATATAAAACAGTCAAAGCACATATAAGATCCATAGTATTTTTTTGTAAAGTGAAACTTATATAATTTTGTCATTTATAGGAACTATATAAAACAGTCAAAGCACATTTAAGATCCATAGTATTTTTTTGTAAAGTGAAACTTATATAATTTTGTCATTTATAGGAACTATATAAAACAGTCAAAGCACATATAAGAGCCATAGTAAGTTTTTGTAAAGTGAAACTTATATAATTTTGTCATTTATAAGAACTATATGTGACGGTAAATCCACATACAATATTCTTAGTAAAGTAGTATAAATTTAAATATATATGAACTTATAAATAATTACTGCAGTAAATCCACATACAAAATCCTTAGTAATTGTGTGTTGTCAAACTTGTAGAGTTGGGCAAACATCAGTGAAACCAAAATCTGATAGGATATTGTATAGAAACCATACAATACAGGCCATGTATGTCACAGAGACATCCAAATTAAACAAAACCTAATCTTACAATGAAATAACATGAGATGACTAAATAATGAGTTGTATTCCCTTTTACATTTTATGACTCCTACATTATTTAAGATCCCCCCACCCAGTGCCCCCCTCAGCCAGTGTCCTCCCCAGCCAGTGACCCCCCAGTGTGACACCACCAGTGCCCCCCAGCCAGTGTCCCCCCAGTGTGATGCCCCCCCCAGCCAGTGCCCCCCCCCCCAGCCAGTGTCCTCCACAGCCAGTAACCCCCCAGTGTGACACAAGCCCCCAGTGCCCCCCCAACCAGTGCCCCCCCCCAGCCAGTGCCCCCCCAGCCAGTGTCACCACCAATGTCCCCCCCAATGCATTTTATTTTATACTGCTATGGTAACTTATAAGAATCTTCTAAAAAAAACAAAAAACATAAAGAGAGCATATCAAACACTTCACATATGTCAGGATGTGTCTGGGTAGCTCAGTCGGTAGAGCTCTCGCCTTAAGACCACAAGTTCGTGGGTTCGATCCTGGGCACTGGCAACTCAGCGTATGAGTAGCACAGCTTGGGTGCGGCAAGTGATGCGGGAAGAATTGGGAGTTGATGGTATAGTAGGTGTGGTGCTCTATCTCAGCAACTATCTCCCAGGGGTCTATAGCGCATATGTTTTTTATACCTATCATACACTTCACATATAAAAACTTATATATAGTCATAGATAAAACATATGTTTTTTTTTATAACTATAAGGTATAATGTATTGGCTGACATATAACAATGTTATAAAAATCATATAAAAGAAGCATACTTTTCTTGTAAATTAAATGGTTACAAACTATAAAATACATACTATAATGGTATTTTGTTTATATATGGAAAGGATATATCTCATATAATTTAAAACTACAAACATTGTATGGAACATGTAAGGAAAATACAGTTTGCCATGTACTTACCTCATAGATCACATACATGTTGTTTACTTGATTCATACATGATTCACTTTATTGTCTTATATGAGGATTGTATGAAAGGTGCCACTTTCAAGAGTTCACATATAAAATCTAGTATGTACTTTACATGACTTACATGTAAATGACATACATAGAAAATGTAAATACTTACTATTGGAGGCAACAGGACAACATATATGTTTCTTCTACTTTTTTTTCCATATGGGTGGTGCACTCAGCGCTGGTTCAAGGAGCAGCTGAGGCCTAAAGTATATACTGTAGATGAGTATATCTCTCTAAATAAAAACATCTCACTGTCAGCCAAGAGGGTCAAATATCGTCCAGTTCCAGTACATCCTATCAGTCAGTGCCCTCAAGTTTCAAATCATACCTGGTTGTTGGTTTAGGCTACCATTATTGATTTCCCATGAGTCCACTACATTCAGTGTACGCCACTTTTGCTATTTTATCTTCTTGTCTAGTAGTAGGCTTGCTGCAGATACCAGTCGTCCTCCACTGACAAATAGCTTTGGAAATGTTATGTATCAGTTTATTCATTACTGGCATTTAATGTATTTCCTCATTAAGTAAATTTGTGCTGTGCTGTCTGCTGTGTCTTCTGTGCTGCCAGCAACACAAACACTACTCGGCTCCCGTGGCAGTAATTAGGCTACAGCTCTGGATAATAGCTCCTCAAGGTCAGAAAGAGACTGCATGCTGGCTGCCAGCAGCTGAGAGGCACCAGAAGAATGATAGCATTATTGAGACACTAGATTCCAGAATGACGCATCCACACACACACACACACACACACACACACACACACACACACACACACACACACACACACACACACACACACACACACAGGCAGGCACTAGGCACACCTCCTTTTTTCTCACTACACATAGAGGCTATGTGCATGCATAAAGTTAGTGGCAAAGTGAGTTTAACTTAATTTTACCTTGTTTAGTGCAATCAGACTTTTCTGTTTGGTTGTATGGGCCCTCAAGGGGGACTGTGCAGCAGTCCGACATCCCGTTAGTAGGACGGTAGGACCTACGTGGCCGGTTAAGACTGAGGCATGGCCGGTTAAGACTGAGGTTAGGCTTAGCGACCTACGTGGCCGGTTAAGACTGAGGCGTGGTGAGGTGCAGGTCGCTAAGCCTAACCACAGTCTAAACCTAACCCTAACCTCAGTCTTAACCGGCCAGGAGAATGAGACTTGCAGGACACTGCCAGAGGCACCAAGAGCTCCCAGTCCCAGCCAGCAGACTGGTGCTGTGGGGACCAACACATGGGCACCGGTCACGAGGACGTCCCATACTAATATGTGGATGTACTCAAGAAACACGCAGGAGCGCAAAGCACCAACGAGCTGGCCGGATGTATGGAGAACCGGGATGACTGGAACTCTGGAAGCGACGATGGAAGGCTCGTCTGAGGACGACCTTGGCCGGTTAAGACTGAGGATAGGGTTAGCGCAGGGCTCCAGCGTGCGACTTAATAGGTCGCATATGATACTTAATTTGATCATTTCATAACGTGCAAGTTAAAATTTAACAAGGTTGCACCGGTGTGACTTGCAGGAAGGATGAGTGGAGGAAAAAAAAAAACATCCCGTGGTGCTTGTCTGTTCCATTGATAAAAACATTGGACGTTCGCCTGACACCCAGTGTTGTCCCTGAGCGCGTTCAAAGAACGATCATTTACGAAAACCCACCAATAAGCCCTTATCCGACACAAATTAACTATTTTTTCTCGGCTGTAAAAACAGTCATAGCCTGGCGCAGCCAGACTTCATCTGCCCCTAATTCACTGTACTGTATACACACAGTGCAGCGCAGTGGTATATTAGTATCGCAACGTGAGGTTAATCCAGTCATGGACGCAGACAGCCGACTCCTGACCCAAACACTGAGTGAGTGAAGCGCACTGATGCCTGATTTATTCTTCGTCGTACAACGCGTACCATGCTGAAACAAGCTCACAAAGCGTTGCGAGTTTATAGATTAGCTATTTTCAGCACACGTGGATATGCAGGCTCTGAGAACATAGAACATTCAGAAACTTTTGCACTTCACAATAAAAGCATGCAGCTTTCACAAATTGGCCCATGAAGACAAGGAAAAGGATTAAGAATTCGGTGGCATTTCACATTGCAAAAGAGCTATTTTTTTCCAAAATGTAAAAATATTATAATTAGAAATTAATTTGTATAATGGTAAAGTTGTCACTTTATTAATCCTTTATTAAAGTTTTTTTTAAGGTTTGGACTGCATTTAATTTAACACAAAACCTTAAACTGGCTGAATATAAGTATAGCTTTTGTTGACTTTGAGTGACTTTGTGTTAGGTTGAAATCATTTACAGTGTTTTTAAGTAGGCTACCAGGTAGGTTGCTGTTTTTTACACACTTTGTAGGGGGTTTTATGATTCAAACCTTTAATGGTGGAAACCACTACCTAAATAAATGGCGACCTTATCATGTGTGTATTAATATCATGATATACAAAGAAAAAATAATGGTGCTATGTAATTTGTGGTGGTGATACCAAATGAAAAGGTAGGTGGCACTATAGTGCTACAGTACCTGTGAAAAAGTTAGTCTGACTGGAGCCCTGGGTTAAGGCCTATACATAGTCTGGATTTTTGGTGGTGAGGTCAGGTGACCACCGCTCCGTTGGTGAGGTGAACAGCGGAGCTGTAATAACGTGGAGCGTTGGTGAGTAAAAACAGAGAGAAGGGCTGGGGCTCCGTGAGTCCGTGACGTCATGATGTAGTTCGGTGGTCACCTCACCACCGAAAATATTGAACTATGAATAACGCTTTAGCGACCTACATGGCGGTTAAGACTGAGGTTGGTTAGGGTTTGGGATATTGTTAGTAATCGGTGGGACTAACGGGAGGTCGGAACAATGACAAGTAAGTAGCCTTGCCGAGCCATGGGGCAGGAGCCTATCTCCTGTTTCTGTAGCGTGAGGCAGCTTGATGTACAAGTACACCCCCTGGACATGACGCTAGTATGTCGCAGAGACTTACCCCCAATCCAACCCTTGATGCTGAGTGTCAAGCAGGGAGGCACTGGGTCCCATTTTTAGAGTCTTTGGTATGACCTGGCCGGGGATCGAACACCCGACCTCCCAGTCTCAGGGCGGACACTCTAACCACAAGGCCACTGAGCTGGTTTAAGCCTGTAAAGGCCAGAAAGTCGTTTTTTGCCACTCGGGAGGCGTTCCCGCATAACTTCTGGGTATGATGATGTCACGCGCATACCCATCTATTATTTTGCTGCAAATAGCTATAGCTCACAATGTGTCACGTGACGTTGTGACATATTGTAGGCTTGCATATCAGCTAATTTCTTTTACCAAACTTTTGCCTATTATAAATGCCCAGAACAGGACACTAAGGTTCAAGTGGAATTAGGTAGCATGATTGTGATCGATTGATATTGATTGGTTTTATTTTAATTTCCCGAACACCTAGTGAGCAGATATGCACTGTGACTATAGCTATTCTAGGCTATAGCCTTTAGTCTTGCAAAGGCAGACAATCTATATTCTCAACTGCTGTCTGGTGAGACATCATTTAAATTCATTATAGGGTCTAGAATTGGGTGGAAACTACCAGGGATGGCTGGTATAAGTGGGCTAAAAGGCCATATCCCTCCCTAGTCGCAATTTGCAACTCTAGATTTTTTTTATAATGGGATGAATTTAGAGTTGCAATACCCTCCATTGATTGATTGAATGATTCATCCAATTTACATTTGCAATCTGCTTGTATTAAACAACCTTAAACTCACCAACATTGCAGCTCTAGGCCAAATTGACTTAGGCCTATCCTCTTTCAATCTGCCAAGCTTTTTGTTTCATAAAAATCCACCATAGACATGTTATGAGCTACTTTCTGTCAATACATTCTGTGCAAAAGTACAAAATATATCAAATGTATAAAGTATTTTCTACAAATCTGCTTCCATTCACTTTTGTTGTAAACACGCCCCCTTAATTTACTCATCATTAGGCTACTGCAGCTACACCTGCGTGTTTGTGGCTTGTGAGATTATGGCTGCCTCCATGCAGATGAACGAGGAGGATTATTTACATTCTGTGCCTATGTTTTTGGAGGAAGAAATGGGGACACATAGTCCAAATTATGTTATTTTGTGTTGGTTTCAATTGGACTTCCGACTATTAAATGCAATAAGAGAAGCTAAAAAGGTTTTTTTGGTTTCTATGCATACTTCATGCTTTCTTTTTTGGAGGATTGACTGCTTGTAAGTAACCAACAAGTGGATTTGAAACATTTATCGGACAACATTATTAAAAAATGAAGGCAGCACAATTAAGTCCATTGGAAACGGCTGGTAAAGTTGCACTGACAGGTCTGGCTGTCATTGTGTCAATTTAACTTGGGCCACCGCGTCGCTACAGATAACGAGCTCTATAAGGTAGGTTCAAGCAATAAGCCTTAATAAACCTCTTAAAATACATTTCCTTTTCTGTTAAATAGGCTACTACAACATTATTAGCCTTAATTGGATCAAGACTGCCATGTATTCTGTCGAGTCTGACATTATACATTTTGCTTGCATACGACGGTAAGCAAAAGTTATCTGCAATTTGGAACAATTATAACATTGTTTTAATAATGTTGACGAGTTGCAAGACCAGCCATTGACGGTCCATACTCCATATACATTCAAACGGAAAATAAAGGACATTAAACTCACCAACATGCTGTACGGAAAGCTTGAATTATCCTCTTTTTGTTTCATAAAGTAGACATGTTTGAGCTAACCTGACGCTGCCAGATCCAAGAAGCTTGCTACACGTTTGTTTCACAGCTCCCAGCTGGCAAAGTCAGGTTATGTTTGAGCTACTTTCTGTCAACACATTTGTGCAGGTGATTCTTTTGATAGGACTTTTCTGTTTGAATGTATATGGGCTGTCAATGATCTGTGTTGCAACTCCAGATAAAAACAAGCTCAATGATATAGTCTTGATCCAAGCTAACACATTTGTTGTCCATTTTTGCTTTTATTGATTATCTATATCTATCTATCTATCTATCTATCTATCTATCTATCTATCTATCTATCTATCTGCATTTCTCACAGACCGAAACACTGTAGTGCATTAGGTGGACCCTTTTCTGGAGCATATACTGTTCTGTAATGTTTATGTCAGCTTTCATTCCATCATTCTTGCATATTGTTTTAGCTAAAAATAGAATGTGCTAATGTGTAGGCTACAGAGAAACTTTGTTTGTGTGAGATAGAAATCAGACAGACAGACAGTCACGGTACAGAGAAATGTTTTTCTTTGCCTCCTCAGAGCACTCTTGACACCTGCTGCATGCATAACCAAGTATACTGTAGGCCTAGTGCAAAAATAAAATGCTGTACCTTGGTATCTGGGATGTGATGCTGCTGTTGCAGTGCAGTGCTCAACGTGAACTATGGGTAGCCTTAGTATAACTTAAGGAATATGTTTAATCGCCAGCCCACCCAAAATCACCACCTTCAGTTTCTAGAAACAGTTCAGAAATTTTTAAATCAAACTCCATAGCGGAACCAATGCAAACTGAAAAAGGTGGTCCTTGATATGAGGATCCGTTTTCAAAGTTGTAGGCGTAGGTTTGTTAGCAGCTTTCTGACTACATCAAAGACAGTATGTTATTCCATGAATAGAATCTGTTACAAAAGGGAAGTATGATCCAGTGTTGTTTTTGTCGACTAAAACTAAGACGAAAAATGTTCGACTACTCTTTTTCACTGGTGAAAACTAAATGGAAACTAAATAAAAACTAAGCTACGATGACTAAAACTAAGACTAAATATACTGACAATTTCGTCAACAGATAAAACAGACTATTAGGAAGGGACTATTGGACAAGAGATCCAGTATAAGTCATTTTACACTTGGTTGCATGCTGAAAATAGCAGATCTACGTGTAAAATCAGTCATTACGACTCCGGCATCAAGGCCCGCCAAAATACATTTTAGTCGACTAAATCAACTGTAGATTTAGTCAACTAAAACTTGACTAACACTAAAACATTCCAGGTGATTAAATCCATTGATGTCATTGCTGCCAAAAACAACACTGGTATGATCCAAGGTGTTGGGTTTTACTTTTTTGTACTTTTTACACCATGGCTTTGGCTACACCATGGCTTTACACCAGTGGTTTTCAACCCTTTTCATATCAATTAAGGTCCATTATTTATTCGGCATTTGAGCCACGGACCACCATTTGATGAGATTTTTGCCTCTCAGACCCTCTTTTGCCACAAGTCCATGCTGTTTTGATGTTGGTACCATTATAGGAGAGATAACAGGCAAACGTTGATCAAAATAACAATTCTACATTCTCTAATTGTGTATATTTCTTGTAAATTAAGTAATGCAGATGTTTAACAATACTTTTACTCTTGAGAGTGTAAACATTTGCATTTTACACAATAGATAAAGGTTCTATTTGTTTACCAACACTCTGTCATTTAGCTGGGGACCACCTGGAACCCCCTCAAGGACCACTGGTGGTCCCTGGACCCGGACCAATGACCCTGCCACATTCTAGCATGTCCAGGGGGTTCAAGGTCGTGCTTTGTTGTTGCAGCTTGTATACAGGTACATAAAAATTATTTTTATTTGGCTGCAGCAGCATATTTATATTCTATAACATCACACATCAAACACAGCAAACCAAGGCATAGAATATAAAATAAATAAATAAAATAAAGAGCAAACTAAGATTAGAAAAAGAGTACCATGTGCATGTTTTCCTTGTAGTAGCAAGGTTAGGTGAACTTTTTATGAACAGCTTCATAGTAGGCTATGTTCCATAAAAATATACAACAAAAGGTGCAATTTGAGCTTAAAAGTTGCGAGAGGTGCGGGGGGGCTAGCGTTTTCCTTTTCCCTGTTTGCTCTGGTTCTTATCAGAACCAGTATCTGATTGTTCGGGGAAAGAAGCTTTTTTTGCGCTCTATTATTTCCAGTGGCTTTGAGACTGCGAAACCGCTTCCCATGCGGCAGCAGCATCTCATACGGTCTGCGGTTGGGATAGCTTGAATCCTTCACGATTCCTCGAGCTTTGCTGACACAGCGTTCATCGTACAGAGCTGGGGGGGAGGGGGAAAGCACATGTGCTGAGGGGGAAAGCACATGCGTTCGGCTGTCCATCAGCCGAATGCATCAGCACATGTGCTGAGGGGGAAAGCACATGCGTTGGGCTGTCCATCAGCCGAATGCATCAGCACATGTGCTCTCCCCAACTGCATCAACCTGGAGATGGGCTCGGCAAGGTTTACTACTTTTAACAATGGCCAATTCAGCAGAAATGCAGTTCCAAGTCATCCCCCGGAACGCATTAAAGGGAATCATGGGTATGGGAGGCGGGTGTCAGAGCACACTTTTAAGAGCAAGGCAGGTGTCAAACTTGAAGGTTTTTCAACAACTCAGGTGCCCAGGGAGGTGAGCCCATAAAGTCTAGGAGGAGCAGAGCAGGAGTCTGGCCGTAGTTTAACAATATAACATGATGCAGTAGCCTATATATAATATTTATATACGTTTTTGAGATCTTGTAATTTTGTAATAAAAACTATGGCACAATGCAATGCAGCCCTAACACAGAAGTGTAAAAAGTGTACTGTATATATGATGCAGAACAGTCTCCGTTACATAGTGTTATTAATACCTACTGTAAATTGGTCAAAAAGGTGGAGAAGGTGCCCTTGCTCTGATTGCCTCCTTGGCTGTGGGTGCCCAGCTACTTGTTTTCGGGAAAGGTACAGTGTGTTAAAAAGTCTCAAAGCTATTTTCAACTACCCCTCTGAAAGCTTGTATAGAACATTGATGTAATGGCTCCCCGATAAAATGTGGCTCCAGCAGAAATACGATCCTGCAAAAAACGGGGAATATTGATCTCCCCCGTGGGATGGTATTATGAATCTGCCCGCTGGGAAATATTTTTCACCCTGAAAACACACTGCACCCCCCCCCCATTTCTCAGCAGGTGCCCAGAAGAGATTGCATTTAGTTCCATTGGGATTAAAGGGCCAACACACCAAGCCACTTTACTACGACTATAAATATAGTCCACAACACAATGACAGTAGTGATGAACAATGTGGTTATTGTTCTGGTGCTTGGTGGTGTGGACACTGGACAGCCCTTAGTTACTACTACTTTCATTGCACAAACTGTATCTTGTAGCAACTACCGTATAATAGAACTAGACAATAGACATGCACTCTGTCGAGGTGCCAACTTGCGCCTTGCACACAAGTACTGTAGGCCATACATGGTACTGCTACTAACTAAATGTCTATTACAACTTATTGTTTACCTTATACCAACCTTAGTTGAAACGTACCTTAGTTACATCACCATCAACAGCCAATAAGGGACCACCATTCTTAACCCGACACATACATGCATACATTCCCAGTCGATCCAAACGTACCTTAGTTACGTCATCAAGAACGGTGGTCCCTTATTGGCCGGTGGACAACACCGACCTAAATACATACATACCCAGCCGATCACAGTACTTGAGCGCTCTCTGCTTGCGCAAGTAACAAAATTGGCCTAATAAAATGTGTAGGTTGGGAAAAGTCTGTATCGTATGGAGGTAGATACTACGTGCTGTAAGTTAGTAGTTATTTGTTTGATTATAAAACAGCTGATGTCAGTCTGTAATTGTCTTGTCATGTCAGTTTGACTTCATATTAATAATCATTATATTGATACAGTAAATTAAATTACATCAATATAGGCCTCAGGTCTAAATGTGGTTAATATATAAACTATAACGCTAACATTGATATGAAAAAAAAAACAACATTAATATACTATTCAAACCCTGTCTTTCTACACCAATATTCAGGTTGAGTATATATTTTTAGTTTTACTCGTGAAGCAGAAGTATAACAATGCTATATTGTCTTGAGAAATTGCAGTTTTACCTTTTTACTAGTCAGTATCTCATACCATACTAACCTGTTGGAACATATTTTTAAAGGATGATCTTTAATGAAAACGAAAAACAAATGCTATCTGCAATATATCACAGTTTGCTACGCTGTCAGTATTGTATCTGGTGAGCATGGAAGCATGCTGAAATATCCATGTAGAAACGCCTGCAGTGTTTGTTTTTCTTGTTAATGCCCTGAGGCATTACGGTTTCTGTAAGTGATTCTGACTGTTGCTTTGGGTTCTCAAACATCAAAGAATGATCTATCTAGACTATAGTACATCATAGCATGTCGAGCAACATATACTGTAGGGCAATACTATAATATTACAGTAGCAACTGGTTTGGTCTATAAAAAAATGTACCAGTCCTACCAAGACTTTTCTTACTCGGAATGTTGGCTCAGAATGTTGAACACTCTCTAATTCGTCCATATATCTGGCCAGCTCATTGGTACTTTGCACTCCTGCATCGTTCTTGAGTACATCCACGTATGTTAGTGTGGGGGACGTGATCGATGCCCGTGTGTTGGTTCCGAGTGCACCAGTTTGCTAGCTGGCCATTCTTGGTGTCTTTGGCAGTGTCCTGCTATAGTCTCATTCTCCTGGCTGCTATTCTCTGGCTCACCCTTGGTATTCTCTCATACAGAGTCTTGTTAGTAACATGTACACTCTTGCACACAGCCTTCTGGTGTATTTGAGCACCAAAGATGTCCATACCCTGCACAAATAAGCACAATGATAAACAACCCTAACTAAATAAATTAATCTGACATCAATAAAGAACCTGGAAAGTGTGAAGCAATGAAGAGAGAGCCCATTTATTAACGGTGAGGAAATGAAAGTTATGGAAGCCCATTTCCACCACAATAGTAAAAGCCCTGAATTTTTAAATCAGAACGTTATCACAATTAGCTTCTTTCATAAAGTGGGAAGCTGAAAAGCAGAACCAACTCATTATTTCAGGAGTTTACATATACCCCTTTTGGTGCTTTAAGGATTGTGTTATACTTTAGCTATTGCAAAATAGCAGATCTACAAGCTCATAACGTGGCACAGAGTGCCGTGCTATGAGCTTGTAGATCTGCTATTTTTTTAAATGAGGCGCAAATCTTTGAATATATATATATATATATATATATATATATATATATATATATATATATATTCTTTCAGAGCGAACGTTTTTTAAGTAAAATCTTTGCTTCTGGGAGGGGGTCCCTGGAATGACATATTTTCAGATGGGAATCGGCGGCCAATTTCATAATTTATGGGGTCCTTGACATGAAATATTTTGAAAAGCACTTGACATTTTTGTAGAATCAGCCTCGGGGTCTAAACGGGTTAATTTGTGCTCCATCTACAGCAAAGTTTAAATGGGGTAAGCAGTACATGAGACCCAGCCAGTAGACAGTCAGTGCATGAGACCCAGCCAGTAGACAGTCAAGTCTCTGCTGTCTCTCAGCAGTTTAAATGGGGTAAGCAGTGCATGAGACCCAGCCAGTTTAAATGGGGTAAGCAGTGCATGAGACCCAGTTTAAATGGGGTAAGCAGTGCATGAGACCCAGCCAGTAGACAGTCAAGTCTCTGCTGTCTCTCAGCAGTTTAAATGGGGTAAGCAGTGCATGAGACCCAGCCAGTTTAAATGGGGTAAGCAGTGCATGAGACCCAGTTTAAATGGGGTAAGCAGTGCATGAGACCCAGCCAGTAGACAGTCAAGTCTCTGCTGTCTCTCAGCAGTTTAAATGGGGTAAGCAGTGCATGAGACCCAGCCAGTAGACAGTCAAGTCTCTGCTGTCTCTCAGCAGGAGGTTCATTAGATCAGATAGACATCAAAACAAAAACCTCTGTGCTGCCATCAGTTGGTGATGATTAATATTCTGAACTCTTGAGTTTTTATCTCTCCTCCTCCTCTCTCTCTACGTCTGACTCGTATAATGAGGCAATAAGCTTTGACAGTCACATCCTCCAAATTAGCCTCCCCTCTGCAATAATCAACAGCTAAATGACTCTAATCAACACAAAATGTATATTTTGTCGCTTCCTCGTTAATGACGGTAAATCGAAAACAAGTAACTTCACGAGGGGATGTTTAAAACGGAACATGATTCAAATAGACAGCGATGCTGATAGAATTATTTGAAATACCACCTCCTTGTTTTGTGATATTTAGGTGTTGCCTTTCCTCCTCATTCCTGGCTAAAAAACAACACCTTTGAAGATGGCCATTATAACAAACAAAGGTCTGTGACGAGATCAGATAAGATGCAATAGACCTTTAATGATCCTCATGGGAAAATTCAGGTTTCAGCAGCATTACAAGTGTGAAACATAGGAGGAATAATAGTAATAATAACAGTTTTACTTTTACCCTAACCATCTGTAATTCATTTACAGTAAGTATAATGTACAATCTATCACCATTAAATATATGCATGAATATATATACTGCATGCAGTATCAACTAAAGATATATGTGCAGGATATCAACACTGATATTGTATATGAGGGTACAAATCCGATCCATCTAGTTACAATTAAATATTTACTGCAGGCATATGCTTATGGCTCTGCAGTGCATCCCAGTAGTCCGTGTGTGAATGAGGAATGTGCCAGAGTCGAGCATGAGTCATTAACCCATTTAGGCCCGACGTAGAAATAAAAAAAAATCTTCAAAATCCTGACAGTTTTCTGAAAAACCTCATGTTTCTGTATCAGTGGTGCTCAATATTTCATGTCAAGCACCCCAAAAATTATATGTAATATGCCTCCGCCCCCCCATCTGAAAATATGTTGTTCCAGGGATCCCCCCAGAAGCAAAGGTTTGAGTTAAAATGTATTAATATATATTCAAAGATTTGAGGGACATTTTTCACGATTTTTCAAAAATGGCAGACCTACAAGTTCAAGCTTGTAGATCTGCTATTTTTCAATAGCTAAAGTATAACATAATGCTTTAAAACACCAAAAGGGGTTCCCGCCCAAAATGGTTTAATCCAAGAACGGAACAGAATGGAACCTATAGGGGGACTGTTTCGTTTGTTGTGGAGCTTGAGGGCCACACTGCCACAAATAACTGTCCACTCCGAACCGCTTGGTTTGCGCTGGGGGACGATGAGCTGAATAATATCCCCACTAGCGTGGGATGGGTTCGTCAGGATATCTCGTCCACAGCTTCCTCCCAGATTAACTCGGGCTTGTTCTGTCTGCTGGCATCCCTTGTGTTGATATATCAACCCCCACACCCCCACCCCGCCGGTCCACAGAGTGTAAACTCAAGGACACATGGCTACTGCAGAGGTTCCCAAACCTTTTCATGTCAATTACGGTAGTACCCCCAAATTGACACTAATTAGCCCCATGGACCCCCATTTGAAAATATATGCCAGGGACCCCCATAAGTTTGACATGCCCATTTAATGGCATTTCTATCTCCGAGACCCCCAATTTGTATTGTAAAATCACTGTTGACTCTGAGAGTGTACAAATGGAACCACACTCTCAGAGTTAAAGACCCATAAGTGTCCATTTGTTTACAAACTATCATTTAGCTGGGGACCCCCTGGAACTTCCTAAAGGACCCCTGGGGGTCCGTGGCACCCCACTTTGGGAACCAGTAGAGGATAAGAGGACACATGGCTACTGCAGACTGCTAGCAGCCTGTTGCTTCACCTCCTCAGAACTTCACGGAGTGTCTGACTGCAAAGCATGTTGTTTTCGTTCGTCCGTCCGTGTGTTTGTCATTTTGCCTGTGTACAGCTATTGCCTGGCCTGTTCTAGCGCCACCAGGAGGCTGATTTGAGCCTATACTGATTAATCAACTGCTTGATAATTGAACAATAACTGAACAATGGATCAACTGCATGAGACGTCTGCAGATGAGGCACAAACAATCCTACATCGGCTTTAGTCTGCAAAATGCTTCTTGAGCTTGTCTGGCAGGAAGCACAATCACTTTGACTGATTCAATAGGAATGATTGGCTAGCTCGCAGTTAATCTGCATGGGGTATTCTGATTGGCTGAGCCACAAATGCTGCTATCTTCTTGGAAGGCTGATCAGCCTAGAAGTTAACTTTTGGTGGACAAAATGGAATAATCGTGTGGATCAAGATCCACGCCGGTATAGAGCGTCGCAGTCCCGCCCCCTCGAGAGACCCGGAAAATAATTCCCTGTTCATTTTCCTCATAGACTTTTCAAAAAGTATTTATTTAAAGACGTTTACGCTGCGGACAAAGCCAACTCTTGTTGTGACAAATCATGACAATAAACACAAGTTTTGGGCCGAAAACATAATTAGAAAAAAAATCGGCAGGTTATTACAACACTTTTTTGTTGTTTTTCTTCTTTGTAATTACTTGTTGAGTCCAAAATATTGTTTTTGTCATGATTTGTCACGACTCGAGTTGGCTTCGAACGACGCTTAAAAGGTCTTTAAATAAATACTTTTTGAAATGGGGAAAATGCAAAATTTGTTAGACTGATTTTGTCGACTAAAACTAAGATGAAAAAAGGTTGTCGACTACCTTTTTTTAAACTACATGGAAACTAAATAAAAACGGACAATTTCATACTGACAAAAATATACTGACAATTTCGTTGACAAATATAAACTAGACTAAAATGTTAAGGGACTAGTGAACGAGAGATCCAGTATAAGTATTTTACACTTGGTTGCATGCTGAAAAACTTGCTGAACATTTTCAGCAAGTGTAAATGTAAGTCATTACAACGGCATCAAGGCCCGCCAAAATACATTTTGGTCGACTAAATCAAACTAGATTTAGTCGACTAAAACTAGACTAACACTAAAACATTCCAGGTGACAAACTAAATGGAAGCTATTCAAGAGACTGACTAAAACTAAAATCATATGATGCTCTGAGGCAAAAAGGGCGAGGTCGCGTGCACGCATCCGCCTGGGTGACGGCAGACTGCTGGGCGAGTGCTGGTGTCATGAGGTGTGATGGACTCACGGCCATATATGGTGGCCAAGTGACTGAAGGAGTGACGGAATTTGCAGGCTTTCATAGTAATCTGCGATCTACAGTCGCAATAAACTAAATGTTGCAACTTTTGAAATAAGAATGCTGATAACTGTATAATTGGTTCCCAGTCAATGCTTCATTCTCATGTCTATAATGTATTAGTCTATAAATATAGCATACAAAATAAAATAGCAAAAGATAAATGAGACTGATCACTTTTTGTTTTCCCCCCAAAGCTGTAAAGCTCTAAAGCTTGAATAAATGCCATTTGCATTCATGCAAGCAAGTGGATTCAGTTTTGGAATGCTTTATAGTCAATGAAAGATGTTTGCAGCCATGGCAAATGGCCACCTGCAGTCTTATTGTAGGTACAGTTTGTTCTGCATCTGCTAAGGAGTTTTTAAGATTTATATTTTGGATTTTATTGATAGGACAGTAGACAGCAAAGGTCGTCGGCAGGGATCTTAGGAATCTGGAGGCCCGTTTCAAGATCAAATATGAGGCACCCATATTTACCTATCACATACTTATTCTGTTGATACAGCCGTATTCATAAAAATAGTTTTGACTGTTAAATATCACGCACCGCCATTACTCTCGACAATTTACCTTTACCTCCCAAAGCTGCACATTTTACCCATGGTTATTAACAGGAAATAGGCGTAACTTAACATCGTGGGAGAGAGCAAGGCAGCGAGTGAGCGGGCCAAGGGTGGCGCGGGGTTGACTGACGCCTGGCGGTCAGTCGGAGCTCGGAGGCCCCCTTGAGGGTGGAGGCCCATTTCAATTGAAACTGGGGAAACGCAGCTAAGGCCTCCTATGGTTGTCGGGGATTGGGATTCGAACCCGCGACACACTGTCAGGCTGGCATTGCAGCCTAGGGTGCCCCGGACTGCCATGCCCGTGGCCCAGAACCTGCTAAGGACTGGCATGCCCGTGGCCCAGAACCTGCTAAGGACTGGCATGCCCGTGGCCCAGAACAGAGTTTTTGAGTGATGCAACCACTCCAAGGAACAGCAATGTCCCTATGTCCACGTACCTGTCTGTCCCTATGTTTAGTACCAGTAGGGGCAAAAGTGGCGCTGTTGTGCTAGATATAGAGAGCGAGAGATTGTGTTGCATTGTTGCCTGCTAATTACAGAGAGAGAGAGAGAGAGAGAGAGGGGGGAGAGAAAGGGAGAGATGTCTGCTAAATGCTAATTCGCCCACACAGTAACTCATTTCTCGACCGTTTTCGGGAAATCTGAGAATAAGTTACATAATGGATGTCGATATGAAAGTCACTGTTTGAAGGCAAATCATGCTGTTTGTCCTGTAATGTCTTCTTGTTGAATGTCATGTTTTTATTTATGTTATGCGTGGGCCCCAGGAAGATTAGGCTGTTGTTAGGCACCAGGTAATGGGGATCCTAATGAACTCAATAAGTGGTTAATGGCCTTCATTCTTCAGGGGTTCAAATGTAGTCCATACATTGTGCTCTCCTGTGCATTATATTACTAGAGGTGTGCATTAGCACTGCCCTCACAATTATATTTGATTAATTAATTAATAATTATATTTACGACCAGGTCACGATTCGATCCTGCGATGCATCACACTTTTCTTTAAGTGCTTAACAAACAGTGGTCTTATTTTACATTCCACAGCACTATGGCCACGTTCAGGTTTTTAGACAGATAAATCGTGTTGTGTTTATAGACCGTTGCGTCCCCACTCCCCTCTCAAACGAGCACTTGCCCCACTCGGGGAACCTGAAAGCAAACTTAAAGGTTAGAGTGGTTTTAGTTATTGCGTGTTCTGGATAATAACTTACATTAATTAAGAGTGTAAAGAATCTGAGTCCAGAGAGAAAGAAAGGTTTGCGAAGTGTCGAGACACAATCACAATTTATTCAAGAACGTCCCGGAAACCAGTGTTTTTGGCAGCAAAATTAGATTTTAGTTTTAAAAGTCAGTCTTTTGAAAGTTTTCATTTTGTTTTAGTCACATTAGTCCCCTGGAATGTTTTAGTGTTAGTCTAGTTTTAGTCGACTAATGTCATGAGATTTTAGTAGACTAAATCTATGGTTGATTTAGTCGACAAATGCATTTTGGAGGGCCTTGATGCCGTCATAATGGCTGATTTTATACTTGCTGAAAATAGCCGATCTACATGCTCACAACGTGTCACGTTGCGATGCGTTGTGAGCTTGTAGATCGGCTATTTTCAGCATGCAGCCAAGTGGAAAACGACTGGATCTCTTGTCCACTAGTCTCTTCCTTACATTTTTGCTGAGTTTTTATTTGTTGACAAAATTGTTGATATATTTAGTCTTGGTTTTAGTCATCATAGCTTAGTTTTAATTTAGTTTCAATTTAGTTTGTCAGTGAAAAAAGGTAGTCGACGTATTAGTTTTAGTCGACAAAACCAATACTGCCGGAAACCACAACACACTGAAGTATAGTGTCATCTCCCCAGTACAGTTTTACACCCTCCGGACCGTTATACAGCTCAACAGATTAAACTAACTAAACACAACACTCATGTAACTCATGGCCTTAAATGGCTGTTTCTTCAGGACTGCAAGAAATAACAAAAGTAGGATTACAGTGGATGACGTACAGTATACTATTACGTGGCTATGGAACTTCTGTAGCGATGCATTTTACTGTAATGCCTTCTTTCTTAACCCATTTAGACCTGAGGACGATTCTACAAATGCCTTCTAAATCCTGACAGTTTTCTGCAAAACCCATGTTTCTACTGTATGTCAGTCGTTCTTTTGAGTGCCGCGCTACGAGCTTGTAGGACTGCTATTTTTCAACAGCTAAAGCAGTCAGGAGAGCATACTGTATGTGACCTGTCATTTCAAATTCCATTTTTGAGAAATTAGAGGGAAAAAGTGAAATGGAAGAGACGAGCGGCAAACCAATGTGAACCATTTTGTACATTAAGCCTGCATATAGAGATGAGGAGATGGAAGGAGAGAGAGGAGGAGATTTGTGGAGAATGAGGCAGTTTTTACTGGTGCCAGTACATCAGAGAGGCACACTTCAGACACAAGGGAGGGTATTGGCACCTGATCTGTTCTGTGTCTAATAACACCCTAGCCTGGTTGGTTTCCAGCCTGAGCCGCTGTGTTCCGTTTTGTTTTGTCACTTCGAACACATTTATGGAACGCAGCAAATCGAGGCTGGAAAGCAGGCTACCAACACCCAACCAATAAAGTCAGACACGCCACGGAGGTATTAGCACCTGATCTGTCTCTCACTGACGGACAGCTTTAGAAAAACAAAACTAGCCCCATGTCTTTAAAAAAGATCTTTCTCAGCTGCCCTCAAACCCAACCAATAAAGTCATATATGATCCTTTTATTGAGAGGATACCCAAGGGGGTCCAACAACATACAGCAAATACAAGGACAAAAACAAACACAAAAAGCTCTCCTAAAACTAGCTGCTCCCACCCTACCTATGCATCAATGTACTCATTTACTATAATGATGTAAAAATTTAAATAATCTAAAGATGAACATAAACCACAACAAACATGCAAATGCAGTATCCTGCATTAACAACATATTTAAATGAGTACAAACATGCACATGCACCCTGGTTGTTAAAGGATCTATAACAAATATATATACCGGTATTTTTTTTATGGACTGGTTATATCAGAATGGTGATTGAGGCTCAAACCATTAGAAACTAGAAAAAGCACCATTCTGGGCACAGGTCTCCACCAGGAGGTGTGTGTGTGATGTTTGGCAAAATGTTTAGGAGCAATATAAACCTGTGTGTGTGTGTGTGTCTCGCGGCTTGGCCTGTTGTAGCGCCACCATGAGGCTGATTTTGAAAACGGTCAAGTGGCATTTCTTCCAAAGCCTAGTGGGAATATGCATGCACAGTTTCACCACAATCGGACGCTGCGTTGAGTAGTTACAAAGCGGGCTACTCCTGAAAAGTTTCGAAGCCAATCGTAGCCAATGAGGGTGGATTATGAGAAATCAAACAAACCCGTCTTGATCACATGACTATGGAGAGCATGTTTTGCGTGAAATTTGGATAAAATCTGAAGGAGTAATATTAGAAAATGTGTTTTACATATTATGTCGGCATCCTGGTGGAGCTATAAAGAGCAGATGTGAAAAATTCCAGGCAAAGGTTTTTCCTTGGCCTCTAGGGAGTTGGCATACAAAGTTATCCACAGATAGAGGTAAAAACACTTTTCGGCCAGTTATAGCGCCACCATGAGGCTGAGTTGAAAATGTTCATGTGGCATTTCTTCCTCGGCCTAGTGGGAATGTGCATGCACAATTTCACGGAAATCACACAATGTGTTCATGATTTGAAGCATTTTGTTTGAAACTGAGCACTCCTGCGAACTTTGGAAGCCAATCTTAGCCAATCAGGATAGAGTCTGAGAAATCTGAAAGACCTGTGTCGTTGAATGGCTCTAGAGAGACACTGTACCAATTTGCGTGATGTTACAAAATCTGTAGGTGTACTGTCCAAAAACTTGTTTTGCACAAAGTGGCCTCCTGGTGGCGCTATAACAGGCCGTTCTGGAAATTTTGGGGCAGAGGTTCATCGTTGGCATTCAGGGAGTTTGTGTGCAAAATCTGGCATCGACCGGGTTAACGGTGCCCGAGATTAGCTGTTCACAGACGGACGGACACACGGACGGACACACGGAGTGCAAAACATGGTCTCTCCCCATGCCTTTGGCCTGGTGGAGACAATAAGTTTGAGGGACATAGACAATATGATATTAAATATTAAAAACTGTTTTAAAATTCATGTTATACGTAGCTGCTTTAAATTACAGTGAATTCGCAGCATGGTTTATAAGAGACGGAGAACGACCGGAGGAATTTAGGAACAGGAGCAGGGTATTTGAAGATGAGTAACGAGAGAACCGAGTTCATGGATCTAAGGGAACTGGGGAGATATTGTTCAGCTTTATATTTAAAAGCATGTCGGCCAACTTCTTTTCTGATGTTGGCCAACCAATTAAAGTCATCCTTAATCCCACTTGTACGTGTACTTCACTGAAGTTTATTTTCTGTGATTGATCCACAGGTTGGATGATGAGGATCACAAGAAATACAGCTTTTCTACAATAATGATTCATGAATGATGTTTTCATTTCTAGTTCTTGTGTGCATACTAAGAATATTGATTTTCTTATTGGAGCAAATCTTGTTTTGGCTGAAACTCCTATCAAAGCCCGACTAGATTAACAATCTCTCAAATGACTAGCAGAGGGTTCAGGTTAAGGTCAAGGCTCATGGCTGTCACGATTACACATTTAAGATGACGATTAATTGTCACACAAATAAATTAAGTAGTGTTTTTTGCATTGAACATTGGAACGTTACAATTTGTATTTGTTTGCTTTTTAGGCTTTATAATCACCAATTGTACAGGGCAGATTTAATGACAAATAACTTAATTTAAAACAATCCCGTGTTCTGTTTTTCTTTTTTACAAAATAGCAAAAATAGCAGATCTACAAGCTTACAACAAAGTGAGTGTTGTAAGCTTGTAGATCTGCCATTTCTGCTATACTTTTAGAAACATGTTTGAAAGTGTGTATTTGTTTGTCAACAAAAAATATGAAACGACATTGACAGTGAAGGGAAAATGTACAGTACATCATGTCCCTAACACAAACCTTAACACAATCAGCTCCGGGATTTCTTTCAAAATAGGAGCTCGGGGTGCATTTACTCTTATATTCTTTGACTTCTAGGTGAGTCACTGCACTGCCTGGAAAAGTGGAAATCTATAATTTAACAGTAGGAAGATACCCTGAAGTTAATGGGGAAATGTAGTTAAAATTAAGATAGAGCTTTGAATTATTTATTATAAAGGCTCGTATCTCCTCCCCCCCCCCCCCCCCTCCCCCCCAGCACTTCACTCTCCACGGAGCCGTTCTTGGCTCCTATTTATTCGATTTGCCCCCAAGATCTGTTGTGCAGACGTATATCTATAAACAAACGTTTAAAATGTGTATATATGATTTTATTCATAAGACAGATGCTACTGTAGGTTTGTTGAAATATACATGTGCCGCGGTGTCCTATAGTAGTTTCACATGTAGGCCTACATAATGTTATTTGGATAGCATGCTATTAGAAGCTATATATATTTCATTCATTCATCGTAAGCTCTCGCAGTTCTCTCTGCACTCTTATTTGTGATGATTTGTCTTGTTTAAAATAAATCTAGAGTTGAATAAACTCTTGGAGGTCAAGTCCATAAGCTACTACCAAACTTCACACAGCTTACGTGTATTGTAATCATAGCCATGGCAATTGAGATCTCTCTTCTGATTAATTCAATGTAGGGAATATAACTGAGTGGAAACCTTTTGGAGATAAGAAATAAATATACAGAATAGATTTTGGGGCTCGGTGTCCCATTGGAATGGATATTTATCAGGATTGATTAAGTTTGCTAGTGCTGTTTTTCTCCGCCATCCAAGATCCAGTCAATGAAATTAGATTTCGCCAGACTTATAAGTAGGTGGAGATCTCTGATTATCTGGCTACGTGGAAAATAAAATGCTGGCCTGGGCCGGTCGAGCGGTCCAATCGACAGTGCAGGTTCGAGTCCCGGTCCCCCGAAGACCCTTGCTGCGTGTCGTCGTCCCCCCCCCCCCCCCCTCCATCTCTCTCCCCATTTCCTGTCAAACTACTGTAAATCTATCAATAAAGGCAAAAAGTATTTTATTCTTAAGTCAACAGAATGAACACTGCCTCTGATAGTATAGTTGTCCTTCAAATGACAACTAAGCTTTGAATTACTTGGACCAGTTTGCCTATAGGCATAAATTATGGTTTTCCAAAACCATCGCAAACAAGTTGGGCTCGCAGCCTCGCACCCTAGTGGTTCGTTTGCAATGAATCCAATATTCGATAAGTCAGTATACAATGAGAGACGCATGGTAATTACAAGTAGCCATGAGAGATCAGGGATTTTCTTTATTTGCTTATGGAACACCACAGGGTGAGTGGGGAACAACAAATTAGGACATGTAATGGAAACAAATAGGTGACCATGGTAGAAAATATTGTAATTCATTATTAAAGAAATGTTTTATAAATATTAATTTCTATTTCTATTTCTAGTCACCTTGTATCCTTGTATGACCTAGCTGCTTTGTCTGTATAAGAACTATTGCCATGTCAATCAACAGACCGTCAATGTTGCATAAGATGGTTGCTTTCTAAACTAATATGACATGTCTACCTTAGAGGAACAGTGGGTGTTACATTTCATGCATTGTTAGGGCGGGAACCCCTTTTGGTGTTTTAAGCATTATGTGTGCTGAGTGCCGCGCTACGAGCTTGTAGATCTGCTATTTTATTTTAATGTGGGCAAATCTTTGAATATACTTTCAGAGCCAATGTTTTTAACTCAAATCTTTGCTTCTGGAAGGTCCTTGGAACAACATATTTTCAGATGGGGGTCGGCGGCCAATCACATTTATTTTTGGGGTCCTTGACATGAAAATGTTTGAAAACTAGTCAAACGACGAATAGAAACATAGGATTTTCAGAAAACTGTCTAAATGGCATTGTTTTAGTAATATCAGTAAATATACAGATTATAATTACAAATGCAAACTGCAGAGAAAGAAGTACAACTCCCTATGCATCACTCTAACTATATTTGCACACGGTGCATTTATGAATAATGTATTATTATAATAACTAAAAATATTGGCCTACAATTTTTCGAACCTTACCAAACCTACGATGGTAGCATCGTTTGCATCCTCATTTTGAATGCATTGGTAATGGAAAAAAAACATAATTTAAATATATGAGTGATCATACGCAGCAAATTCCTCATTTAAATTCCCTCTCCTCCCATCAAAACGAGTCTCTGTTTAGTCTCTGGGTGTGGTTAGGTCTCCAGGCCTGTAATCAAATAAATCGTCTCCACTCTGCTCCTGTTCGGGAGTAAACTAACTCTGATGTACCATTCCCTGCTGTATGAGTGGAGGTCTTTGACATATACAAGGATCCCCATCATTTATTTATGCAGGTCGCCATTACCTCATTCTGTTTAGAGGATTGCTGGTGCCTCGTCCAAAACCACAAGCCTAATGCGCCACGACTCAAAATAGGAATAGTGGAGCATACAGAAGATACAGTTCACAAACTGGCATAGATTAAAATCACTGGGGGAAAGTACAACTTTGAGGTATTTGTGCTTTACTGGAGTATTTCCAATTTCCAATACTTTTACTCCACTACATTGTAGATTTATTTGAAAACCTTAATTGCTAGTTAGTAACTAGTAATTCAAGTTTCCAAAATGTAACTTTTATAGATTTAGGTTTACAAAACATACACAATAACCACTTCAGCCTTTATATAAAATAGGTCAAATATTGAGTAGCCTATACTCATCACCAGTGAGTAAAATGCACCCATCCTAAAGTAAGATACAGTGTATAGCATAGTGCTTACACACAGATGTTTGCAATATATATTCAATTATGTGTAACATGAAACCATGACTTCTCTATGGGTTATACAAGTTGCACGAGGAAAAAGGCTTAAAATATTTCACTTAAAGAGACAGTTTTAGGTTACTTGATTCAGTGTTTAGATATTTGATATTCATTTCAGTTGCCCCGCCCCCTTCCTATACACACCCATTGTAACTTCCAACTCCATTTGATATTCAAAAATGTTTTGCAAAAAAAAAGGCAAAGAAGTTTAGGGATAAGGGTTTTAGCGGTGACGAAAATGGAGCCCCTAGTCCTCCCCCCTATACTGCCAAGCATGCAGGTAATCTAGGCTAGATTGAATGTTTGTGTCTGAAAAGGCAAAGAGAAATGCAGGCCGATTATCCAAGGAAAATGTGTGGCACTGCAGATCAGCCAGCACATTGCTCTCATCTCCAACGCACCACCTGGAGCCAAGAACTTTATTCCGACTGCTCCCATTTAGCCCGTTCAGGACGGGAACACCCTTTTGGTGTTTTAACTGCATTATGTTATACTTATACTTACACAAATAGCAGATCTATAAGCTCGTAGCGTGGCACTCGGAGCGTCCTCAGATCTAAATGTGTTAGGACTCATTCATCTGGATGAAGTTGTCTGAGTTTGGCTTTCACCTACAGTGCAGAGCAAAGAGAAGCACTTGACAGCGACATTCAATAATATGTACAAAAAACAAATCCACTATCTTCAGTTCACAGCTTAAACCTAAGCAGACACCAGGGAAGTTATTAGAAATAAATCCACTATACAAAATGCAGCTATTTATTTTTAAATGAATCTGGCAGGGAGAATGTACTGTATTTTGAGTCAGTTATTAACTTGATAAAAGCTAATTAGCTGTCAACATAGTTTAAATAAGCCCAGTATTTTTCCGTTAAATAATTCGGACTCTTTCCGAGTAGGCCTATGTCTCACAGATACATCTGAACGCAATATATCCTTCTAAAGGCAGCAGCCAAATGAAGCTTCCCACTGAGAGAAGGGGAGAGACACGCAGCAAAGGTCGTCATGAACGGGACTCGAACACGCGACACGCTGTCAGGCCAAAGCCTATATCTATATGTGGCATGCGCCTGGACCACTTGGACAGCAGATGCCCCACAAATTACCATTCTACTCATTTAGAGAAAGTGTGTGGTTAAAAATGGCTTTGTAGTTTGGAAAGAATCATGTTCTATTAACTTCCACACCTCTAGCTCTTTTGTTTATACCGCACACACACTACATACTGTATACTGTAGCCTGAGGAGTATCTGATACCGAGTGTCTCCAGCTATGCGTCGGCAGGTGTAGAGCTGTAAACTCATCTAAACTATCATGAAAGGTCTTTTAGTCCCTGCAGGCGTCAACTTCTGGCAAAGTTAATGATAAAAAAGAAAATAATACTGACTGAATGTCTTGGAGGACCGACAGGTTAAAGGCGCTTTGGGACACATAATCTTGTCATATATTCATGCATATTACAAGTGGAAGACAGCCATGCAACAAGGTTGTGTCTCATCAAACCATGCATGTGACTCCCATTGGAAATGCATTGAACAAACGGAAGACACAGGACACAAGTGTGTCTTTTGTGTGTCTTAGTTAGGTGTGAGTGAGGCCTTGGAGTACAAATTAGGGGTGGGCCATATGGTGATGAATATCGCCAAGACGATACAATGTCTCCACCATATGCATTTTCAGAGATATCGTATATATCTTTACACGGTGAATGCACATTCTTTGATTTGCAGTTCTATACCTTCATTTATACTTCTGTAGAACTACTGTTTCATTCATACTGTTTCATTCAGTTCTATACCTTCATTTATACTTATGTAGAACTACTGTTTCATTCAGTTCTATACCTTCATTTATACTTCTGTAGAACTACTGTTTCATTCATACTGTTTCATTCAGTTCTATACCTTCATTTATACTTCTGTAGAACTACTGTTTCATTCATACTGTTTCATTCAGTTCTATACCTTCATTTATACTTCTGTAGAACTACTGTTTCATTCATACTGTTTCATTCAGTTCTATACCTTCATTTATACTTATGTAGAACTACTGTTTCATTCATACTGTTTCATTCAGTTCTATACCTTCATTTATACTTATGTAGAACTACTGTTTCATTCAGTTCTATACCTTCATTTATACTTCTGTAGAACTACTGTTTCATTCATACTGTTTCATTCAGTTCTATACCTTCATTTATACTTCTGTAGAACTACTGTTTCATTCATACTGTTTCATTCAGTTCTATACCTTCATTTATACTTCTGTAGAACTACTGTTTCATTCATACTGTTTCATTCAGTTCTATACCTTCATTTATACTTATGTAGAACTACTGTTTCATTCATACTGTTTCATTCAGTTCTATACCTTCATTTATACTTATGTAGAACTACTGTTTCATTCACCAAGTAGTTTCATTTTCAAGTATTTTGGTTTAAATGGTCGCTTTCTTTTAGTTTGTCCCACCACGGGACTCAGGCAATCAATGAATACCTTTGCAACCACTATATTCATGGCAAGTATTAAGTACATTATTTCTAGAAGCATACTGTAGGCCTATAGTCATAAATTTATCTGAAACATTTTCACCAGCTGGTATAATTTAATGATCCTAGGGAGCAACTGTAAATGGGTTAAAGTGACAGATATTTCTTGTAATGTATGTTATTGTTCCTTCTATTCTCCTTTGATTTAGATCAAGGAATGCAGGCTCACACACACAGAAGGAAATGACTAACACGAATGAAAGCAGAGAATGTTTAACCCTGCAGGCCCCAGCGATGCTTTTGTGCAACATTTATATTTTATATTTTATCAAACAAATTAGGTCAAATAGGTCAATACGGCAGCCAATGAGAAGATAAGTCGCACTAGCAATCCGATAGAATGTAGCCCAGTTTGCTTCGCAGCTGGTAAAAATCTGTTGTTCACCTAAACATCATCATTGATGTTCATTGTTTTGTCTTACAATGCCATTGGTCATTTGAAAATAGAAATATATCCGGGGCTTGCATGCAGGGTTGAGCAGAGCTTGTTAACTGTGCTGCCACACAAACAGTATCCAGCATGCAGCCATTATCATCACACCACTTTCTTGCCAAACACAGAGAAAAACACTAAACAAAAAGACACATTTCCAAAATAGTTGTAGCATGAAGGAGGAGGCAGCCAAACATAATAATAATAACGAAACTTTATTTGTATAGCACCTTTCATGGCATGAAATGCAGCTCAAAGTGCTTTACTGAGCAATGGAGATGGAAAGAAAAGAAAGGCATAAAACGTGATGCAATACAGTGAGGACATGGATAACAAGACATTTAAAAGAGTGTAGAAGTACATAGGTCTTGAGCTGTGCTTTAAAACATGTCTACAGAGGCTGCCTGTCGAAGGTGTAGTGGGAGTTTGTTCCACACCGTTCCACGCCGGTGAAGCAGAAAGCTTCATCGCCGTTATTTGCCATTTTTAGGCAAAGCGAGCAGGCCAGCAGTGGGGGCGGTTTGGAACATATCTAGCCAGGCAGTCATGTAGGTAGGAAGGTGCGAGACCATTGAGAGCTTTATAAACAATAATAATTTTAAAAACAACATGCTGCTAATGTCCCTAACTCCACACTCTAACAGCAGTATAGCATCCTGACGCGCTCTCACAAGGTTAGGGTGAAATATGAGAGCCATTATGGACATCCGAGATCATATTATCATGATTTCCCTTATTATTGCATCATTCATCTATTTTTGTCCCCCCCCCCCCCTTATCTTTCTCTCTCTCTTTGTCTCTGTCAAACGTTCTTCAAGTCTTCGACCCGTGGCTCGAATAGAAGTTGAACAGAAAGGTGAGTGTCGGGGGAGTAGCAAGCATCAACACTGACGTGCCCCCACACACACACACACACACTGATGTATGCACGCATACACACACACACACACACACACACACACACTGATGTATGCACGCATACACACACACAAACACACACACGCACACGCACAGCAAGACAAGCATACAGTACGCACGATGGAATTTTTATTCAACGATTAATTATCACAAAAATATTTGCGACTAATAATTGAATGTTGGAAAATGTAAATAAAATTTACATTTCATTTTATTTATATGATATGACAAAATCTACTAAAATCTACAAATAAATGACTGGCATCTGTATACTGCTAACTTAAGTTCACAATACATCACAACATCTGCATCTGAGATTTCCACTTTCATGTTTGAACATTATGAATATTTTCCAACATGGAAGATTATGCAGTTTATGCAAAAATAATTGGGTAATAATCTGAAATAATTGTGATCAGGTGATTAAGTAATAATTTTTACACGCCTACACACGCGAGCACATGGACACGAGCGTGGGCGAAGTGTCACTTTAAGCTGCCAGTGCCTGAAGTGCTTTGAGACTTGAAGATCTCTTTCAAGCTCACTTCTACTAGTATTGTACCTACATATCCTTATACCTTGTGGAATATGAGAATTATGTCTTGATCCCATGACTACAGAAATAAGGTGTACTGAATTGCATGACGTTTGGCCAAAATCTATAGTAAATCTGTGTCTTTTGCAAAAAACAAATATGGCGGAAAGCTTTGTTAGGTGGAAATGGGCTTGGCTTTTTTATGGAGTTGCATAACGAATATGCCTGTTCTAGCGCCACCATGAAGACATGAGAAATGCAGGGTGGCATTTATTTATTTCTTCCGCTGGCTAGTGGGAATGTGCGCGGAAAGATTCGTGGCAATGGGCCGCACGATTTGAGGCATTTTGGAGTGCTGGCATTTTGTTCAAAACGGACCATGTGCTCCTGCAAACTTTAGAAGCCAAAAACAATGTGGAGACAACGAACGGAACATGGAGGCAGGCGCACATTTGGTTTGAATGCACTTTAAAATAATATTAATTACGTGGAAGATCTAAAGGAAATGTTAGAAGTGGACTTAAGGAGAGAATAAATCATAAGATCAGCAGAGAAACAATTGTAGAAAGGCGTAAAGGAAGTCTGCTTTGATTTCCATTCCAAGTAGAATTCTTTGCTTTGACTCTTAGTCATACCATCGATTAAAACAGGCAGTGAGGGATTCAAGATCATGCACTAGACTATAGAGGAATCTCATCACATGGGTAATAACTAAATAAGGCTACAAGTTTTCGTTTTCACTTTTTTCCAAGTCTCTGTTGTATGACCCAAAAGTGATTTTGCCTTATAGCACAACTTTTCAAAAAAAGGCACCATCTTTGCTAATTTTCTTAGCCGGCCGGTACTTGTGTTATCCATCACTTATACGCGCTTGCAGTGCTTGGATATAAACCTGTGTTATCACAATACCTGATTAGTCACTGTGTCAGAGATAAAATAGGGTGCATTTTGCATCCCAAAACTCAGTTTATAGTTAAGGGACGCAATACAACAACAACCTCTGCATCCACAGGATGCACTACTGTACTACTGTACTGTTTTTTTATTCTAGTTCATTTTGCTAGCTTTAGTTATAATAATAATTTCTTCTTCTGCTTTCTACATGAATATAACCACATTATAACCATATAAAATGAAATGGGAGTTAAATGCTGCAATTTGTAAAAATGACAAAATATGGCTCCTAATGTCGTTGAAGTGGGACTGATAAAATGACCCTGGGACTCCTCTAAAAGACCATCCCTGCATCCCGGGACTCATTACATTGAAAACCTATTTACATCACTGCTGTGTGATGAGTTAATGTTCTTCCAGAGCATAGGATGAGAGCTGTGTGAATGTGGGGTGGTGGGCTGCCATGGGGATTTTTAAAGACGGAACCATTATTAAGCCTAGTCTTATATTTACAGCAAAATCACCACAGCAACCGAGTGCTGTCTGCTGTGGTCAACTTCGTTCAACAGCCATGCAACATACATATAATAGTGTTCCGTAGCCACCACAAACTCAAACTCAAACAACCCCCCCCCCCCCCCCCCCGGGTGCATGCTGCAGCAGTCTGTAGTGCTGTCGCCTCACGGCTAGAAGGTCCTCTGTTCGATTCCCGCTGGGGTGGGTGCTGGGGCCTTTCTGTGTGGAGTTTGCATGTTCTCCCCGTGTCCCCTAGGGTAGTTACCCTCACAAAAAACATGCAGTAATCCTGGTCACTATACTACCCCTCCTTGGCCAGCCGGGGCGCCTGATGGAGGAGAAAGGAACTGGTCGGAATAACATGTTCCTTCCACGTGCTACGTCTGGCCCGGCGAAACTCTCCCCTGTCGGGTGAAAAGAAGCAGCTTGGACTCCTCATGCATAGAAGGAAGCATGAGGTCAGTCTGCTGCTCTCCCTAGGTTGCCAGAGGAATATGCCCAGGATCACCCCCGTGACTCGACTACAGATAAGCGGTTGAAGATGGATGGATGGATGGATAGAATTGACACTGGGTGAAAAAATGGGTTGCAAAATCATGGGATAAAAATAAAATAAAAACCCCAAGGGAAATTAATTACAAATGGTAACAATTAGTTTTCTTCACAGATGGGGGAAAACTGACAAAAAAGTGTTGTGGTTTGTATAACCATTCTACAGTGAGCCAAGAAGCAGAGACACCAACTGTCTGTTCAGGAGATTGTTAATTGCTACTACATGAGATCTTGAGGGTTTTTTTCCTGGAGCGGTTCTCCCAAACCACAGTGGTCCTCCATCAACAAACCCACACAAATCCTTCCCAGAATGATGAAATGTACCACCTCTCTACAGGGATACTTACTGGATATGAGATATCATTCAAAAGAGCATTATGGATTTCACTCATAGTCTAGAGTATAAAATTTTCCACTGGCAGGACGTCATTAAGCCGTGTCATTATCGGGGCTTGCATGTCATCATGTTATGCAATAATGCTGAGGAAAAGCGGACGTAGACTTCATATGTCAGTGCTGAGTGCTCGTCTGAGAAGTTTTGCTTTGACTTTCATAGTTTGTGTTTGTAGAGAACTTAGACTGCACTTTGCACAGATACGCTCTTCATAGATGGTTTAGGTCCAGCTAATCGTTCAGCTATTCGTTCGCTTTATTTGACAAAATAACTATCTTTGTCTGTCTGTCTCTATAGCTAAATTCCAATACCATTAGCAGCTGGATATCGGCTTCTAATAGGATAACCTGCTGATTTTTAGGTTGAAATATTTTAAATCCCTCATTGGTTGTTGGAATCCTTTCGCACATTGCAGCATGGTCATGCTTTTCACTTCCTATTGACCTGTATATCGGTATGAGCATATTTAATGAAACCAAGTCTACTAAATTACCGGTACACACATTCAATGAATGCTTGAATGAAAATCCATCTGATTGCTTGCGTTCATCTAACTTCAAGATATTAAATCTAGACTCCAGACTAACTCTTTCACAGGTAGCACTGGTGCCACAAACCTTTTCAGTAGGTATAGCGCCACCACAAATTAGGTAGCACTATCTTGTCGTATTAATACATGACCATGATGACCTTATCAACAAGGCTAGCAAAGGCTTTCTCATAACATGTAATATTTATATTTTATCACGCACGCATGCATGCACGGTATTCTATGTGTATTTATAAGCTATCTGGGCATTGTTGGGGGGGGGGGGGGGGTACAGTGAGAGAGGTACAGTAATATTTTATAATCACACTAATGCCCGTACTTCAGGGTGGAGGCAGGGAGTGAAAGCAATAAGCTGCACCGGCACGACCTCGTTACATTTTAACTCTCACCCTAAGAAATTAATAGGTTGCACTCTGGAGCCCTGTGTGTATTCATTTAATTACCTGTGACAACTCTTGATACGGGTGATATATTACATAATTTAAGTTATTGCTGCATTGTCAAATATATTTTATTGCATGTGTTCCAGTACATGTAAAAAAGGTTTCTTTGGTAGACTATAAAATACAGTATATTAATAAAAAAGTGCTGATCTCTCATGTCATAAGACATCTTGTGAGCTTGATGATGATAATTTGACCCATAGTCATGCAGTTACCACAGACTGTAAGATGGTTAATGGTGCACTTAAACGGTGCCTTTTTGCAAAACACTTTTCCATTCCCCAATGCATAGAAGGAATAGGCAACTTGCAGTGTTTTGTACACAGAATGAAGGAAGGCAAACGGAATTCAAACTTGGCTCTGCCCCTCCACTCCAGCCTCCCCCCCCCCCCCCGCTAATCGTCGCAATGAAGACCCCACCCCCCCCCCCCCCATCCCACATGAGCTTGTGTTGTCCCAAATGGCGCATGATGGGAACTATCATTCATTTCTGTGAACTGAACAAACCTTTTTAAACATTTATGTTTAAACATGTTTATGTTTAAAACTAAATACAAACTGATGTTCAGTTTATAAGCTGACCATCAGTTTGTATTTAGTGATAATGTCCAGCCAGAGTTTAATCAATTTCAGCTGTGCCGTTATGGAGTGAGGGCCGGCCGCCGGGCGCCCACTTATATCGGGCCACATGACGTCGAGATGCCTCACGTCGTCAATGTTTTAATTGCTGCCCTAAACAAACTTTAAAAGTCCATAGACTTGGCTGCCATTCGATTGACCTCATAAGTGCTCTGAACAAACATTAAAAAGTCAATAGAAAATAAGTGGCTGCCATATGACGTAATTTTTAAAAGCCATGCATTGGAGGTGCTATAGCGCCCCTCAACAGTTACACCATAATTCAGCCTGTATACATTTACATTCCCTGCACAATATAAACTCCCCCCAGAAACGTGCCAAAATGGCAAATGGATGGCATTCAACCTTGCTTTGAGTTGCTTAGTGGATTGGATGATTGCACTCTCCCACAGTAATGAGGAAATTTAAACGATACATATTGGCCATTTTTGAGGGGCGCTAGCCCCTCCTATATACAGGTTTAATGTTTGTTTTAAAAATGCCATTGACAATGAAGAGAAACTTTACGTCACTCTGTGACTATAGAACTTTAGTTGCCTGTGGAAGGTCCATACACAGCCACAACATCTTGGCACCTCGTCCTCCTCTTCATGCTGGTCACCAACCTAGCCACATTTTGCTCTGGGATGGCATCCCAATCCTCAACCAGGATTTGTTTGCAAGTCAGCCAACGTGGTTCTGTTGGTCACTCACTCTAGCACGTACAGCATGCCCGCAAGCTGATCCCACAACTGTTCAATTAGGTTGAGGTCTGGACTCACGGCAGGCCATTCCATTCCCTCCACAGTCCACTCCCAAATTCTGGATGTATTCTCTGTGATGATGATCCTGGTTTTGTGGTGGAAAATGTTGTCATCCTGGATGGATGGCGTTAGGTCCCAGATTCTGAAATTATTTGATCACCACTGACTCCAGAATATCATCCCGATTTCTCACTGCATTGAGATTACCTGTGAGAGTGATACCGCCCCATACCATGCCAAGTGTTGTGGCTGCGTATGGATTGGAGTTCCCTAACCCAGAGCGTAAAATTAATAAAGTGTAAAAATGGCTAATATGTGCTGTTTTTTTCCTTATTACTGTGGGAGAGTGTAATCATCCAATCCACTAAGTAACTCAAAGCAAGGGTGAATACCAACAACTTGCCATTTTGGCAAACGTGCTACCCACACGTTTAGCTGTGTTTGATCATTCCACAAATGCATGGCCCTTACAAGCTGTACCTCGTTGTAAAGGTGACTAATCAACGATAGAAACTATATCAAATGCAATACCAAAAATAAAATATATTTTTGTGAACGGAAATGGCAGCTTCTTTACTCAGCTCATGGGGGCTATAGTTCCAGACGCTACAGTATATAGCATTCGGAGATTGTGGAATAGTTGTCTGGCTACGCGAGACTACGCCCGCACTGGCAATGGTTTTGTCCCCTGTGTCGACTGTCATTACCTTGTTTTCTTGGCATTGAGCTTTACGCTGATCCTCCTGCACTTCTAAAATGTTCTATTGTGTCAGAATGCTATTGTGATGGGCTGTTGCTATTCAGCCCATCACAAAAGGTATTCTCTGTGACGCACATACTTTGGAAGTAGAACCATCATGGAGTCCTAGATTCATGAGAAAACCTTACACCACCGCACGAAGGTCAGTTGTACAAAGGCGAGTTAGTGTCGCAGTGTCCTTGAGCACTGAACCCTATTCAGCCTATATACCCCCCACACACACACACACAATATGAGACACTGGTCTCCCAAATCTGGCTGTGACAGCCCGTCTGCCACTTGGACCTGCACGTAACGTAGGACTATAAAATGACGTCTGACTTAAATACCGAATAGTTTGCTCCCGATATGCAGGTTGGTGCCTTGCAAGGTTTTCTCCGCCATCCGGTATACGGATGTGTGTGGGTGAATGTAATGCACAATTTACGTAAAGCACTTTGGTATCATTTACCATTGTACCAGTAATTGCTGGTAATTACTTTGTAATTACTGGTACTGTTATTGTTGCTGTCACATTGTGTTGCCTAATTGCAGCATCAGAATTGTCTGCACAGTTTCCGTACGAACGGTAGTTATTGTCCTAGTAGCAGGTGGTGTGTAAATCTGGCAGACGGAGAATGTCATTTTCAAAGACATGGAATTATGTAAAGACAGATTTATACTTGTCGCGTATAAAAATAACCCCATCTACAAGCTCACGGCGATGTAGTCCCTGTGCTACACTAACACAACCAAGTATTAATCAGGCATAAGAGCGAGGTATGGTGGTGTAGCGACACTGGAGGTGTCTACATAATGCCGGGGGGTCTGGATGCCATGGAACGGGGGTTATATAATGAATGGGGCCTGAGGACGAAGAGAGTGGAGCAGTGGGTGGGTGGTACTCCGAGTGCCACACCAGTCAGAAGGCAATCATTAGTGGTGTGGTGAATGAAGAAGAAGGCGTGGAAAAATAATGTATTCAGCCTCACTCCCAATCTTCTGAAAACCCACCTCTTCAGACTCCATTACTTCAGAATCCAGCACTTGCCCTTTCCCTATATATCCCCGACAACCTTACAGGCATAATGCAAAGGCTCAACTTATGTAACTTATGCACTTTATGTAGACTTGGATAGCATTTTATGCAGACTTATAGCATTCTATGTAGACGGCACTAGAATAGTTTGATGTAGACATAGCACTTTAAAGTATAAATGCATCATTATATAGATATTCCACTGTTCTTAGCTTACGCATGCTTAACCCTTTCTGGACGGGAACCCATTTTGGTGTTTTAACTACAGTAAGCATTATGTTATACTTTAGCTATTGAAAAATAGCAGATCTACAAGCTCATAGCGCGCTATGAGCTTGTAGGTCTGATATTTTTGAAAAATCGTGAATGTGGCACAAATCTTTGAATATAATTATATTCTTTCAGAAGACTTTTTATTTATTTTCGACTTCGGGCCTAAATCGCTCTAGATTAAGAGCGTCTGCTAAATGCCTGTGTCACCTCCTGAAGCCTATTCCAGCCATTCTCACTTGTTCATGGTACCACAAGTACATTTTATTATTTGTTTTGTGTTATGCGCTGACAAACGCTGCGCAAAAAGCATGGAATACGGATGTGTATATTACAGTTAACTCCCGTTAAACTTTCCAACAAACAAAATTGTATCGTCATACTGTATATGCCTGCTGAACTTGAGGCATTGGGCCTTATTCACTTGACTTATGCCTGAGACCCGATCCTCACTCAATTGTTACTCATCATGTACTGCTTGGCTTTGGTCAGACTGATAACGTGAATTGACGAATTCACAAGTCACGCCTCCTCATATCATACCACGGAGGAGACTGGGATGAATCCTGTACTGTACTGTACTGTACTGTACTGTACTGTACTGTACTGTACTGTACTGTACTGTACTGTACTGTACTGTACTGTACTGTACAAGCTCTCCTCCCTGGCCTCTTGTCAGTCTGTGTCTGTGTGTTAGGCTGGACAACAGTAACACCTGGTGGTGACAATATGCTATTTCCGTGTTCGGACCCAGGGACACATGCCAGGGACATGCATAGCTGTCTGTCGGAGTTGTTGCCTCACTCAAAAATAGTCCTGCGGAGGTAACTTTAAAAGTAGCTTTAATTTGATGTATCCGATGTGGTCAGAATAAAAGCGATGCAAATGAAGAAGATTCCAGCTCTTTATTGATTGTAATATCCTTCTGTTTTTCACAGATGGTATCAGCAGCTTTCATTTGATGAAGCAGCTGTTTGTACTGTGAACTGAATTCCCAACTGTTGTTTTAATTAATTAGGCGGACTATAGTCTCTTTAGTCTAAAATATGTGTTGTTGAATGTACTTTACTGGTGGTTTACAGTGATGGGTTTAATCTCACTATGAATGCGCATCAGAGAATAGGCCCTATAATACACAATTCATTTAAGCATGCATGCGTTACTGTTAGAAGTTGTTAATGGTTTTAATGTTCCTCACATTTTCCTGCTCTTACTGGACTGAGTGGTTGTGATATTCTGTACAATTAGCAAATTGAGGTATCACCTCAACTTAATAAACTGTTCCTTTTGCGAAAGCCTCCAGATTGAATTAAAGTCATTTATTAATAATAATTTAAAATGTTGTTACTTAGTCTAGCTGAAAATAGTCTCTGGAAATGAACAAAATGCAAACCCATTAGGCTACTAATTAACTTACTAATTAATTTGTGGATAATTACTAATTAACCACACAGCAATGTTTAGCCATGTTTTAGCGTATTCAATTGCTCAGATAAATTCAGGTAGAGTGTCTGGCCGGCTCCATATAGATCTAGGTGTTGACCCAGTCTTCTCCATGTATGGCTATCCAGGGTTGGATGAGGTCAGTGTTCTTCATACAGTATATGGAGACGGTCATACATGGAGCGTGTCATGAGACGTGACGGATTGGCGGCCATATATGGTGGCATGACGTTTTACAAGGCGTGCTGGACTGACGACCGTATGGTGGCGTGACGAACGGACTGACAGATTTTGCAGGTTTTCATAGTAATTTGCGACCTACAGTCACAATTATTCTCGTATTTGCTGTTGATATTCTGTACATTATACATTCAAAGGTGATAGATTATAGATTTGCAGATGTCTAATAGACAGTAAATAGACGATGCATGTCTTTCAGGGGTCTGCAATATGTACACGGACAATTTCCGATTTTCTTTTTTATACACAATTATAATGTTCCTGTTTTCATCATAATACTAATGAATGTCAAGTCTCCAGATTTTCTTCAGAATATGACACTGATGTACTATGACTTTACTATTACTATGACACTTATGTTAGTACAACTAGTACAACAAATGCAAGGGTCCATTTGCATTTGGTACAGACCTGACCAGGGCTATCTTTCTCTTCATGTGTTTCTGGTCATATTATTGTCCACTCATTTTGTACGTCTGTGGCAAAAATGGAATTTTGACAAATGTCCACAAGCCCCCGACTGTCTTATTGAAGTTTGTTAATTGAAAATGTTTTCATATTGTTCCTTACTCTCTACACTTCTCTGTTCCTCTCTTGTGTTTCAGCCTCCTGGCGTTGCTGCCGACACCTCCAGCCTCCTCCTCCGGGGCACGGATCAATAAACGTCCACCTTACCTTCATCTCTGGTGTCTCTGGAGAGAGGTGAGTCATACTGACATGAAGACGCACACACAGTCACACACGCACACACACACACACACACACACACACACACACACACAGGCGCATCATAATAAATGCAACGCTCAACCCATTATTCACGTAATCTCTAGGCTTTGCCTCTTATCCCGGTCGTGACATTTCCTATGATGCGTGCGTGGCAGAATGCTTAAAATAGACGCTGGATCGATCCTGACTTAATGAGGCTAAAGAGAACCTCAAACTCCTGGTGTCTGGGCGTGACGCAGACAACGCGACTGCGTGGGGGCCCAGAGGCAAGGGGGGCACACGGCCGCCCAACTTAAAGTCTGTAAAATGAAATGATAAACGCATGCAATGACAGTTGAGTTGAACAAAGTTTGGTGGAGCCTGGACGTGGTGTGGCTGCTGCTAGCACACACACACACACGTACCCCGCCTCCCAATAATAACGTGTCAGTCAGAAGTGTCTGTGGCGAGTGGGCAGTGGGCTTTCCCAGTTTCGAGTCCCGACAGCCAGGTACGTTCACAAATCACAACTACAACTGTACAGTGCCCCGCTGTTGATAAACCAACACGCAGTTTGGGCTTGTTTTTACAGGCTGCAGCTGTTGCTCTGATTACAATCGCGACGGGTACCGTCACAACTGCTGTGCAGTGCCCCGCAGCGCTGTTTAGAAGCCAAAAACAGTCCATTTGGGCTACGTTCACCGGCGATCGCACAGGGGGTGGGGGCACTCACTGATCAGCCTGCGTCGGGCCCACTGACATCTAGTTATGCGTCTGGTGGGCGGCCATCTGCCTCGACCGTGTCAAGTCTCAGATTCAGTCTCAGTCTGAATGCAACAACCTGATCTAAATCTGATTCCATGTGACTTGTATGTGACCTGTCTGCATTTAATCAAACCGCAGTGTGAACGGTCGGGCCAAAAGATCGGATTTGAGGCCCAGGCGGTGGCGTAACCGTCTGGGCACCCGACTGGTAATCCAGTCGCAGTGTGCCGTGGGTTCGACTCCCGAGCCCGACACGGCCTTTACTGCATGTCATCCCCCATCTCTCTCCCGTTTCAGGATTTGAGAAGAAAATCTGATTTGAATTAGATTTGTGACTGCAGGGCCTGAGACTCCAATCTACCGTAGTTAATTTCGCAGGCCAAAATGCTACAGGTAATTTGCATAAATTAAGCACCTTCCAAATAACACATTCATGTATCATTCCTCACAGAAGTAATGAACAAAGACTACCAGAGGGAGATCCAACAACACATGTTTAATTTCACAGCATATTGTTGTCCACAGTGTGTCTGTGTGTGGCACAGTGGGCACGCGTGTTATTCATTTTCAAAGCTAGGGATGCTATAATCACCAACAAGGTGACAATTAGAACGGGGGTTCTCAACCGGGGAATACTATATTATTGATATGTTTGTCTGACACTGTAGTATGATCATTATCACACTGTAGTACTCATTAAAAAAGAAAATAAATGTGGAAGTTTCTTGCCCGAAAGCAACATGCACTTTTCAGAAAACGGTTTCAGAAGGCATTTGTAGAATCAGGTCCTCGGTAGGGGTGGGACGATATGGGTTCCTCACAATGCGATATCTGTGGTGATATTAGGCCCTCGATAATTATAATCTTACGATATTCGATAAATTGCATGCATTGAAGTTCAATATATTGCATGGGATTTTATCAATGACTATCACGATAGCTGTAACTGAAAATAAAAAGAAATATAACCATAAAAGGCAAATATCTGGAATTATGTATTTATTCCAAAATCTTACAAGATTTGTTGTCACAAACTGGACAATAAGTATGTGAATCTTGCCTCCTCCAAACAGTAAAACTGCAACTTTGCAACTTGTCCACAACTTGTCTGTCCACAACAATGGGTGCTACTAGTACTAGCAATCAATCCATCACTAAAAGGTATCCGGAGAACTCGCCAGTTTACCAACTCGCGAGTTGGTGTAAAAGTAAAATTTTGTGCATTTTAGTTTTACTTCACCTTCATTTAAATTGCATTGAATTGAGAGAGAGAGGGGATAGGTGTTTACAGTTGACACTAGAGAAAGTAGGAATGCTAAAAGTTTAAAACCGAAACAATGTAATTCATTAGTAAACAATTCCTGAAATGGTAGGCCTACTTATCATTGGTATTCACATACCTTTTTATCATCATCTAGCTGACCATGTAATCACTGGCGGAAACTCCGTGGGTTCAGAGGCGCGATTGAACCCCCTGGCATTTTGGCAAAGGCGCGACTGAACCCTGTACTGAACTGCAGTAAATTATGCACCCACTGACTGTCCACTGAAATTTCCCCTCCCCAGTGGTCATGTTGTCATGCACGTACTCACATACCTTTACGAGGGGTTACAAGATAGGTGTTGGGCCGCCGCCCATGCCGCAATGCTAATAAGGTGGCTTTTGTTCTGCTGCCAGGTAGAGAGTACAAATGAGTACAAAACTCGTTTTTTTTCCACCGCTGGGGGGGGGGGGGCGTGGCTGCTTGAACCCCCTGCCGTTATAAGAACTTTCCGCCTCTGCATGTAATTGCAAAATAATTTGATCACTTTGGAAATGAACTATAACATCTGTGAGTTTGACATACTACACTGATTAAGACGGCATGTGCTGCTTTGGATGTTTTGGATAAAAGCGCTATATATAAATGCACCATTTACCATTTAATGTGGCATATGACGGGCAGCCAAGCGGCGGTTTAGCAACGCTGCAGTGCTCGAGACTCTGAGGCTAGTCAGGAGGGAGTGATGGGCAGGGGCAGCAATCCAGGAGTCCCGAGTCCAGTTGGTCTTGACTAGTCTGTACTCTTGCATCAGTGGTACCAGCTCCTCATGGCTCGGCAAGGCTACTTTCTCTCGCATCGCAGGCATAGCATTGCATCGCATCCCATCATGGAGTGAAATGTCATGGCCCTCACTGGATTGTTAGACAGTCAAGGTCGGATCAGAGTCACTCATGTCATGGTTAGCCTCGGAAACCCAGAATGACAGGGTTATCTAGTAGTTACCTGATTTAAGTTGACTGTACATAGATTAGATCCACCGGAGTCATACATAATGCATTATGGTATAGTCACCTTTCACCATGCATGCGTGGAAAGCCTTGACATGTTACGTGTGTAACATGTCAAGGCTTTCCTTAAAGCTCCAAAGAGAAAATGTTCAGGTTATATAACTATTTCTTATCAAATGCTCGGCAGCTGTTTCAGTCTTGCTTGTTGTCCTTGGCCCCGATTCATAATTTCTAATATTTCTTTTTCACACTGCATTTAAGGCTAGCCAAGGCCCCTCTTTCATTCTGTGTCCACAATGTTTTGGTTGAGAATGCATAACACCAAATCTAAATGCATACGTTGAAAGGAAAATAGATTAATTGTGTCATTGCACGGTCGTGCCAGGAAATGGAATGCCATGCTTATGCTTTGGGCCCCTGAGGGAGTGAGCACTGACACACTATTACTGTACTTGGTGCGTGTCCATGCGCGTGTGTGTGTGTGTCTGGGGTGGAGGGGTGGGTATAATTCCATGTGCGATAGTGCGTCTGTGTGTATGATTGTGTTGGTACAAGCAGCTTTACCACATAGCTGGCCTCTTCTGCCACCCACTGGAATTCAGAGCACAGACAGAATAGCACTTCTTCACCAAGTCAGTAGAACAATATCTGTATTAAGCCTGATTTATACATGCGTGTCAAAAGTGGCAGATGCATGACAGAGAAGTGCTTTGGAACATGAATTTACAATTTAGGCATTTAGCAGACGCTCGTAATCCAGAGCGATTTACAAGCAAGAACACATGGTAATACTGTACATCAAATTCATAGTGTAGTCATCAACGAGTCATAAGTGAGCTAAAGCTCAAAGTATTATTAGTACTAATACTAATACTATTAGTATTAGTATTGAGTATACACTCTATAGAATGTTATGTCTACGAGTATACACTCTATAGAATGTTATGTCTACGAGTATACACTCTATAGAATGCAAAGAAGAGAAGGATTCCAAAGTACTATAAAAAATATAAAGATTTATTTTGCGCAAGGAACAGATATGACCAACAGAGCAACATTAGTGACTTCCTCCTGGGGGGATCCCGAGACGTTACAAGGCCAGTGAGTCGATGCATTTCCTCCAACTGAGCTTTGGTCTGCCCCGGGGGGGTCTCCTACCAGTGGGACTTGCCTCAAGGACCTCTCTAGGGAGACGCCCGAGAGGCATCCTAACCAGATGCCCTGAACCACCTAAGCTGGCTCCTTTCCAGGCAAAGCAGCAGCAGCTCTACTCCGAGCGGCTCTACTCTGTACATTATTACGTCATGTCATTTGAATGGTCGTTCAAGTGAACACACATACTCAAATCAATTTTCTTTGCAAGTCTGCATTGGGAATTAAGCTGTACTACTTTCAAAGAACCCTTTTTGTTTCATGTTCCTAACTTCATCACCAAAGAGCACCGATCTCTAAGAGCCGCTGACTGATCCCCTCTCTATTTTTAAACTGCTTTGGAATGTTTTCTTTGTATGCATGTTTGCTCATTTTGCACGCAGGGAAAGACAGACCCACTGCCTGACACAGATCAGGCATTGAACTTGTAGATCTGCTATTTTCGGCACGTGACACCACCTTAACGACAAAGTATATAACGTGCTTCAGGAATTTAATTCTCTACCCATTAAGAGGTTTTTTGTGCAGACAATCTTCCTGTGGCTGCCAATCACTCCCGGATTAGCATCTCTCCGAGCTGTCTCCTGTTATCTAGATGAGGTTAATGCCAAACGGTTAGCCATCGATATATCACGACAAAGTGCATTTTCACGAGAGCCCCGGACAAACCAATGGTGACTGACTAAAAGGAGGGTTTGCATCCAGAGGGATAGCCTACAATGTTTTTTCATCAAAGTTGAAAGACGTCTTTCCCTGTGTTGTTCACAGATTTATAGACAAGAACAAAATGTGGACTTATTTTAGGAGAGATTTATTTCAAAATCAAAATGTTTCGCAGATATTTGGTTTTCTATATTCTCCAAGCTCAGTGACACATAGATTGTTTTTATTGAATAAATTATACATTTGCAAATCAGTGTTATAGGGTTTTGGGGAATTTATTATTAGCATTTCTGTGTGTTTCATAATTCTAATCATCAGAGACAGAGGTCTATGAGGATCTATTTATGTGTCTGACTCATAGCTTCGTCTGGCACGCTGTAATCATTATACACATCTAAAGGATAGGGCTTGTCATTCAACACTTCAACACCATATGAAATCCCAGGGTGGATGAGAATAGCAAAGCAACTTTGCATTTCTCTCAAGCCAGACAACTCTTCCACAATCTTCGAGAGTCTGTGTTTGCGCCTCCTGAAAGTTGCGAATCAAAACCATTTGTCATTTCCATTCATGGTAATCTTTCAAATGTATTTTAGAATTTCAATTTCTGCTGCTAATCAGCAAGCTAGATTTGTTTTTACTTCAACCAATATGATTTACAGAAGGATTTAAGCAAGTGCAGTACAAAGACTGAAATGGAAGTGGGTGGAGGGTCTTTACATTTTTAGTGGTGCCATTAGCATAGATTGGTATGTCAGGTGCTATGTTGTCAAGATTAGTAGTTGCGGATGAAACACCTGTGCGCAAACAATATATGTGGTTTTCAAGTATTCTTCACTTTCAGCTGCCATGGTCATTCCCCAGTCATCATAGGGGGAAAAAACACAAAAACAATATGGAGGCCAGCAAAGACTAGTACAGAAAAAGTATTATATTGTGGAAAAAGGTCCCATAGTCCCAAAATGCGAAGATGCGGAAATGCGAAAATGCGAAATGCGAAAATGCGAAATGTGTGAAAATGTGAAAATGTGAAATTGTGTGAAAATGTGAAAATGTGTGAAAATGTGTGAAAATGTGTGAAAATGTGAAATGTGTGAAAATGTGAAATGTGAAATGTGTGAAAATGTGTGAAAATGTGTGAAAATGTGTGAAAATGTGTGAAAATGTGTGAAAATGTGTGAAAATGTGTGAAAATGTGAAAATGTGTGAAAATGTGAAAAAATGTGAAATGTGTGAAAATGTGTGAATATGTTAAAATGCGAAATGTGAAAATGCGAAATGTGAAAATGCGAAATGCGAAAATGCATTTAAAAAAAAAAAAGTTAATTCTTTATAAACGTGCGTGCGCGCGCTTGCGAGAGCTGTGTAAAGCCAATAGGAAGACATGGTGTGTGCGTGCGCTTGCGTGAGTCTAGCCTAATTGCACAAATAGCAGACCTACAAGCTCACAAGGTATCGCAGAGCAACTCATTGTGATCTTGTAACTTTAATGTCAGCCCTGTAATTAAGCCCTTAAATGTCTCAGCTGTGGAAGAGTAAAAGAGTGCAAGCACAATGCAAGCACTATGACTGAGAGATTTCAATGGTCCTGAATGGGGGAAAACCTATGCCCGAACAAATTGCTCTATCGCAAAAAGTAAAAGTCGAATGCAAATATCTTTTTCGCTGTGAGTGGCCTGAGTTATTGAGGTACACCATGTGCGATTGTGGTGTTGGTACGATCGAACTGTGGTTATAAGAGCGAGTTAAGAATTGTCATCGCGATAATTTCCTCGTAAGAATTATACAATGGAGGTCAATGGGCAGCTTGACTGTATTTGTGTCACTTAAAAGGCCGTAGTTCACATTCTGTGAAAGAGGACATGTGTGGCTACAAAATGACCAAAGAACATGCGTGTAAAATGATTATTTTGGCCGGGACGACAATTTGTTTGGTAAAACTTCAAGGAAATAATTTCAGTTTCCTACTACTCGAAGAGGCCCCGCACTCTAAGTTGGCACTAATTAGGCGAAACGGCCTGCGATTGAACTGCGATTTCGGAAAAAAACGTTTTCGAATACGGTTTGAACCACAAAAAATTCCAGAGTCGTGTGAGCTTTCTAAAGTTTAAATCACGTTTCTACGACAAAGTATGCCAGAGTAATGAGGCTGCAAAAGTGAGGTTGATTTAGAGATAAAATCCCATACATTGTCTATGGGAGGAAAATACTATAAATAAAGTTAAATATTTTAAAAAGTATAAACTTTTTCAAAACAACTTTTTCACCAATGAAAGTTCAAAGATATATGAAAATTATAAAGTTTAAATGAAGTTTCAAAGTGAAAGTATGACGGAGTAATAAGAGCTCAAAAAAGTTAACTGTGAAAAATGGGACCTTTCTTCCATCGACTCTCATTATAAAGAATGTAAAAAAAAGTTAAAAAGTATAAAAAGTATAAAACTTTGTAAAAATTTAAATACAAGCACACATCACTGCAAAGAGCTGAACAGTTTGAAGTTTAAACTAAATTTCTAGCATAAAGTATGTGGAAGTAGTTAGATGACGAAAAAAGTGGCGGAATAAATAAAGAATAAATATAAACTGGCAGTAACAATAGTGTGCTCGCTGAGGCGAGCCCACAATTAATAGCACATAATGCACATAGATGCTTAGAGGGATATTTATTTCACTATGACATAAAATAAACATAAAATAATATATAAAAAATAATTAAAAAAAGTAAGGGAAAAATCACGGCCCACTGACCCTTTAACCCATTTATGATTGAGGACGAATGAGCAACAGGAACCCCCAAAAGGGGTTCCCGTCCTGAATGGGTTAAAAGAACATTCTAATGCGTGACGGGGCCGTGGTTGTTCCATTATTACCACTACTTTATATTTGAAAGTGAAATATCCCTTTAATGTGTGACAGCATCAACTCCAAGCTACTTAGAACCTCTTTCCTTTATAGTTTTCCACGAAAGCAAAAATACCCAACATGGCTTCCACCCCGCTTGTGTCATCCTTTATATCCTGACTTCCAGTGAACTGCTTTTGGAAAGTTTTTATTTGTTTGGGTTGCTTTAGCTTGCTCATTTTGCACGCATAGGGGGAAGACTAACAGCTTTGGCACATTGTGTGTTTGTTTGTGGCCTGACCACTGGCCAGCCATGTCCCCCTAGTCTCCACTGGGACCTGTTGTGTCGAACCCACTCACACAGGAAGCTCTAGGGATGCTATGGGTCCAGAGGTTAGGGTTAAAGCTTGTGGGAACTCATCCTCAGCAATGCATTCCCTTCCTCTCAGATCACAGTGTAGATGACCTTATACGAGACCTTCGCATCTCCGGCGGTGGGCCCTGAACTGAGATTTTGATGTTCATGAAACTATATAAATCAAGGAAATGTAAGTCTACTTTGTCACTGATTTTTTTTTGTCGTGGCAAAGAAAACGAGAGGCCACTGTTGTTGGCAGTCATTGTTGTGTCTCATGAAGCCAGTAATTATAATTAGAAGCTTGCAGGCAATCTATTTTACTATCTACTATCACCCCCCCCCCCCCCGAGCTCTTAGCTGCTGCATGGGCCTGAGTCTGGGCTGTTAATCCACACCTGGATGTCAACAAGAGTGCTTAGTCTCCAGCGCAGCCTGGCGTAATCTTGTTACAAAATTCTGTGCCGTCTCCCCCCAGGCCCGGCTTCTGTATCGTCTTTTACAACATTTTGAACTTTGGCTTTCTGCTCGTTGTAACGGACCGGGCTGGATAATAAGGGTGAAGCCGACTAATGGGGTTTTATGTTAATCTTCGTTTCAGAACCCGACGTAGAAACCAGTGTTTTTGGCAGCAAGTTTAGTTTTAGTCGTGGTCTCTTGAATAGTTTTCATTTGGTTTTAGTCAGCTGGAATGTTTTAGTGTTAGTCTAGCTTCAGTCGACTAAATGTACAGTTTATTTAGTCGACTAAAATGTATTTTGGGGGGCCTTGATGGTGTCGTAATGGCTGATCTTACACTTGCTGAAAATAGCAGATCTACAAGCTCGCAACGTGTCACAGCACAGCGCATTGTGAGCTTGTAGATCAGCTATTTTCAGCATGCAACCAAGTGTAAAATTACTTGTACTGGATCTCTTCTCTACTGGATCCCTTCCTAACATTTTAGTCTAGTTTTAATTTGTAGACAAATGTCAGTATATTTAGTCTTAGTCACCATAGCTTAGTTTTCATTCAGTTTCCATTTTGTTTTCGTCAGTGAAAAAAGGTAGTCGACGACCACTTTTCATCATAGTTTTAGTCTACTAGGAACTTAGCCCCTCTCGGAACCCTCCATAAAGCTTTCATGAAATTTGGATGTCGCTTTATGTAGGGTCCCTGTTCATTACTTTATTTTCGAATGCGATTGTTGGAACGCGGACATAAACAAACTCTGCATTAAGTCGCTCTGCGCACTCTGACGATTTTCTTTCTTGTAATTGCTTGCTTCTGAATGTGCGAACTATAAGTACCTATACATACCTCTGAGAATGTCTCCTGTGTCGCGGAAGCCGTTAAGTATTTTTAATCCATGTTTGATTAAAAATGTCGCTTTGATTCTTCTTGTTTATTTACCGTTTATTGTACCGCCTCCCGATGTGCGGTTGGCTTGTGCCGGCTACGCCTTGGCCATCCTTTTCAAATGCCATTCCTCGCTCTGCAACCACTGAGGGCTGTTTCATATAATGTTGCCATCTCTAGCCTCATGTTGTGTGTCAGCACCACAGGTGAAGCTCGTTATTTCAATCAGCCCCAAAGTTTGTGGAATAGTTGTCTGGCTACGCGAGACTGGGTGTCTCTGAGGCTTATTTTGACAATTTCCTGCACAATCTCCGAATGCCATGGAGTCTGGAACTACACCTCCCGAAGCTGCCATTTCCGTTCACGAAAATATATCTTTTAAAATATCTTTAGAGCGTCAGTGCTTCCATTTATTTTATTACCACTTTTCTCCTATTTGGGAGCCGTCTCCATACAATGTCTGGAACGTTAACTTATAAATCCCACAGGCTTTTCTAAATATCACCTGCAATAGTCTAACAAAAATAGGCTAACAACTCGCTCAAGAGTTTAAGGATGCTACCGAATAATCGATTTTCCGATTAATAGTTGCAGTCTCCAAAATCTCCAATTTTTTTTTTATATATTTCATAATAGAAAATCAAAGTAAGGCTGCATGATATATCGACCTTCATATGTACCTTCATCAGAGTGGAGAATATAAGTATAAATCAAGTTGAGCAAAATATAAGTATAAATCAAGTTGAACAAAGCCACTCTTCTCTGCCCCTCTCTCTCACACACACACACACACACACACACACACACACACACACACAAACACACACAGTTAACGATCGCTTGTTAAGTGCCTGCCAGACAGACAATCGGATGAAATGAAGGCAGGTGTAGAGTAGAGTGTAGACTAGTGAACTGAACATGTTCTCTTTATATCAAGTACTTCATACCAGCCCCTTATGAAACTACCTCTCCCCAAATCAATTTCATTTTCCATCCTGAATGGCACTGAGAAGATCTCCACAAAGGTTTACTCATCAAAACTGATTACCGTAATTTCCGGACTATAAGCCGCACCTTTTTACCCATGATTTGAACCCTGCAGCTTATACAACGGTGCGGCTTATCTATGGATTTTTACGATTTAATCGATTATTAATCGCCAGAGCTGTAGATTATTCGATTGGGCAAATGGTCACTTTGTGGCATCCCTACAAGAGTTAAAGGTCTATACAGGTCCATTTGGTGATAGTAAGAATACCTGATCTGCTTTTGTATGAATTTATATTTTCACTCATATCAGGAATATTTGACCAGTTTATAGCTTAATTGTTTTACTTACTCTACCTTACCTTTCCCTGAACCTACAAATGCTGGAGCTTGCACGTAAAAAAAAATGCACACACTTATTTACACGTGTGAAACTGTGACATTCAAAAGTTTATGCTGATTTCAATGAGTCCCACACAAATCTTAGATTAGACTTTGGCCTATTTGACGGTGCAGAAGCATAATTGCCTTGATGCATAAATTACATTAACATCAGCTGGACACACACACACACACACACACACACACACACACACACACACACACACACACACACACACACACCTGCCCTGTGCAGTACTTCAAACTGAAAGTGACTGGAGTCTATCTCATTTCTCTCCAAAAGCCCTTGAATTTGATGGAATATGATGGACTGTCAGGATACAGATATTTTCCGATATTATGTTATATATCATATCATCATCATACTATAATTCAGCGAATGTCTGAATGTCTGTCTGAATGTCTGAATGAATGTCACTGACAGCGCATTATCTCATCATTGGCTGCACCAATCACTCCCACACAGGCATGGACCATAATTATATGGAGGTCTTAACGGAGCCCTTTTTTCGATTTGACACATTAATGATTAATAATGAATTTATTAGTGGATTAAAACAGCCGTTTACAGCCGTTTACAACCGTGATCTCCGTCTGTGGTCTATCTCCGACCGAGCCACACTATTAGCACACATCTCTCCATGCCAAAAAAATTCTGCACGCTCCCAGAATCCAGCTAGGCTACTTTTTACAGACGCAACTGTCATTTTTACTGTACAAATATTGTTTTTACATCACCACACGATGGGCAATGCGCCCGGGCGCAATACCCCCCACGGCCACAAGATGGGGGCAAATATCTCACAACGGGTAAGGGCTAGTGTTTTGGAAAGAAAGCAATATAACAATATATCAAATGTGTCAGGTATTTCTTTGTATATTTAAGTTATTTGTCATATATCTGTCCTGTGCAATTTGTGATTACGAAGCATAAAAGGCAATAACGGAAATACGAGTTGTAACATTTCAATGTTCAATCACAAGTGTGACAATTAATTTAGTCGGCTTACATTTTTAATCGTGACAGCCCTGCAGGTCACAGGGTAATTATGGCAAACCTTGTGCAACAAAGGTGTTCCAAAAGGGCAACATCTGGTGGCTCAAGTCCATTGCCCATTGTCTACAGCTCAAATACGTGTTCACCTTTTAGGAAAATCGCTTTAATTTGAATTCCATCGTGCAGTCAGTCACACAACCTTTGTCTCATGGCATCAGGGGTCATTCGATTTCATCACGGCCATGCCTCTAAAAGACAGTCCTTTGGCATAATAACAGAGCCCCTTCCTCCAAAGTGTTTTGGGCATATAAATGAGATATGCCAATCTTCTGGCAAATTAAAATGTATGACTGGCTTTTGTCACCTGCAGTTCACAACACTGATTGCTGAGCGTGGATTTTACGTGAACATATTATTTATGAGTAGATTTGAATTATCCCGTTCTGGACGGACGGGAACCCCTTTTTGTGTTTTAAGCATTGTTATACTTTAGCTGTTGAACAATAGCAGATCTACAATCTCATAGCGCGGCACTCGCTTGCAGAATCTTGAAAATGTGGTGCAAATCTTTGAATATTTCAGAGCGAATATTTCATGCGGGGGGGGGTCTGGAACAAACATATTTTCAGATGGGGGTCGGTCGGTGGCCAATTACATATCATTTTTGGGGTCCTTGACATGAAATATTGAGAACTACTGATATAGAAACATAGGGTTTTCAGAAAGTTGTCAGGATTTAGAAGACATTTTGTTTAATTTCGACACGTCGGGCCTAAATGGGTTATAGAATAGAGATACTTTACTGTGGGAAAACAAGGTCTGTTCACTAGATCACATAATAAAACTGCTCCAAAGTGCATGTAATCATACCAACTGCTTTATTCAAATAATAATTGGGCAATAGCCAGAATCATAATTTGACAATAACCATAACTCAATTCAAGCTTTACACAGCAGCAATCAGTGAACTTGGCACACAGCAGGAAGCTATCAATTTTGGCAAGAGGAAAGAACATTGACTATATTGCTTGTTGCAGAAAAGGTATTCCCGGCACAAACGAAACAATCACGGGACAAATAATAAGGCTGGTAAATGGCTTAATGCCAGTAATAACAACATATTGTAGGAGAGACGATGGTTGCTTGAGTTCTCAACATTCACATCCTCCTGGGTGATTGCTTTTGGAACATGGACACACACACACACACACACACACACACACACACACACACACACACACACACACACACACACACACACACACGCAGGAGTGGACCTGGTGAGACGTACTGTAGGAGGAGCCCGGTCAGGAGTCAACCCACAGAGCCCATAGAGCGTCGCAGTCCCACCCCCTACCAGGGCCCAGGAAATTATTTTCCATTCATTTTCCTCATAGAAATTTCAAAAAGTATTTCTTTAAAGACGTTTACGCTGCGGACAAAGCCAACTTGAGTCGTGACTAACCATGACAACAAACACAATATTTTGGACCAAACAAATAATTACAAAGAAGAAAAAAACTGCACTTTTTTGTTGTTTTTCTTCTTTGTAATTATTTGTTTGGTCTGTTATCATGAGTTGTCACGACTCGAGTTGGCCTTGTCCGCGGCGTAACCATCTTTACTCATTCAGTGCCACCAGTTTTGGTCCTCGTTACCACCGAAGCCCATTATTTTATTATTACTCTTGGCCACCAGGGGGAGGCGTCCAAAGGTGTCATGTGGCACTGAGACATAAATACTTTTTGAAATGTCTATGGGAAAAATGCAATCATTTCAAATGGAATCATTTCCTGGGCCTGGCGTCGTCAAGAAAGGGGGCGGGACTGCGACGCTCTATAGTCCTTCCACGCGTCCTACCAGACCTCCCAGTCCCTGCAGAGTAGTTCCGGAGTATAGTTCCGGATTGTGTGGCCCCATGGTCTTTCCCTAATGGCTCTGATCGAGGGTATAGCTACTTGGACGTAAGTCGGGACTTGATCACCCCGGCTGGGTCGCCTGAGTGAGGGGTATGATGTTCGAGAGACCCGAAACCCACAGTAAAATAATATCAGTAGAGGACATGAATAACTAAGGATTCTAAAAGCTCAACTAAAAGCAAGAGTGTAGAAGTAGGTCTTGACGGCTTTTGACATTTAAGGAAAAAAATTATAACCTTATTCCAGTTTAAGGAGCCAGTCACCTTTTGTCATGCGTTAATCATTTTTCATTGATCCTCTTTGGCTGCTCTCTCTTCATCCCTGAAGAGTTGAATGCAGTGGGACTTCCACGTGCCCTCTCCATATTCCGTCCTCATCTTGCACACAGTGATTATGTGTGGAAGCATGACAGTAATGACGTGCGTGATGAGAATCAATGCTTGTGCTGCTTCAACCAAATCCCCCAGTGAGGCTCTCCCAACGTTGGGGCACTGGGCACTATAGTGGCAACAGGTGGGACTGCAGGCGGACTCGTGAGAGTCATGACGAGGAAACCCTGTGCAGCTGGGGTTTAACATTGGGCGCTCCGTTTGCACTTCCGAATTTTGTCAGTGATTCTTAACCTTTTTCATGTCAAGGACCCCCAGAATTATCTGTATTTGGCCGTGGACCCCATCTGAAAATATGTAGTTCCAGGGACCCTCCCAGAAGCAAAGATTTGACTTACCGGTAAAAACGTTTGCTCTTAAAGGATATATATTCAAAGATTTGCGCCACATTTTCAAGATAAAAAAAAAATAGCAGATCTATAAGCTTGTATAGCGCGGCTGAACCTGAATGGTTAATAAGTACTGTACTTAAGTACAATTCTGACGTATTTGTACTGTATTTTACTCAAGTTTTTGATTATTATTATTACAAAACATACAATAGCCACTTCAGCCCTATGCATTTCGACGCATTGTGATTTTTGAGGGGCGCTAGCCCCTCACTTCATACGATTATATATTTAAAAACGTGAAATTGGACATTATGCATGACGAGTACTTCTACAAAAGTACTTTTGTACTTATTTACTCAAGTACAGTTTGAATTTTACTTGTAACAGAGTATTTCTATATTGCAGTATTGATACTTTTACTTAACCCATTCAGGACGGGAACCCTTGTTGATGTGTTAAGCTGTTAAGGAGCTGGGGCTCCTTGACATGAAGTAGTTTGAGAACCGCTGACATAAACACATAGGACATTTTGTAGAATCTAGCCTCAGTCCTAAATGGCTTACTTTTTCCATCACTGCAGACAGGTTTGAACTTCAGCAAGTGACATCTCTGGTAATTGATAGTTGCCTGTGAAATGATGGCCACATCTGGCTAGACGGCTGATGTGATACATTTGATTGATTGACTAGGCATCGTTATGCCACAGATGGTGGAGCCTTGCATTTACTTAAATCCTAAACGTTTTCTGAAATACCTATGTTTCTATGCAGTTCTCAAACTAAGTACTGCCAGAATTATATGTAATTGGCCCCGGACCCAAATCTCAAAATATGTTGTTCCAGGGACCCCGCACCAGAAGCAAATATTTGAGTAAAATGCTGGGTAACTGGGACGTTGATCAAAATAACAATTCTTCTACATTCTTTAATCGTGTAGACTTTATACGCTCTCAAGAGTTAAAGATCTATAAGTCTCCATTTGGTTATCAACTCCACATCATTTAGCTGGGGACCACTTGGAAGTTAACCCCCTCAAGAACCACTGGTTGAAAACCACTGTTCCATGACATGACTGCTGCAGTATACAGCAGTGGTTCCCAAAGTGGGGTCCTTGAGGGAGTTCCAGGGGGGACCCAGCTAAAAGATAATTTGGAACCAAATGGACTGCTCTCAGAGTTAAATTAGCATTGATTTTACAATATAAATCGGGGGTCCCAGAGATAGAAATGGTATTAAATGGGGGTCCGTAGACTAATGCATGTCAAACTGAGGGTCCTTGAAATTAAACGGGTTGAAAATCACTGCTAGAGCCATCAAAATGTTATTCTCTCATGGGGGTCCCTGGCATATCTTTTCAAATGGAGGTCCGTGGGGCTAATTAGTGTCAATTTGGGAACCAGTGGTATACAGTAACACAATGTTATGTAAATGTGATTACTGCATTAGGCTACACTTCACTAACGGCCACAATAAGCTAGAGAATTGAATTATATTGCATCTCTGCAGTCACCGGAGTGACGCTTTGTGTTGCTTGGTTTATATGGAGCCTATAGTCTATAGATGAGTGCATCATTGATTTTCTTATTAATTCCCTCCCTCCCTGGAGGAAGCTTTTGACTTTGTGCTTTCTACAATTTAAAAGTCATTATTATGGGGTGACTGGTTCTTTTCACCGAGTATGTTGGGCGGGTGTCACTGCAGTGCAGGCTCAGGATTAGCAGAATAAATTTAGTTTCTTTTACCGATCCTGGCATGTGTCCTTTTGATATTATAATTATTTCCATAATCAGTCTCAACGTGAAGGGTAGCTTATTGTTGTTAGCAGGAAATGTCTGGTATTTCCATTGGCAGTTCATTATCTCGGAATGCAGAGAACTTAATAATGTGTTGCAGTGCAGCTGTTCGCTGTCTTGATATTGTTTGGATGTCGGACTGTCTTCATGCAGGGCTGATTTTGACTGTACACACAGGAGGTGTTCCAGTAAGCAGCTACATTTGAGGTCATTATAGATATTTAGGAATACAAAGAGGGTGTGAAAGAACAAAATCCCATCTATAAAGCACTAGACGTCTTTTATTGTGGCACTCACTCACCCGAATCTATTTCCTGGTTTGGCAACAGGAAAGTGGAGGAAAGGCTAAACAGTAGAGTGCCTCGCCCTAGCCTCGACGACCTTTCAGGCGTATGCAAAGGCTAAACTTATGTAATATAATAGATTATTACATGGCTTGGTTGAATGCTTGATTCTGATTGGTCAATCGCTGAATTCAGCGGTGAGTTATGTCTTGATAATGACCGCTAAATTCTATAACAGACAGCAATATTGTATCTGCGGTTTTCTTCACACAGCCTCCACGGATTCCTCCCATCCCTTCAGTTCAATAAAATCTACATAACATACAGGAACATCTTCACAAGAAAACACAAGGCTACGTTCCCCCCTGGTGGTCAGAGCTTTATATGACGAGAAGAAGATTATGCCCTGGCCTGCCCGCCACGCACGCACGCACGCACATGGGCATCTTTCTCTCAACTTCAGTCCGGTCTTGCAGTAACTCAGTAGGTGGCATGTCTGCCTGTCCCCGTGCAGTTCAAACCTCAGCTTTTCCACCAGGCTCCATTAAAATTGCCGCACAGAAATAGAGAGATGAAGATGAAGTAAACGATTTAGCAAACTTTTGTCTCGATGACTGAAATCAAGTTAGAAATCTAGTTGGTTAATTGCATGGACTTCTTTCTCTCAAGCAAAGCATATTCTGTTTCTGTGGCTTATTGCGCATATTGCATGTTTTGTTTCACATATTGCATTGCGTGGCCCCCATATTGCTGCTCGCAATATGGTCAATCAATATGATAGTGATCTTGTTTTACTGACTTACTGTTACAGTATATACTACCCAGTGAGTCCCTTGTGGCTACGATGACCCTCTTCCCCCGTTTATCCATGCATGGACTTCCAGACTTAATGTAACTAACTTTGCCCTTAAAGCTGCACTTCCATAATAGTCAGCAGTCAGACAATTAGCATTTCTAACTGCAGTGGAAAGTTTCAGTTTGTGCTGTAGTGTAGAGTGCACCAGGCAGCAGTTTGTGCTGTAATGTAGAGTGCACCAGACAGCGGTTTGTGCTGTAGTGTAGAGTGCACCAGACAGCGGTTTGTGCTGTAGTGTAGAGTGCACCAGACAGCAGTTTGTGCTGTAGTGTAGAGTGCACCAGACTGCAGTTTGTGCTGTAGTGTGGAGTGCACCAGGCAGCAGCACCTTCCACAGATTCTGAAGGGAGACTATACTAAAGGAGCTTTAGTCTCAAAAGAGCCTTGTGCGCGAAACGTCACACAGATCATTCTGATGCAATAAAAAGCAGATCTGTCGCATTATTGAAGCCCTCAGTGTGCGAGTGTTTTATTTTGTTCTTCCTTATATACTTTTTGTCGCTCAACACCTGCCCTAACTTGGGTCGGGGTCCGGGGATGTGTATGTGTGGTGAGGAAATTCACTGAAGACTAAAACAAATACCATACCATCTGACGAGAAGAAATGCTCAGACAGTTTTTAAGGTACAAATAAAAGATCTTTAATGATCTGCTCGCGAACAGGGTGAACAGCAAGTCCTCCCTAAACAGGATGCAGAGATGTTTTTGTATCCCTCGGTTGTCATGTGCAGAAAGTGAAGAGGAAGCAATTATCAGCCTTAGCACAATTCCAGGATGTTGTTTGGCACCTGATCAGCTCATGATTTGCAAAGTTCATCAGGCAGGAGAACTGACACCTATAACTGGGGGGGTTACCGCCAGTTTAAAGTAAAAGGACACAGGACTGAGCAGTTCCTAATTCTGGAGATGTACGTCACATGGACCATGTCACCATGACATGGACCATGTCACGTGGTCACACCATGTCATGGTGGTTCTCGACTAGGGGCTCTGGTCTTGGGTTCCGGGCGGTTCTCGGCTAGGGGCTCGGGTCTTGGGTTCCGGGCGGTTCTCGGCTAGGGGCTCGGGTCTTGGGTTCCGGGTGGTTCTCGACTAGGGGCTCTGGTCTTGGGTTCCGGGCGGTTCTCGGCTAGGGGCTCGGGTCTTGGGTTCCGGGCGGTTCTCGGCTAGGGGCTCGGGTCTTGGGTTCCTGGTGGTTCTCGACTAGGGGCTCTGGTCTTGGGTTCCGGGCGGTTCTCGACTAGGGGCTCTGGTCTTGGGTTCCGGGCGGTTCTCGGCTAGGGGCTCGGGTCTTGGGTTCCGGGCGGTTCTCGGCTAGGGGCTCTGGTCTTGGGTTCCGGGCGGTTCTCGACTAGGGGCTCTGGTCTTGGGTTCCGGGCGGTTCTCGGCTAGGGGCTCTGGTCTTGGGTTCCGGGCGGTTCTCGACTAGGGGCTCTGGTCTTGGGTTCCGGGCGGTTCTCGGCTAGGGGCTCGGGTCTTGGGTTCCGGGCGGTTCTCGGCTAGGGGCTCGGGTCTTGGGTTCCAGCTCACTATATCAAACCGAGCTGGGCTGTGGCCTCGTGTTCCAAGTCGCTCATGCACAGCCACGGTGCTGCTGAACACTCTTTTACGTAATGGTACTTTAACCCATTTTTGGGGCGGGGAACCCCTTTTGGTGTTTTAACTAAGCATTCTAAAACGGGTAGTCCCAATACTTGATTCTGATTGGCTGGTTACCGTCACGTGACCGGTGTAAATTCCACCGATAACCCACTCCTTCAATCACTGGGGCTACTTGCCGAGCAAAACAAGGAAGTGATGTGGCTCGCTCTGGTGGCGCAAAGCGTAGCTACTTTTGTGAATTCAATAGTTTTATTAGGTTAATATTGCTATATGTTTGTAACCGTTTTAGAAAAGCAATAAGCCACTCGAGGCCCCAGCTTACCGGGTATTTTACACTGGCTGGGGTCTGAGACCTCTCGTGGCTTATTGCTTAATTATGTTATACATTTTTTTTTATTGTGAAAATGCAGCACTAATCTTTGAATATACCTATTCTTTTTTTTATTTCGACGTCGGGCTTAAATGGGTTAAAGGTCTACTCTATCTCATCCCCGTTGGGAATGGTTAACTATTCTCCTGATCCCCTTGCTCTGCCCGTTTATAATTCTGTTAACATGCAACCTTTACTCCTCTGGTGTGTTCTAGTGCATTCTGCAGAATTAAACCAAAGAAAGACTGAGATCTAGATCCAGACACGTACTGTATGCGATCTCATTCCTAAATTTGAGAAATAATCGTGTAGCGCTGTCCAATTAATTTGAGTTACTCTTAGGTTGCTACAAGAGAAAGACTTAAGAATTTAGACCTTCTACAAAATGTCTTCTAAATCCTGACAGTTTTCTTGAAAACCCATTTTTCTATGTCAGTGGCGCTCAAACATTTTCACATCAAGGACCCCCAAAAAGTATATATAATTGGCCGCCGACCCCCATCTGAAAATATGTTGTTCCAGGGACCCTCCCAGTAGCAAAGATTTGAGTTATAAACGTTGGCTCTGAAAGAATATATATTCAAAGATCTGCGCCACATTTGAACGATTTAAAAAAGAATAGCAGATCTACAAGCTCGTAGCGCGGCACTAGGCACTATGTTTAAAGCCACAGTATGGCTCCGGGTGCCACATTTTGAATGTAGCTAGTAATGTTAAGCAAAGTACAGTACAGACTAAAGACAAATATTTTCATGAACAAAAAAGAGAGAGAATCGTGTGACAATCGTGGTCTCAATTCTTGTGGAGGAAAATCAAGATTCACATTTGAGCATGCAAGAATGGAGCAGCACTAGTGTGTTATGTTATTAATATATATCTGAATTCTATGCAATCAGTATTGCAAAGGAGTATGTTGTTGCTTGCCTGCAGGGTTATAGCTCCCCCAGGAGACTTGTTTGGTCTCATTGATTTGAGGTGTTATACCTGCAGAATTTAATCCGCTCTGGACGGGAACCCCTTTTTGGTGTTTAAAGCATGATGTTATACTTCAGCTATTGAAAAACAGCACATCTACAAGCTCGTGCCGCGCCACGAGCTTGTAGATCTGCTATGTTTTGAAAAATAGTGAAAATGTCTCAAATCTTTGAATAGATATTCTTTCAGAGTGAACGTGCTTAACTCAAATCTTTGCTTCTTGGGGGTCCCTGGAACAATTTTCAGATGGGGGGTCCGCAGCCAAACACAGATAATTTCTGGCATAGATTACGTTAAAGGATTTAGAAGCCTTTTTTTTTATCTGCCTCAGGTCACTCTAAATAGGTTAATCCGCCAGCTCTTGAGAGACAGTGCTTTGTTTAGTCATTCCCGGCACACTCTGTCTCATTCCACTCCTCCCATGAATGGACAATTATCCTCTCAGCATGCATGCATCGATCGCACCCGTCCCTCGTCCAAATCTAAACGGAAATGCATTGAAGTTAACTGAGATCAGGTATAAATAAAACACAGAGAGGGTAATGCCCTAATGGCGTCATGTAACGCTGTGACCTTTTTGTGTTACTGTGAGGTATGGAACTTGGAAGGAACACACACACATATGGCTGCTACGGTTTATATTTTCTTATTGTCTGGAGTTATGTATTCACTCCGGAAATAAATGAGGTTTATACGTGCACCCCATAGCCTTCCTATCCATCTATACATGCATCCATCTTCAACCGCTTATCCGTGGGCGTGTCGCGGGGGCAACTGCTCCACCAGAGAGCTCCAGACTTCCCTCTCCAGAGTAACATTAGTAACTTCCTCCTGGGGGATCCCGAGACGTTCCAAGGCCAGTGAGTCGATGTGTTTCCTCCAACTGCGCCTTGGTCTGCCCCGGGGGTCTCCTCCCAGTGGCCTTGAGGACCTCCCTAGGGAGACACCCGAGAGGCAACCTAATCTCGTGTATAAGTAAGATTAGTCTGTATCCAAGATTTAAGGTGTGGTACCTTAGGGGTGAACCGTCTGTCTGTCTGCTCGAGGCTATAATCTCCCACACCACTTGGATCCACACACCACTTCTCTTTGTCTAGTTTAAACAGAATGACCAGCAACAGCAATCTCTTTAGCCTCTCGTTCACGTCTGTCTGTCTGTCTGTCTGTCTGTCTGTCTGTCTGTCTGTCTGTCTGTCTGTCTGTCTGTCTGTCTGTCTGTCTGTCTGTCTCCAAACTGAATGTTTCAGAAGATCTCTTTCTTGGCGATTGATCACTACTCAACACGTGATAACTCCACTCTGTCAGCCCATGAATGACTCCCATGTTCCCTCCTCAGTCTCTTCCATCGGCCCTGCGGTCACTGTATGTCCCACTCTATTGTCTCGCCCAACAAAAAGCCTCTCCATTAGTCTCAATTAGTGGGTCTTTATATGTCAAATGGCAAGTCAATAATTAATTGGGCCGCTGAGTGGTGACCGTCCTTGTCCTGCTTTCATCCACTCCCTTTTTGTCAGCAGCATCCGTGTAAATCAATCATGATTTTAATTTAACCGATCCAGGACGGGAACCCCTTTTGGTGTTTTAAGCATTATGTTATACTTGAAGCTGCTGAAAAGATTGCAGATCTACAAGCAGAGTGCCGCGCTATGAGCTTGTGGATCTGCTATTTTTGAAACATCGTGAAAATGTTTGATGCAAATGTTTGAATAATACCGGTATATTATTTCAGAGCGAACGTTTTTAACTCAAATCTTTGCTTCTTGGGAGTCCCTGGAACAACATATTTTCGGATTGGGGTCTCGGCCAATTGAGTTTGGGGTTCCTTCCACATGAAATAGTTTGAGCATCCACTGATACAGAAACGTGAGGTTTTTCAGAAAACTGTCATGATCTAGAAGACTTTTTTAGAATTTTAGAATGGAATAATAACGGCATGTGTTGCGTAATGGGTCCTGCAGACATAATTTATGTCTGTGTCAGTCTGTGTTGTCGGCGAGCATAAAGTCAATTTTTCTTGTCTTTTTTTGTGTTTTTACTAAATGTCCAATTAACAATATGATCAGTATGATGTTTCTTTAGGGCAGAATGAAAATGAGTCCTAATTGGAACTAAATTAAACTCTGTGAACTGTGGCATTGTTCCGTGAACCTGAAAGCTTTAAGGATTAGATCACTCTTGTGTGTGTGTGTGTGTGTGTGTGTGTGTGTGTGTGTGTGTGGTCATCATTCAGCTAATAGGCTCTGTGCACAACTGCAGTCCCGGTTTTTCCAGAGGGTATAGGATGCCCGTTTGATTTTGTGTTCCGGTCCATTTCCCCAAATCAATCAGCACTCAGTAAATCAGACCCATTATTACCCCTGACGAGAACTGGACATTTTCATCACAGTCACTTCATAGTTTCCAACATGCTACATAACAATCAAACACAATAATAACTGCATATAGGTCAAGCAGAATAATAAATCACACCTGTGTGAAGTGAGTGGTGCAACTCCGTGTGGGGGTCCCCAGGGGGGGGGGGGGGGGAGTTCCAGACCCACAGGAACGCACCCAGGGTGCCGGCCCGGTTCCGGCGAGCCGCCCCGCGTACAAAACGGTAGAGTAATTACAGTTACCATGTGGGGGTCCCTCTAAACTCTATTGTACTGTCACTATAGAGCGCCGCAGTCCCGCCCCCTCTCAGAAAAACGAGTGGCCCAGGAAATGAAACCCCAATGCATTCTCCCATCGGCACTTCTAATATAATTTATTTAAAGACGGTTACGCCGCGGACAAAGCCAACTCGGATCGTGACAAATCATGACAATGAACACAATGTTTTGGGCCGATCAAATAATTTATAAGACGAAAAACAAAACAAATAGTGTTGTCTCCTGACTTTCTTTTCTTCTTTCTAATGATTTGATCGGCCCAAAACATTGTGTTCATTGTCATGATTTGTCACGATCCGAGTTGGCTTTGTCCGCGGCGTAACCGTCTTTAAATAAATTATATTAGAAGTGCCGATGGGAGAATGCATTGGGGTTTCATTTCCTGGGCCACTCGTTTTTCTGACAGGGGGCGGGACTGCGGCGCTCTATACTGAACTGGCACACCCGAAAGCATCATATATACAGTTAATACGTACGTGTGCGTTAGGTTGCGCACAGATGGTGAAAAACAACCATGCTGTTTTCGTGCTCAGACCCACCCAGACACCCTCCCAGCCACACACAGCTCCGTAAGGGAGTGGTTCAATAATGCACAACATTGTCATATAGGTTCCATATAGTATGTCCATATGTGACCGCTTCTGATTGAGGCTAAGATGTTGATTTCTTTTTTCTTTTTTTTTCCCCATGAAAGTAGGGAATCATAGCTTCAAATATTGGTGGTTCAGTTTGACCCACTGTTTTTATTTTAGATAATATGGCTTACAGAGTAATCTACGGAGTCATCTGTTTTTCTCCTCTCCTGAACAGTTAAGTCTTGCCGCCATGACTGTCTCTGTATCAAAAAGAGTCTCATATAGTTAACCCATCTGGAAGCCATATATGGGACCCACGTGGGGTATCATTCCATGATGCAGGGACACATCATGAACCCAAGGACCAGGTTTAAACCCCATATAAAGTCTTTGTTTAATTAAACTTAAGTTTAATTCTATATTATTTTGTGTTGTCAATATTATCATTGGCATCCGTCATTGTCGAGAGACTATGGAGTGGTGCTGTGGATAGATGGTTCTTCTGCTTTTGGTGCAGCGTTCAGTGTGTGGAGTCGTGCTGTGGATAGATGGTTCTTCTGCTTTTGGTGCAGCGTTCAGTGTGTGGAGTCGTGCTGTGGATAGATGGTTCTTCTGCTTTTGGTGCAGCGTTCAGTGTGTCTTAGAGACTATGGAGTCGTGCGGTGGATAGATGGTTCTTCTGCTTTTGGTGCAGCGTTCAGTGTGTCTTAGACCAACGCGGGATTCGCAATCCCTTCCGCACTTCCCTTCCAACTGTCTGGTTGGTTTTGGGCCTTAAACCCATTTTGGGCGGGAACCCCTTTTGGTGTTTCAAGCATTATGTTGTACTTAAGCTATTGAAAAATAGCAGATCTACAAGCTCATGAGCTTCTAGGTCTGCTATTTTTGAAAAATCGTGAAATTATGGCGCAAATCTTTGAATATATTCATTCAGTTTTTAACTCAAATCTTTGCTTCTGGGGGTGTCCCTGGAACAACATATTTATATACAGATAATTCTGGGAGTCCTTGACATGGAAAAGGTTGAGTACCACTGACATAGAAACATGGGTTTTTCAGAAAACTGTTGGGATTTAGAAGACATTTTTTAAGAATTGTCCTCAGGTCTAACCTGTTTATCACTTTAATTGCAGCTCTCAAGCAAGTACTGGAGACCCAAAATGCCCAAATGTATATAACCAGTTGCCTATTCATTATTATGAGCAGATCATATTTTGAATCTTCAATCAAAATCTGTCCCGAGTGTATTGAGCCATACTGTAAGTGACAGCTAATTAATGTGATTGATCGATCAGTAGAATTTATGAGTGCATGGAACGGCAGGTTACAACACGTTTTTTGTTGTTTTTCATCTTTGTAATAATTAGTTTGTCATGATTTGTCAGGACAAGAGTTGGCTTTGTACGACGCTTAAAAGGTCTTTAAATAAATACGTTTCGAAATGTCTATGGGAAAAATGCATTGGGAACTATTTCCTGGGCCTGGCGTCGTCATGAAAGGGGGCGGGACTGCAACGCTCTATAGGACCTAGGCTTGTTTCCATTGTCGTCCATAATATCGGAATCGGTCTGAATCGATATCGGCAGATATGACCCTGCAAATAATCGGAGATCAGATATCGGTCATAATTTCGTAATCGTGCACCCCCTAGTTGCTGTATTACAGTTACAGACCACATAACATGAGACCAAGTCGAGAGTGACCGAGACAGAGGGGCAGTGAGACCTTGTTGGGAATAATGCCTGTTGTTTTCGTCGACTAAAACTAAGACTAAATGGAAACTACATGAAAACTAAGCTACAGTGACTAAAACTAAGACAAAATAATATACTGACAATTTCGTCAACAAATAAAAACTAGACAAAAATGTTAGGAAGGGACTAGTGGACAAGATATCCAGTATAAGTCATTTTACACTTGGTTGCATGCTGAAAATAGCCGATCTACAAGCTCACAACGCGTCGACGTCGAAGTGTAAAATCAGCCATTACAACGGCATCAAGGCCCGCCAAAATATATTTTAGTCGACTAAATCGACTAGATTATGTCGATATTTAATCGACTAAAACTAACACTAAAACATTCCAGGCTGACTAAAATGTGAACTAAATGTGACTAAAACTAAATGAAAACCATTCAAGTACTATGACCAAAACTAAAATCAAAATGTGCTGCCAAAAACAACACTGGAACACATGCAATACCCGTTGCACTCATTGTACACGTTAATTATTGTCTCCTCACCAAGGTCTGATTTAAGCAGAACAATGTACAGCCCCTCTCTAATCACCAGGACATATTGCACATATTGTATTGTACATATTGTATTGTTCCAGGAACAATACAATCACAGCACAATGTGCAACGTACGCCTCTCTATCCTCACAGAGGTCATTGCATACAATTTGAACAGCAACAAAAAATCATTAACAATAATTGTGAATAGTTATCAGGATTACAATATTAAGCAAACAATCCTGTCTCCGTCATTATTCTACCGTACACTGTCCTCCCTCGTATGATCAGAATCCAGATTGTCTTTCATGCAAGTCACTAATGACTCACTGCTGTATTACTAGTAGACTATTGATAACATTGTGAGCTCAAATGAACTGTTACCAACTGCCGACATGGGTAAATAAATACCGTAATAATAATACAACGTTATTTGTATAGCACCTTTCACGACAATAACATGCAACTAAAGGTGCATTAAAGAGAAATAAACATTAAAGAGAAATAAAGGGGGAAAAAGTAGAGGCATAAAACATTAACATTAAAAGAATAGGCAATACTGGCAATACAGTGAGGACATGAATAACAACAAGGATTTTAAAGCTTGACTAAAAGCAAGAGTAGTTCTTGAGCTGTGCTTTAAAAACTTCTAAATGCTCGTCATATCTGTAGTGGGAGTTTGTTCCACGCCGTCGGCCTGTAGAAGTATATTTTTGAGTGGTGCAACCACTCCTACAACCAGCAATGTCCGTGTGTGTACCTGTGTACCTGTGTAAATGAGCACGAGTATGTGACTTATTTATACCAGTAGGGGGCGCCAGAAACAGAGAGAGGGGTAGTGCTGTCTCTCTAATGAGAGAGAGAGAGAGGGGGGGGGGGGGGGGGGGGAATCGCACCACTCAGTTCACACGTGTGGGATTTTTATTTTACAATTTAGGCATTTAGCAGATGCTCTTAATCCAGAGCGACTAAGAAAGAAATCATAACAACGTAACAGTGGAGTATTATAAACTACATAATATACTATGAAGTGCTATGACTACATAAAATGCAATTCTAGTGCTGGGTATGTAACATGCTATAAGTCTGTATAAAATGCTATCTACTGTAAGTCTACATAAAGTTATATCTAAGGGGCTAGGGTACGTGCTAGGGGCCATGATGGAGTCTGAAAAGGTGGGTTTTCAGACTACGGCGGAATATTTTATTATGTTTTGTTTTGTTTAGTTTTTGCTGCATTTCATGGTTTGGCAATACTGTAGTTGTTACATTCATGCCAATAAAGCTAATTGAATTGAAGCAGAAAGCTGCTTCACCGTGTTTTAGTGGCTTTTTTGTAGGCCTGTTTGGGACATATCTAGGCAGGCAGTCATGTAGGTAGGAAGGTGCGAGACCATTGAGAGCTTTATAAACAAGTACAATTACTTTAAAATCAACCGGGAGCCAATGTAGTGAAGCTAAAACTGGAGTAATTATGTTCTCTCATCTTAGTTTTAGTTCAAGCTAAATGGATGCTGCATTTTGAACAAGTTTAATCTGTCGGTTGTTTTCTCTGGCAGGCCAGAAAGAAGTGCATTGCAGTAATCAAGCCGAGAGAAAACAAAGGCGTGCAGTGTGGATCAGCGTTTTTGCATCGTCCAACGACAGATTTAAGCTCCAATTCGTGCAATATTTAAAAAAAAAAAAAGTTTTATGTACTGTTAACTTTCTACAGTCAGTTTGCCAAGTCTACTTATTATTGATTCTTTCTGTAGCATGAGAAGGTTCTCACTCATCCAGCATTCGATGCTGACAGACAACGGGTCAACAACGGGTCTAAAGCACAGGGATCGTCTGGGAGCCACAGAGAGTAATCTATTTTTATTTGTTATTACTGTAACATTCCCATAAGTGAGGGCTCTCTCTACAAAACATTGCTGTGTAATGAACATTATGACTCACTGGATTGTCGTTTGCCACCATATTTGGAAATATATCTCTATACCTACAGTAAATTTCTGTGTTTAGACATATCTGTTTGGACAGAACAAAATAAGACACATCTCTGACACAGACGGTATCACCGTTCCAGTGAAACATGAAAAGGTGTGAAATGGTTGTTATTGTAAACCACCCACACATTTCCTCCAGTGCTTTTGTTGGCGTCTCCGATCTGCTGGAGTTCCAGTCATTGTTCTCGTCCTCCACCTACCCTTTCTTCTTGATGTTTACACACTTTTTTTTCCTACTTTTTGACAGATAGACAGACAGACACGTACGCACAAATATGCACGCACACACACACACACACACACACACACACACACACACACACACACACACACACACACACACACGTGTTCCTGCTTGTGAGGACATCACGCACGCACAGTCGCACACACACATTTGTGAGGACAACATTGAAAACACACACATCAATCCAACTCCAAATGGAGGTAGTGTGATATCCAGTGGTAGCCTCGTGCAGCCAGACTTCATCTGCCTGCACTGCATATATTTGCCCCCCACGCAGTGCAGCACAGTGCTATATTAGTATCGCAACGTGAGGCTAATCCAGTGGTTGATTATTTGGATTTTTTCGGGGGACATTTTCAATACAGCAATGCACTGATATCAAAAAGAAAATGGACTTTGCAATTTGTAGTTCAGAATATTTAAATATTAATATATTTAGAAGCATGTAGTCCTACTTTTGAATACTTTTAAACGCAAGTAAAACAATGTGACTGAGCAACTAATATCACTTTTAGGTGAATAATATTTCACCAGGATCGTCTACTGTATACTTCCACTTAGGGGTACACAATTATGAAATTACGACCGATCTACGATACATTTGCAGGGTCATATCTGCCGATACCGATTCTGACCGAACTGTTTCTACGGATTATGCTGCCTTCAAACATTATAGAAATACACAAAACAAAAGCGACAGAGCCATAATGACGGTCACATTTTTTTCGCATCAATATATCTGTGAAAATAATGTGGATTATTTTTTTGGACTGATCCGATACCGATATGGCATTTTTATGGCCGATTTCGATATGCTACCGATTATATGGTGCATCACTACTTCTACTCTAGCCGAGTACTTTGTCCACCACTGGTGATATCAGACAGCAGTGGTGGAAAGTAACTAAGTAATTTTACTTAAGTACTGTACTTAAGTACAATTTTGAGGTATTTGTACTTTACTTGAGTATTTCCAATACTTTTACTTCTACTCCACTACATCTCAGAGCCAAAATCACAATTATTTGAAAACTTTAGTTACTAGTTAATTTGGATTAGAAAACATACATTAACCACTTCAACCCCATACATTTCGTCCATTTGAAAATCTGTCATTTTGTACACATTTTTAACTTGTGAAATGGCACATTCTGCACAATGAGTACTTTAACTGTTATTACTTTAAGTACATTTTGATGCTGATACTTTTGTACTTTTACTCAAGTACATTTTCAATTCCGTTCTTTTACTTGTAACTTTCTAAATTGCAGCAGTGGTACTTTAACTTAAGTAAAACAATTGAGTACTTTTCCCACCACTATCTGACAGTGAATCCACACTGCGGACCAAATAATATGAGTCACACGGGGGGGGGGGGGGGGGAGACGTGATGGAGTGTGCAGCAGATGGTTGGAGTACAGCCGATAACGAGGGCCGTCAACACCTTGTTCAGTGCTCAGCAACGCCATTCATGTATGAATTCCCTGTGCCCTTTAAAAGTGAGAATCAAGAGGGCCTTGTTATTTGACACACACTCGTACAGGTACATAGTCGGAGAGAATTGTCAGAATAATGTCAAATCTGGGAACACATTTCTCAAGTGCTGCTGAGAAACATTTAAAGAAACTTCAAATTGCTCAGAACGGAGCAGCCCGATTGGTTCTTAATTGTTCTTTCCGTACCAATGTGGGTGAGATGCATAGACAATTATCATGGGTAAAATTACAGGTAAAATTACAATATTGTCTTTTGATGTTCATGCATAATGTTATTTTGAACAACACACCCACTTTGTGGAAGCTAATTGGGATCCGAATAAAGAATACCAAGACATTTCTTCACCAATGTGTAAAGGTGTCTACTAACATATCCCACATTGGTTTCTATTCAGCCACCCTAAAGGGGAATATTTGACAGCTGCTGAAAGTTGGGGTACCAACAACAACCAATAATAAGGCTGAAAGGTGCTGCCGGTTCGATCCCGAGCCTGGCGGCCTTTCCCGCGTGTCACTCCCCATCTCTCTCCTCCTTATCTGTCTGTCTGCTGTCACTAGGAATAAAGGCATATAAAAAGCCCCAAAAACAAATCTTCATCAATCAAAAAGAAAACCCTCAATCCCTCCCACCCATACTGCTCAGTGCCACCGCACAGAATAAAATAGTAAGATGATGAAATACTGCCATGGAAAACAACATCTGAAATGATGACGATATACAGTCAACCACATCAGTTAGTATCCTGTCTTTTAAGTGCTATTTCTTTTTCTTTTTTGACCTTGTCCTTGGGCTCCGTCAGCCGCAAGGGAAGGTCTTGATGTGTTAGATATGAAAGGAAGTAGTTTTATCTGCCTCTCCTCTCAGTTCACTGATGGCGTCCACAGCGTGCGCACACACATGCACGCACGCGCGCACACACATGCACGCACGCACGCGCACACCTGCCTATAGTATTGCAGTGGTTCTCAACCAGTGGTCCGGGGACCACCAGTGGTCCTTGAGGGGGTTTCCAGGTGGTCCGCAGCTAAATGATGGAGAGTTGGTAACCAAATGGACCCTTATAGATTTTTTTTTTTTCAGGCAATTTGTGCCTGTTATAATGGCCTACTGTATACACTACAGTACATTCATTCCAAAAGAAAAAGCAGTTGGCCAAAATTAACCCATGTTTCAGAAGTCATGTATAGTCAGAGTAGTTCCGGAGCATCGGATTGTGTGGCCCTGTCTTTCCCTATATGGGACTGATCGAGGTAACTACTGGAATGTAAGTCGGGACTTGAATTGAGGCGTATGATGTTAAGAGACCCGAAACCCAGATGACATTGGGATACATCACTGAGGATACGTCCCAGGTGCATCCATGCGATGTATTTGTGATTTAGTTGTTCTTTTTATAGTTACTCATGGGAATAGACTATACGTGACAACCAGGAATAGTCTGGTGACCACCGGAGAGACAGGTGACAGCCGGTATGTAGACGGCACAGGTCCTGGACCTGGTGAGAGCAGGCATGGACCTGGTGAGGGGCCCGGACAGGAGTCAACCCACAGAGCCTAGTCCGTCCATGTGCCAGTTCCTCTCACTCCCAGTCCCGGCAGAGTAGTTCCGGAGCATCGGATTGTGTGGCCCTGGTCTTTCCCTAATGGAACTGATCGAGGGTAACTACTGGAACGTAAGTCAGGACTTAGATCACCCCCAGCTGGGTCACCTGAGTGAGGGGTATGATGTTCGAGAGACCCGAAACCCAGATGACATTGGGATACGTCACTGAGGATACGTCCCAGGTGCATCCATGCCATGTAATTTTGTTTCATGCCAAACAGAAATACATGCTCCAGTCCTTTTGGGATGCGTCAGTCTTGGGCCTGTCAGCACGAATAGAGCAGTGCAGTGAAGTGAAGTGTGGCAGGCAATTATATTTTGGCAACGGCTGATTCGTGTCTGGCTTTAGCCAGGCTAGCACAACAACGGTGGTTTGACGTGCTTCAGAGCTGGCATAAAAATGCCAAGCACGTATGGTCATAGACTGACTGAGGTGAGATGAGTTTAGTTGCACAGCTGGGGTCTCTGTCGGACGGTTTTGAATCAACCAGACACACTATTTGGCTCCGGATTCAAGAGAAAGCTGTAGTACACACTACACATGGCCGGCCTGTAGATGCCCATGTGAATGCATAAATGTACTGTAGGAGATTACTATACTCGGGGCGCAACACCGCTGAATGTCAGATAATTGCTCGTTAATACATTGATTCCACCTTCTGCCTGCACAGCGCTAAACATTTTGCTTAATCTGCAGCTAGTTAACAAGAGAAATTGCACATGGGCTATAGGCCTACATGCCGTTTATCGAGGAATATGGACAGTAAACGATGGGTTTATCCTACCTGGCGTCTCTCAATGCAAAGCCGGTTTGAAGTTACACAAAGGCTTTGCCCGCCGATGTTGGCTGCTTGCTTGCAAAGAGTATAATCTAGAGAGCAAGTTGAAGCATGGATATCACCTTCAGAATGTTTAATTTCCACCCATTAACACTGGTTAGTTTAGAGGGGGCGAGGGGACTATGACATCACCGTTTCAGCAAATTAGGCGGCATTTGCTATACACACGGAGACGAGAAAGTCGTGTCTCCAAACTTTCCCACTCTGGAAGGTGGTTTCAAAATGAGCCGGTTAAGTCCCCCAAAACACTGTCTCCGGTTAAGTCCCCCAAAACACTGTCTCCGGTTAAGTCCCCAAAACACTGTCTCCGGTTAAGTCCCCCAAAACACTGTCTCCGGTTAAGTCCCCCAAAATGTGTTTTGACCAGATTTGTCCATTTGCAGTGTGTGCCTTGAACTGTGTACTTTTTTTATTGATTAGTTATGTTCCTAGTGTTTCCTGTCTACTCTATTTGTTACTACCTGTCTTGTCTCTACCCTGATTGCCAACTTGAGTCCACCTGTGTCATGTTAAGTTCTCAGCCAATCATGTGGTGTTTGTAGTTATGTTTCACCTGTGTGTAGTTGGTCTGTGTCTATAAGTCTCCCTGTGTTCAGTGTTTCCTTGCTAGGCTTATAAGTTATGGTTACGTTGTGTTACTGCCCGTGGACTTGATCGGCCTGCCTGCAGTGTTCTGCTTCTGGGTCCTCACCTGACATGCACCGTGACAGTTTGTAGGCCTACAGTAAATGTTATGAAACAAACACGCTTGCCTATACAGTCTGACCACTACTAGATTATCCAATCATACTGAGCCACAGGAGACCTTAATGCAGACCATTGAATCATCAAAGGTCCCTTTGTGGGTGGTTGTACAGTAGCATGGAACACTGGCAGGCATTAACATGAACAAGACTTCACCATCATTTATTTGCGCAAATTGCTCAGCGGACATCTGAAATGAAGCACATGTGGAGATTCAATTATGGTTCATCATCAAAGAGAAATGGGTCCTGTTTGGATTTGATATATGGGGAAGGAGCGAGAGAGCTTTGTCTGCACACCATGTTGACTCTCTGTAAATGTTATCACTGTCATTTTGTATTCCTTTGAAGTCGGTGGTTTCATTTGGTGCAGTGATGATAGCCATCATAGAATTCCACCACAATACAGTATTCAGTGATAGTGATGTACTGCTAGTGTATATCACTTATTGCTCAGCTAAACACTATCTCCCAATATTGCTTAACGTTTTAACTGAGACATTATTTATTTTGGTGTTATCTAGGTGTTGCTGGATGTTTTGTAATAACAATCAAAAAAGTAATTATAGTAGTTATAGTAGCTATAAAGTTTTCAAGTGATTGTATTGAAGTACAATATTTTCACCTGAAATGTAGTGGAGTAGAAGTAAAAGTATTGGAAATTGGAAATACTCCAGTAAAGTAAAAGGACACATTTTACTTGAGTAAATGTATTTCCCAAACCTTTTCATGTCAAGGACCCCCAAATTGACACTAATTAGCCCCGCGGACCCCCATTTGAAAAGATATGCCAGGGACCACAATAAGAGAAGATTCTTTACAGCTCTAGCAGTGATTCTCAACCCGTTTTAATTTCAAGGACCCCCTAGTTTGACATGCATTAGCCTACGGACCCCCATTTAATGGCATTCCTATCGATCTCTGAAACCCCACTTTGTATTGTAGAATCAATGTTAATTTATCTCTGAGAGTGTACAAATGGAACAGTACACTCAGAGTTACAGACCCATAAGGGTCCATTTGCTTCCTAACTATCATTTGGCTGGGGACCCCCTGGAACTCTCTCAAGGACCCCTGGGGGACCCTGGACCCACACCACTGGGGACCCCCTGGAACTCCCTCAAGGACACCTGGGGGTCCCCGGACCCACACCACTGCCAGACACCCACAGTATACATATCCACTAGCAGTCTGCTCTACTACACTCCAACAATGCTCTCCTGCCCCCTTGTGTTTTGCCAACGATTTATCACAATGACTAACAATGGCATATAACATTTTATCCTTGGTGTTTGGCTCTGCTACATTTTTCTCCCTGCTCGGCACAATTATACAACCATCATGAACCATTAAGAGATTACGAGCAGCAGGGGCGTCATGTTTTAATAACGTTAGTGAATGCTCACAGTCCCGCCCCCAGCCACCCCCCCCCCCCCCCCCCCCAGCGGTTTTTTCTTCTTTTCGTTTGGTACTTTATTTACAGTTTTCTAATGAAGAGTAGCCTATACTCTTATATGAAGAAGATTTGATACACCACTCTATAACATGAGCCTGAGCCTTCCTGTGTTTGGATAAGATATCATGCCTGAGCAGATAAAAAGTACAAATACATCTGAGACCTATATATGGTGGTTTATTGATTTACCTCCAGTGGTGCGCTATAATGGCCAGCACACGCTGACACTGCGCTGACCTTGAAACCAGCCGTGTTATTTAGCTGATGAGGAAGGAAGTGAGGGTCCCTGCTAGGTCAGGAGAACAATCATTCACTCTCTCCCTGCCCTCCAGCAAACACCCCCCTGTGGGACCCACAATGGACGAAGGGCTTTAATCAAGATCTTTTCAGTGAATCGGTTGTGAGTCGGTTGAGACCAGACTCAAAATCAAGATCAGATATTTTCAGCCGTCGTAGTTTATAGTCAAGGACCCCCAAATTGACACTAATTAGACCCCCACTTTGATCTGCATTAGGCTACGGACACCCATTCTATCTCTGGGACCCCCAATTCATATACAAATATACATATCCATTTGTACACTCTCAGAGTTACGGACCCATAAGGGTCCAAACTATCATTTAGCTGGGGACCCACTGGAACTCCCTCAAGGACCCCTGGGGGTCCCCGGACCCCACTTTGAGAACCACAGCACTATACTACACCATTAGTCTTCAAATGAAAGAGCACAGCAATGTTTCATTTTCATTATTCCATTGTTGATGAATGATGTTCATAATTAGCAAGCAATGAAGCAACAGTTGGCCACTGTGCTTCTGCAGTTATCTTTGTATATGTGTTGACTTTAAAATGCATCAGTACATTGCTGTTGGTAAATGGTGCATTTTTATACCGCCTTTATCCAATGCGCTTTTACAGAGATTGTGCATTACATTCACCCATTCACACACCGATGCCGGAGGAAACCATACAAGGCACCAACCTGCACATCGGGAGCAATTAGGGGTTCAGTGTCTTGCTCAACGACACTTCTACACTAACTCTGGGGGAGCCCACAGGGTTCGAACTGGGAACCTTGCGGTTCTCATCCAGCCACTCTACCCCTGATCCACTGCCGTCTGCCGCCAGCCCCTGTTAACATTTGTGGTATTTTCTAAGCCTGTACTACTGTTGGAGTAATACTGTGTTGTTATTTTGGGGGCCCTGAGCAAGATGGATATGTTTCTACCCACACACATGCAAACTACGTGTGGGTGGAGTATATAAAGCAAAGAAATTAAATCTGTTTACTTGCAACCGTAATTATGTAAACAGATTAAGAATGTCTATGTATTATTAATATACATTTTTAATGGTAGTGTTCGAGTGATTCGAGGCCAGTGACGTGCCTGACGTAATGAAATCAATAAGGGAAGAGGGAAATATATTAGTCCCCAATCTTTGGGTGTTGACTGGTGTATGGTGTCTATTCGACGCTGCATAGACAATACTGCATAGACATGGCTCCCAATTAGGACAGAGGAAGTGTGAGTGTGAGTGAGAGAGAGAGACTGACTGCATTTGACTGATGTGTTTGCTAACTCTGGCGGAACTTTAATCCTCTGGATCAATTGTAATTACCTCACATCTACTTTTTTGTGTTGGTTAATTGGCTTTATAACTGCAATGGCATTGGTTTATTGGCAACAGAACCATGAAGATCAATGTTTGTCAGCAACACTATATAAAAAGCAAGGCTTTTGCACACAGGAGCGTAGGAGAGGGACGAACAAGCAGTGTTTTTTTTGCAGCAATTTTAGTTTTAGTCATAGTCTTTTGAATAGTTTTCATTTAGTTTTAATCACATTTTAGTCACCTGGAATGTTTTAGTGTTAGTCTAGTTTTAGTCGACTACATCCACGGTTGATTTAGTCGACTAAATGTATTTTGGCGGGCCTTGATGCCGTCCTAATGCCTGATTTTACACTTGCTGAAAATAGCCGATCTACAAGCTTGTAGATCTGCTATTTTCAGCTTGCAGTCAGTGAAAAAAGGTAGTTGACTTTTCTTTCCGCCATAGTTTACAACACTGCAACCAAGTGCCCGACGTCATGAAAAAGAACAAACACCCGCACACTGTCTTCAAATGCAGTGAAGAACTTGAATAGGGAAACAGCAACATTTTGGAATATATTTATAATATAAATCTTCATGAACAGAAATGAGAGAGCATCTTTTTGTAGGTTGTAGTGCTTTTCTGAGTACCCAAAGACGCTTGACAGTTAGACTAGTACATATCAAAACAAATAAAACTGTGATCTGTGACTGTCCAGAGTTATCAGTGCAGAGATCATGAATATCTATTCTAGGCCTAAGGAGAATACGAGGTCCAGTGTGTGTGTGTGTGTGTGTGTGTGTGTGTGTGTGTGACTGTGTGTGTGTGGGGCCTGACACATGCCGAGTGAAATTGAACGATTTTGTGAAACTTAATTTGATAATAGCGGTTATATTAGAAAATCACTAAACTCAGTTAAAAAATAATATATTAAAACACAATAAAGAAAAAGGATTTGAGCGTGCGCTACTTTGGCCATAAATAGCTCTAAGGAAGAGAATGAACCCGCAGTGATCCCCGTCCGGGTTAAGAAAGCGGTTATTGTGGACCACCCCCGACTCGACCCGTGTTCCTGGGAGCACACATCAAAGAGTCCTCGTGATTCTGCCACGTACGGAACATTTATATATATTTATGTTTTGCAAATATCATTCCAGATGAATTGATTTATTATTGATGGAGCGATCATTTTGCAGCGCAAATCTAAAGGAATGGATGACCAATGGCACTCCCAGCAGTATAGGACCTGTGGACAGTGGAAGCGGTTGGCGGCATCTTTTTTTGGGGGGGGGGGACACATGATGTACAGTAGGAGCCTAATACGATGAGGTCAGTGATGACAGAGGGGGTAAAGAATGTAGAATAATTGTTATTTTGATCGTTTGCCTGTTGTGGTGCGGGGGAATGGCCATGTGGAGGGGGGGGGGGGGGGGGGGATTAGTTCTAATTGGCGTCATGTAGTGTTCGACTCAGTAAACCGACAGGTTATGTTCGTGGCCAGTAGTTAATTCCCCTTATAATTTAGGTCAGTGGTTTTCAACCAGTGGTCCTTGAAGGGGTTCCAGGTGGTCCCCAGCTAAATGATGGAAAGTTGGTAACCAAATGGACCCTTATAGATGACTCTTGAGAGTGTAAAATGAGTGTAAAAAAATACGGGTCCATTTGGTTTCATTTTACACTCTCAAAGAGTTTGATTACTTTTTAAACATCTGCCTAACTTAATTTACAAGAAGTCTACACAATTAAATAATGTAGAAGAATTGTTATTTTGATCCTTTGCCTGTTATCTCTCCTTATGGTAAATGGTAAATGGTGCATTTATATAGCGCCGCTTTACATAGATTGTGCATTACATTCACCCATTCACACCGATTGCAGCGGAAGCCATGCAAGGTACCACTACCAACCAGCACATCGGGAGCAATTTGGGGTTCAGTGTCTTGCCCAAGGACACTTCGACATGTAGACAGGAGGAGCCCGGGATTCGAACCGCCAACCCATGGATCATTGGACGGCCTGCTCTACCTCTTGAGCCACAGTCGCCCCATAGCCACATCCAATCCAATATGACTTGTATAATTTGCCATACTGTATCATATTGCATTGCATGTGTGATGAAATGTATTAGTATTACTTAGGTTGCTGCAGTCTTTATTGCACTTGCACCTGGTGACCTCTAGGTGTCAGTGTCCATGTGGACAGGGACGCCCCGGTCAGTACCTATAGAGGCCAGGCGTTCCCAAACTTTAAGGACCCCCAAATCGACACTAATCAACCCCCACTGATTCAATCCAATACAAGTCATATTGGATTGGCTGTGGCTATGGACCCCCATTTGAAAAGATATGCCAGGGACCCCCATGAGAAGGTTTTTTACAGCTCTAGCAGTGATTCTCAACCGTTTTCAAGGACCCCCAGGTTTGACCTGCATTAGGCTACGGACCTCCATTTATTGGCATTTCTATCTGTGTGTGTATATTGTAAAATCAATGTTAATTCAACTCTGAGAGTGTACAGTTACAGACCCATAAAGGGTCCATTTGGTTCCTAATTTTCATTTAGCTGGAACTCTCAAGAACCCCTAGGAGCCCACTTTGGGAGCCACCAGCCTAGGCAAACTGACCCACATAGCTGCAGGACTGTGAGCCACAGTGGTGAGAAAACATATTCTGAATAACAAATGTACGTATTTCAATATCTTTTTGTTTTTTTACCGTAACCACTTGAACCCCAGCATCCATATTGTGGGGGTAACATTAGCCAAAGCTATCTGATCTACAAGCTCACATCGGCTTGTACATCAGCAAGGATATTTGGCGTAGAGGGACAAAAGCAGTACAAAAGTACACACAGCCAACTCAGCTCCTTTTCACTAAAAACAGAAGGTCTAGAGGTCTGGTTAAAACATCACCCCCCTTTTGTTGTTTTAAGGATAATGTTAAAGTCCAGCTATTGAAAAATAGCAGATCTACAAGCTCATAGCGCGGCACCGCGCTATGTAGATCTACAAGCTTGTAGATCTGCTATTTTTGAAAAATCTTTCAAATGTGGCGCAAATCTTTGAATATATATTCTTTCACAGCAAAAGTTTTTAACTCAAATCGTTGCTTCTGGAGGGGTCCCTGGAACAACATATTTTCAGATGGGGGTCCGCCACAGCCAAAATTCCTTGACATGGAAAAGTTTGAGAACCACTGGTCATAGTAACATAGTATTTTCAGAAAACGGTTAGGATTCAGAAGCCTTTTTTTATCAGCCTCAGGTCTAAATGGGTTAATGAATAAAATGTACTTTTGTACAATCTGTATGTTAGAGTATGTTAATACAATATAACTTATCTCTTTTCTCTTAACTCTAGCATCTAGAATCTGGATGTCTCATAGAAGAACAGGGAACTTTGATACAATCTAGATCGTATCAAAGGTCATGTCTCACATGGACACAGGACGCACATTTCACACAAAAGTAAGTGTGTGTGTGTGTGTGTGTGTGTGTGTGTGTGTGTGTGTGTGTGTGTGTGTGTGCGCGCACATCTGGAATGTGAACCCTGTACAGTATGTAAGGAGATTGATTGATTGAAGTATTGATTACCAGCTTGCAGAATGGGTACATTTCACATGAAAGCACAACTCAATACAAAGACTGTGGACGACACACAAAAAAAAACAGGAAATCAAAGGGAAAAGAAACACAAGGGGGGGGGGGGGGGGGGGGAGTTTGGAATTGCAGCCGTCCGTATAAGTGTCCTTTGAGAGAGGATTTTAAGGAGTCGAGAGATTCGCATATGTCTTAATGACTGTTGGTAGGGCGTTACACATTTCGGTGGCATAGGGGCGAAATTAATTTAGTGGTTTGTGAACTGAGTGGAGAGGAGGAGAGGAGAGAGGGTCAGTGGGGGGGAAAGGAGGAGGGGAGGTAAACCCTATATTTATACTTTTCACACACACACACACACACACACACACACACACAGAGTATACACACACACACAGAGTATACACACACACACAGAGTATACACACACACAGAGAATACACACACACACAGATAATACACAGGTTTGAACAGGCTGGGAAAGCCTGTAAGACAGAGATAGAGAGCGAGATAGAGAGCGAGAGACAGAGAAAAAGATCTAGCAAGCTGATAAGAGAGGAGGAGGAGGAAGAGCGAGAACACCCACAGACGAGTGCATGTGTGTGTGTGTGTGTGTGTGACAGAGAGAGAGAGACAGACACGTGCTCGGGGAACAACAACACAGACAGACAGACACATCGCAGCACAGCCAGGGGATTGAGGAGAAAGTGTTGAAGTGAACAGTGCAGAACAGCAGCCGGGGCTGCTGGAAGTGGTTCAGGGCTGTCTGACTGACTGACTGACTGACTGAGCGCTGCTATGTCTCTCCAGGGGAAGGTGGCTCTGGTGACGGGAGGCGCTCAGGGCATCGGCAGAGCAGTGGTGGAGTCCCTGCTGGGGAGCGACGCCAAGGTTAGTGACTGTCTACTAGCCTACTGTGTGTCTACTAGAGTCTACAACACAGATTTACAAACTGTCTACTAGCCTACTGTGTGTCTACTAGAGTCTACAACACAGATTTACAAACTGTCTACTAGCCTACTGTGTGTCTACTATAGTCTACAACACAGATTTACAAACTGTCTACTGTGTCTACTATAGTCTACAACACAGATTAACACCTTTAATTGTCTACAAAGTCTGTCTGCTACAGCTAGCAAAGGCAAGGTTAGGTTAGTGTACCGGTACATTCAGTATACATTGAACAACACATTAACAGCTTTAGAACTGTCTACAAACTGTGCTGCTACAGCCAGGGTTAATAGCTATACACGTAACAAATAGAAGAGCAAATAATTACAATTTAAATTAAAATCGGCATGAGAAAACATACGTTTACATTGTCAAAGCAAGTGTCAAACTACAATAAAAGCAGTTGAAAAATGGGGAAAGTCACGTTTCGAGCCGATTATGGCTCTTCCTCACACTGAGGAAGGATAAGATGCTCGAAAATGACATTTCTGGTTGTTATCCTTTGGATCATTATATTCCAGTGTCTCTAAATGTCTTCTGAGTTTATTGTAAGCTACAACAATCTTTCACTGTCTGTCTACAAACTGCCCTGCCCTGAGGAGCAGCACCTGGCCAGGGTTGGTAGCTAGCCTTGTCAGTGCTTCCCACAGTGGGGTCCGGGGACCACCAGGGGTCCTTGAGGGAGTTCCAGGGGGTCCCCAGCTAAATAGTTTGGAACCAAATGGACTATAACGGGTTCATTTGTACACTCTCAGAGTCAAATTAACTTTGATTTTACAATATGAATTGGGTGTTCCAGAGATATAAATGCCATTAAACATTAATTTAATATATATTTTTTCAAATGGGGGTCTGCAGGCTAATGAGTATCATTTTGGGGGTCCTTGACATGAAAAAGTTTGAAAACCACTCCTCTAAGCGTTGGAATTTGGAACCCCAGCCATCATCCCTATAATATTCTGGGGGAGGTGGGGATAGAAGATCTAAGCTCAGTTTATACACAATTAAAGGTGGGGAAAGTGGTTAAAATGTTATTATTGCTATATTTGCTATATTCTGATAGTAATCATTGCTATAGACTAGTGTTTGTTCAGATTACAGGGGTCTCCCTGTCCCTCCAGTTCTTTAACAAACAAACATTACATTTTCAGGTAGGTGAAGAAATGTCATCCAATTATCATCTTTTTATAGTGTTCCAGGAAAAAAAACCTAGAAATCAGGCACATGCTCAGGTGCGTAGGCCAGTGGACATCATTGGAAGGAATAGAATTAATGCAATGTTTCAGGCAGTTAAAATTGTGTGTGCTCATTTCTATGTGTCATCACTTACAATTCCACATGTTTAATCTGTATCCTGACTGAGTTCTCTATCCTGATTGGATAACCTCGGTATCCCAACCTGAAAATGCATTTTCTGTTCAATCAAAAGCTGGAGAGACATGGAGACTCGTGTTGCTGAACTAACACTCTATAGCATTGAGTATAGAGCTTTTCAAACACTTATTTCAGCCAAATAATAAAACGTACCCTACCTTTAACTGTCTGTAAACCGCACTGCTGTGGAGCACTGGCAAGGCTTTTCACTACAACAAAACACATGGGGGAGAGTCGAGGAAAGAGGCAATGTGCTTTGACTTGATCATACATACTAGGTTTACATAATTGACATTGTCTTAAACATAAATGCACTGCAGACACTAAACTCACTGCCACTGTTGTTGCTGTTCGTCATAGGTGGTTCACTTGTACAGAATTGTAGTATAGGGCGGGTTGGAAAAGTGATGCAAGGTGCAAAGCTCACACGAGAGAGTCACTGTGCAAAGTGGGTTCCATGGGTAATACTTGAGTTGCACAGACATTCATTCAGAGGATTGTTAGGCTGTATTATAGCTACACCAATGAGTGGAGTGCACATTTATTCCCATGCACATGACAACTAACTGTGCACGTGCACTGCTGCACCTTGTTTTATGACCCCCCCCGCCCCTCCCGATAGTGTATGCCACATGCTGCAATGCATTCATTCATCCCCACCATTCTTATCTAGCTACACATTGTTTGTCTTTCCATAATTCAAACCAGGCGTTGGTCAATGCAGCTACAAATATTAGTTTCCAATTGCAACCAGCTCAGACGTCTCAGACTATGGTTTGGTACTTCCAAGTGGGGTCGTGGGAAGTTGAATTGGCAAATGATAAAAAAGGTTAAACATCCCATTGAGTCTGAGACTCGTGTGACTCTTTATTATTATTATTAAGGTTCTGGCAAACTTATATATAGGCCTATATAGTTTTATTCCATTTAGAAATGAGCACAGGAACACTTAGTAGCTCGTACACTATGTTGGTAAGAAAAAATCAGCAGAACATTCAAATATCCCTCATGAAACTGGGTCCCATTTTAGAGCCCCCAGAACAAGCCCATATAGATGTCTGGTGAAAACCTCATAGGTTCCAAACAGTTAGCCTTTTTTTCACGATAGCGATGTGACCCATTTTCGAGATTGTAGATCTGTAATTTTGATACTTTTGGGTGTCAGTACTGTTGTATGATCAAGTAGGGCATATTTGTTTTTTATTAAATAAAAAAAGTTAGAATATGGAGATAAGAGGTTGCTGCTTGATCGCATCAATGTATTTTAATAGTGAAGTGTTGTTTTACTTACAGTATATGTAATTTAGAACTGACATACTATAGTTTACTGAGACACTACACTGTCTCTGCATTCTTATATTTACTGGGACGCTACACTGTCTCTCTGCATTCTATGATCCTATAGTTTACTGAGACACTACACTGTTTCGCTGTATTCTATGATCCTATAGTTTACTGAGACACTACACTTTCTCTTTGCATTCTGTGATCCTATAGTTTATTGTGGCACTACACTGTCTCTTTGCATTCTGTGATCCTATAGTTTACTGAGACGCTACACTGTGTGTCTGCATTCTATGATCCTATAGTTTACTGAGACACTACACTGTCTCTCTGCATTCTATGATCCTATAGTTTACTGAGACACTACACTGTCTCTCTGCATTCTATGATCCTATAGTTTACTGAGACACTACACTGTGTGTCTGCATTCTCTGATCCTATAGTTTACTGAGACACTACACTGTCTCTCTGCATTCTATGATCCTATAGTTTACTGAGACACTACACTGTCTCTCTGCATTCTATGATCCTATAGTTTACTGAGACACTACACTGTGTGTCTGCATTCTCTGATCCTATAGTTTACTGAGACACTACACTGTCTCTCTGCATTCTATGATCCTATAGTTTACTGAGACACTACACTGTGTGTCTGCATTCTATGATCCTATAGTTTACTGAGACACTACACTGTCTCTCTGCATTCTATGATCCTATAGTTTACTGAGACACTACACTGTCTCTCTGCATTAGATGCATGTGCTCTGGATAAGAGTGCTACATGTCTAAATTGTGATATCCAGCGACTGTGCTGTTGTTTGGTTTGTATGACACTGCTCTGATATATGAGTCATTAGTCTCAGGTTTCAGGAAACTAGCCGTGGAAATAATGGCATAGTATTATAGTTGCAACCGTCATTGTTTCCCTGTCATTCCTGTTTTCTCTCACCTGCAGCCTCAGCTATGGCAGAAAGAATGTCAGAGGAAATCTGATTTAGTGTAATTCTTGTCAAAGATTGTGTGTAGATCTTATCTTCCTCTTCCACTGCTGACAATCTGACATTTGGGGAAATAAATAAAGAGAACTTTTGTTTTTCACCCAAACAATCAACATAGTTTTTCATGACATAGTTAATCTGTGGTATTTAGGCCATCAAACACACACACACACACACACACACACACACACACACACACACACACACACACACACACACACACACACACACACACAGTATATAGGTGTGTGTGTACCCTACAGGTGTGTGTGGTGAACTGAACGTGTGTGTGTACCCTACAGGTGTGTGTAGTGGACCTGAACGTGTGTGTGTGTGTGTGTGTGTGTGTGTGTGTGTGTGTGTGTGTGTGTACCCTACAGGTGTGTGTGGTGAACTGAACGTGTGTGTACCCTACAGGTGTGTGTGTGTGTGTGTGTGTGTGTGTGTAGTGGACCTGAACATGTGTGTGTGTGTGTGTACCCTACAGGTGTGTGTGGTGGACCTGAAACAGTGTGTGTCAGGCCTGGACGCTGCTTTCGGAGCGGGGAACTGTTGCTTTATCCAATGTGACATCACGGACGAAGAGAAACTCACAGGTATTCATTCTGTATACTGGCACTGCAAGCTCTTAATTGTCCTTATAGCTGCCACTTCAATCCTTTTGCAACCAGACCTTATTTTCATGATATTTAGGACACTTAAGAAACACTTTCCTGTTTGTAATATGTCTTGAAATGTGGTCTCACTTCCTTTCTGGATGGACTACATGTTGCATCAGTGAGACATCCTGCTTTACCCTAAAAATGCACCACAAAGTGACCTACAGTACCCTACAGTCTGTGGTGCTCGGCGGAACATCGCTTCTATGCATTGACGTTGTGTGTAATCGCGCCGATCAAACAAGCAAACAAACAAGCAGGAATAGATACCTGCTGGTTTACAGTGAACCAGTTAGTCTGCATTCATCTGCTGTTAACTACTGCAGGCAACACAGTTTCACTCATATTGAAACTCAAAAGCTCAGATAACACTTGTTTCCTAGAAGCTGTTCGCCCCAGCTGTGCCGTCATCATGACATTTGCCTTATTACAGTATCTGTGAAATCCACACAGACCACACATTACCTCTGCTGCTTGTTTACAATACCTCACCTTTATACCCGAGGGCAGACTCAGGGAATGTGTGTGTGTGTGTGTGTGTGTGTGTGTGTGTGTGTGTGTGTGTGTGTGTGTGTGTGTGTGTGTGTGTGTGTGTGTGTGTGTGTGTGTGTGTGTGTGTGTGTGTGTGTGTGTGTGTGTGTGTGTGTGTGTGTGTGTGTGTGTGTGTGTGTGTGTGTGTGTGTGTGTGTGTGTGTGTGTGTGTGTGTGTGTGTGTGTGTGTGTGTGTGTGTGTGTGTGTGTGTGTGTGTGTGTCAAAAAGTGTCATTGTCCCACAATGAACCCCTGAAAGCAACAGGCACGTGGAATGCAGTTCTGCTAAGCACACGACGTGTGCGCGCGTGTGAGAGAGAAAGATTTGGGTTGGATTAGATATCTAGAAGTTAGTTTTAGGGATTAGAGATAGTCATATTCCTGATTTACACTTATGGTTAAAAATAGCAACAAACACAAAATGGCATTCATAAAATCACTGTCCACTGTCCTCACAAGTATACAGTGATATACGAACCTGTGTGTGTGTGTGTGTGTGTGTGCGTGCGTAGGCGGGCGACACGCGCCTGTGCGGCGCATCATGTGCAGACATGCATGCATGCGTCAGTGTGTATGCGTGTTATGTGGTGGACAGGTTGGGACACATAGCTGGTTTACAACCTGTGGTTCCTGTCGTACGTCGAGTCATTCATGGAAAGCCCATGCAGCCTGTCTGTCTGCAGCCTGTCTGTCTGCATGCTTAGATAAACAAGCAGTGTGTTCGGCAGGCGCTCTCTAAACACATACGTAAGGACACACTCTCTGCTGTAACCTCCTGTGGTGGAAGAAGTACTCAACATTTTCTACTTGAGTGAATGCCGCGCTACCAGCTTGTAGATCTTTGAAAATCTGGTGCAAAAATACTTATTCTTTCAGACTAAAGACAAGGCGGCGATCCAAGCACTCAAAAGGTTAAAAATTAGGAGAGGGTGGATAAAAATAGATGTACTTTCTTTATAAAAGTTAAAAGAGGCCGACAAGTTTCGACTCTAAACGAATCAGGGTAAGTGCATTCTTTCAGAGTGACCGTTTCTAACTAAAATCTTTGCTTCTGGGGGGGCGGGGGTCCCTGCTGGAACAACACATTTTCAGATGGGAGTCGGCGGCCAAATATATTTTGGGGGTCCTTGACATGAACATTTTCTGAGAACGAAACCTAGGTTTTTCAGAAAACTGTCTAAATGAGTTAAGTTTCCACCACTTACTGGTAACCTCTGCGCAGCTGCAGCAGCAAGCAGTGCGATCAACAAGTACATACTGTACCACAAACTACAAACAACCACCCACGCAAAAACAACCCTGCTAGCATTCCGGATACTGGCGTCAAGGTTTCTTTATTGGTCACACCAATATATGTCAGACATATATAGGGATGGAATTTTGTTTCCCTCTCATCCACGGTGCAATAAAACAAAACAAATGAAACGAGTAACAGTAGTGCAACAGATTAAAAGGCAATAAAGTGCAATGATAAAAAATACCTAAACATTTAAATTAATTGTACTGTACATGTGCAAAGAGAGAGATGGTTTTACGCACAAGAGTTAAATTATTGCATCTGCATTACTTAATTACTTTAGTAATTAAGTAATGCAGATATAATTACCATTAGTAAGAAGGCTGCACTATTAGAGAATGTAGAGGAATTGTTACTTTGATCAACGGAACAAGGACTAGTCTGAACAACGTACTGCACCCATGTGCAGGTCATGTTCAAAAGTTAATCTATGATGGGGGCACGGTGGCACAGTCGGTATAGTGCTGTCGCCTCATCACTACAAGGTCCTGGGTTCGATTTGTGGGTTCGGAGTTTGCATGTTCTCCCCGTGTCCCCTAGGGTAGGTAGTACCCTCACAAAAAACATGCAGTGATCCTGGTCTCTAAACTGCCTCCCCCTGGCCAGCCGGGGCGCCAGATGGAGGGCAAAGGAACTGGTTGGAATAACGTGCTCCTTCCACACACTACATCCAACCGGGGAAACTCCCCCCTATGTCAGGTGAAAATAAGCAGCCTCCTCATGGACTCCTCATGCATTTAAGGAAGAATTAGGTCAGTCCGCTGCCCTCCCAAGGTTGGCAGAGGGAGCGTATAGCGCCCAGGATTACATTACATAATTGCCACTGGGTAAAAAAATATGTTATGTTAATAGGTTACAAAACGCATAGAAACAAAGTGAATCTATGATTATGATGACAGTGCTGAGCTGTGTGCAGGTCATGTTCAAAAGAAAAGAGCATTCTGTTCTTCTAGATAAGACCTTCAGACTCCAAGCCCCTCCTTACTCTGCATGGCACAGTGACCTCGCCTCTACTACTCTGCAGTGGTGGAAAAAGCTTTTTTTTACTTAAGGCGAGACACCCCAGGTGAATAGGGAAAAAAAGTTAAATAATAGCTATCACAATGAAACTTCTCCAGTTGATTACTTATATTAAAACTAAGATTTTTTGTATTACAAGTTTTCTGAAATTATATGTTTAAATATGCAAATTAGGCATTATATGCGCTAATTTGCATACATTTCGGGACGATAAATCTGAAGATCGGATAAAGCCAGGTTCAAAATGATCATTTCATTTTGTTGACACATTAGAGACAAAGAAAATTACACATGGGATTTTTGATATCTCTAATTATCACTCCACAAATCAGAAAATAGTGTCAACAGGCATAAAAAACCCAATTTTCGGCATTTTTTTGGTATAAAATGTGATGTAAATCAGGCTGTGAATGATATATCAACAAATCCATGTGTAAATGTCTGCGGAATATAGTTATGAATAAGACTGGAAAGTTTGGTGTATGTGAGTTCAACTGAAGTGGAAATTCTTTGTCCCAAGTATGAGGAAAACTCATTTTGAGAAAACGGCCTTTAAAGATTTGTATTGTAAAATTCCAAAACGTTTTATTTGAAGCCACTATTTTGAGACAAAATATCTCATCCAAACCTTGGCAACAACATATAATGGCATATATCATTGGAAAGGTCTGGACCTCAAGCTGACTGTGGTCTGATCCAAATATGGTCACTTCCTTTGTACCAACAACCAATCATGAAAATAGAGATGGTGGCTTTTCACCCCGAAAAACGAGCTGTCATTGGCTAAAATAAACTATCCAACTAAACATCTAAATCTGTATTTTTAATGTGTATTTTGCTTTAGTTTGAAAGAAAACATGTTTAGGAAGCAAAATAGCAAAAAAAAAAAAAAATGAAAAATCATGATTTCACCTGGGGTGTCTCACCTTAACCCATTTAGACCTGAGGACGATAATACAAATGTCTTCTAAATCCTGAAAGTTTTCTGAAAAAGCCTATGTTTTTACGTCAGTGGGTCTCAAACATTTTCATGTCAAGGACCCCCAAAAATAATATGTAATTGGCCCCCGACCCCAATCTGAAAATTTGTTGTTCCAGAGACCCCCCCAGAAGCAAAGATTTGAGTTAAAAACGTTCGCTCTGAAAGAACATATATTCATATAAGATTTGAATTCGAACTGTACTTAAGGGAAAGTACAAAAGTATTCGCATCAATATGTACCTAAAGTACCAAAAGTAAACGTAGGCTACTACTCATTATGCGGAATGTCCCGTTTCAAGTTATCAAACGTTGAAAAAATCTTTTGGAAAATAGCAGATCTACAAGCTCACAATGTGTCGCATTAATGTATCAAGAATGTTGCTTTATTCTAATGTATGTAACTGATTTATGAATGGCAGAAAAGCCTGATGTCCTCAGCGACTTGCATTAGCTTTGTTTTTGTATGTGTGTGCATATTTTACGAGATGTATTTGTTGTTAGTCACATTGTTGATTAAATGAATAGAGGGTATGAGTGTGACATCATCATCACCCGGAAGTTATGCGGGAACGCCTAATGAGTGGAAAAAACACTACTTTCTTTTCTTTTTTTTATAATTTTTATCCCACAATTTTGCAACCCAGTTTTTTCACCCAGTGCCAATTATCTAATGTAATCCTGGGCGCTACACTTCCTCTGCCAACCTGGTGGGGCAGCATACTCATCTCATGCCTCCTTCCATGCATGAGGAGTCCAAGCTGCTTCTTTTCAACCGACAGGGGGGAATTTCCCTGGCCGGACGTAGCGCGTGGAAGGAGGAACACGTTATTCCGACCAGTTCCTTTCCCCTCTGCAGGCGTCCCGGCTGGCCAGGGGGAGGTAGTTTAGAGACCAGGATTACTGCATGTTTTTGTGAGGGTACCTACCCTAGGGGACACAGGGAGAACATGCAAAAACACACAGAAAGGCCCTTTCGCCAACCCCGCCTCGGGTATGGGCACTGCGGAGGAGGGAACACGCCCACAGTGTCCCCAGCGGGAATCGAACCCAGGACCTTCTAGAACACTACTTTCTGGCCTTGACAGCCCATAAATCCAAACGGAAAGGTCCTATCTGATTGCATTAGACGATGTTAAGCGACGTTAAACTCACTTTTCCACTCACTTTGCCACTCGATTTGCCACTCAATTTCCCATTCACTTTATGCATGTGCATACCCTCTATTGAGACACATTTACCAATTCCAGTCTGTAATCACCCATCGGATGTGATGTGAGGTGATCAGTTGTGATTAGGTGCACCTGTACTATCACCACCACTCCTTAAGTTCAAAATGGACTGACGTTCAGAAACTCTCCACACTGATGAAGGCTGGATAGCCCAAACGTCCGTCATTCCATCATGCAATAATAAAAATCACACCCGTGTGAAGTGAGGGGCGCTAATATATTAAAGTCTAACTCATGTTGATTAGGTGATGTAATGGTGATGTAAAACAAGTGGTGCCAACACAAACATGAAACGCCATTAACAATAAAGAGACAATATGACGTACTGAGGGACAATAGTCTTGGTGTGTGCGACCCATTACCTTTATTTCCATAATATGAAAGTACAATATTTGCCTCTGAGATGTAGTGGAGTAATTACAAAAGCATTAGAAATTGTAAACAAAAACGTAGAATGTTAAAATGCCTCCAAATGTAACTTAAGTACAGTACTTGAGTTGTATGAGTACATGTACTTAGTTGCTTTCCACCACTGCATTTGCAAGAGAATAAAATGAAGTCTTGCATGCTGTGCTGTAGCTCTAGGAGAAAACGTTTAATTAGGACACATCATTCTGTGTGCTTGTAGCAACGTTTAATGAGGACACCTCAGTCTGTGTCCTCATTAAAAATGTTTTCTCCATGGAGCTTCAAGCACCATGTACAGACCTTTCTTCTCTTGCGGTGTGTGTGTGTGTGCACCTGTCAGGACATTATGTTTGTGCATTTAGCCTAATTGCCCAAGTCATATGTTGGCCAAATGCACCAAGTCTCTGTGTGTACGTATGTATGTCTGTAATCCACATACCTCGAAAACCGTTCACCCCACCGATTTCCGGTTGTCTCTGGAGTTGGCCTGTTCTGACATCACAACACTTCATATTTGGGCATATATGAATAAAGGATATAGAATATATTTATATATATTCCTAATATAGGAATAAAGGGACACAGAGAGACAGATACATAAATCTCCATATATGGGCATAAAACGTACAGAGACAAATGGGTGGAACATCGAGTGCCGCACTACGAGCTTGTAGATCTGCTATTTATGAAAAATAGAAAAATGTGGCGCAAATCTTTGAATATATAGTCTTTCAGAGCGAAGGTTTTTAACTCATATCTTTGCTTCTGGGGGGGGGTGTCCCTGGAACATAATATTTTCAGATGGGGGTCGGCGACCAATTACATATAATCTTTGGGGTCCTTGACATGAAAAAGTTTGTGCACCCATTGACATAGAAACTTTTAGGATTTAGAAGACATTTTTCTTTTTTTAATCGGCCTCAGTCCTAAATGGGTTAAGGAAAGCATTGCTGGACATGCTGACTCACAGCTTGCTGGCATGTCGCTGTCCATTGTCTGTACGTGGTGCTCAACCCTTCACCAATCATTGTACTAACTAGACTCTTTACAGGATTACAGATATTCCAATGACAGAAACCGCGTTTAGAATGACATTCAGGAAGAAGATGGTGCCTCGTATTGAAGCCTGTTCATTTGCACTGTGTTTCAGAAGATGGTGACTCCTATTTAAGCCTGTTTGTTTGCACTGTGTTTCAGAAGATGGTGACTCCTATTTAAGCCTGTTTGTTTGCACTGTGTTTCAGAAGATGGTGACTCCTATTTAAGCCTGTTTGTTTGCACTGTGTTTCAGAAGATGGTGCCTCGTATTGAAGCCTGTTCATTTGCACTGTGTTTCAGAAGATGGTGACTCCTATTTAAGCCTGTTTGTTTGCACTGTGTTTCAGAAGCCTTCCAGAAAACGGTGGATACGTTTGGGCGTCTGGACATTGTCATCAACAACGCCGGCATCACCAATGAGAAGAACTGGCAGAAGACCATACAAGTTAATCTGGTAAAAATTATAATAATCATAACAATAAAATAACAAGCATATCTCTATATTATTGTGGGCCTGTAAGGGCCGAAAAAAGCTTCTGCTGTTGTCTGAACAGTATTGAGAGTGAAACAGCCTCTGCTGTCTACTTACTCTAGAGACTCTCTCGCTGATTGCTTGGTTTAGCTGAACATTGTCTAGCCCAGTAGGTCTCAACCTTTTCAGCCCGCGACCCCCCAAAATAATCTGAACTGATGAATATTGTGATATTGCAATATTCAATATTATTGTGCAATATCTGTAACCAGGAATTATATTTTTATTCCAAAATCTTACAAAATGTTTTGTGTCATAAGTACATGAATCTTGCCTCCTCCAAACAGTAAAACACTGACTGCAACATTGCAACTTGTCCACAACTTGTCTGTCCACAACAATGGGTAGCCTACTACTGCTAGTACTAGGGCTTTAAGCAACTAGTCGACTATTCAACTAGTCGACTAGTAAATCCACTAGTCGACCTTGTTGGTACTAGTTTACCAGTTGATAAGGGAGGGGGGGGGGGCATTGAAGGGACATATGACAGAAGGGTGGAACAGGTATTCTGACACGGGTACAATGGGTATATAGACTGACATAGAAACATGGGTTTTTCTCAAAACTGTCAGGATATAGAAGGCATTTGTAGAATGGTCGTAGTAGAAGAACATGTAAGTAGTTTCTCCACCTCTGGTGTGTTCAGTAGAACATGTAAGTAGTTTATCCTCCTCTGGTGTGTTCAGTAGAACATGTAAGTAGTTTCTCCTCCTCTGGTGTGTTCAGTAGAACATGTAAGTAGTTTATCCTCCTCTGGTGTGTTCAGTAGAACATGTAAGTAGTTTCTCCACCTCTGGTGTGTTCAGTAGAACATGTAAGTAGTTTCTCCTCCTCTGGTGTGTTCAGTAGAACATGTAAGTAGTTTATCCTCCTCTGGTGTGTTCAGTAGAACATGTAAGTAGTTTCTCCACCTCTGGTGTGTTCAGTAGAACATGTAAGTAGTTTCTCCTCCTCTGGTGTGTTCAGTAGAACATGTAAGTAGTTTATCCTCCTCTGGTGTGTTCAGTAGAACATGTAAGTAGTTTCTCCTCCTCTGGTGTGTTCAGTAGAACATGTAAGTAGTTTCTCCTCCTCTGGTGTGTTCAGTAGAACATGTAAGTAGTTTCTCCACCTCTGGTGTATTTGCAGACGTCGGTGATCAAGGGGACGTACCTGGCTCTGGAACACATGAGCAAAGAACACGGCAAGGAAGGAGGGGTCGTTATCAATGTGTCCTCTATGGCAGGTACGCACACACATACCGTACACACACACACACCGTACACACACACCGTACACACACACACACACACACACACACACACACACACACACACACACACACACACACACACACACACACCGTGTACACACACACAAACGCACACACACTGTGCACACACACACACTGTGCACACACACACACCGTGCACACACACACACACACCATACACACACAGACTTCCGCTGACTTAGCAGTTCTACTTTACAAAAAAGAATGGTAAAGAAATTACGAGACAGTGTACGACCACTGGCCACGAAGGGTGGTTCTATATAGCACTCAATTGACAAATTACAAACTTTTAACAGGTAATACTAGTATTTTAGTATCTTTCTCACAAATGGTAATATCCTGACGTTTCCTCACCATGTTCCGTCCACACTTCTAGAAACATGCACAGGTGGATATACTTGCTTTAATAGACGGAGAAGACGAATGTCACGTGGAAGCAACTACTCCACACAGTCCACACGGTCTCCTGTAATCTGACATGCATGACAAGACCATGTCCATACAAACACAGCTTGTCCGCTGTTGTTATTAACATTTACAGCTCTGGTAGACATTATGATTAAAGTGTTAACCTACAGGGATGATGGAACGTGGCATTTTGGGCCCACAACAGTTGACATGTTGTGGGTTAAAATGTCAACTCATGTCATCCCTAGAGACACATTTCCAGACAATAGACCGTCAAAGTCCTGACGCCACTCGCTCATCCCCTGGTTCATGGACGTTTTTCTCTATGTAGAATAATTAATCGTCTCACATGTGGTCCAAAAATAAACAAACTGCCCGTATATGACAGTCAGTCCCTCATACTTGATACAGTCGGTTTCTAGTATCCATATGAGTGAGTGAAACGGCCGGGATAATTTTCTTATTTTTCAATCACAGTTCTTATATGAGGTGATCTAAAATCCCCCTATGGGGATTACAATGCAAAAGAAATGCATCCCATCAAACTTTCAAGATGCTGTTTTCCTCCCAGTGTGGAGGAAGAAGGTTTAGGGGTGGATGTTTACTGTGATCTCTCGCTCTTGCATGGACATATGGTTTATGTTGTGTGTATACAATTATAGATACCTTGGTTTATGTTGTGTGTATACAATTATAGATACCTTGGTTTATGTTGTGTGTATACAATTATAGATACCTTGGTTTATGTTGTGTGTATACAATCATAATACCTTGGTTTATGTTGTGTGTATACAATTATAGATACCTTGGTTTATGTTGTGTGTATACAATTATAGATACCTTGGTTTATGTTGTGTGTATACAATTATAGATATATACCTTGGTTTATGTTGTGTGTATACAATTATAGATACCTTGGTTTATGTTGTGTGTATACAATCATATATACCTTGGTTTATGTTGTGTGTATACAATCATATATACCTTGGTTTATGTTGTGTATACAATTATATATACCTTGGTTTATGTTGTGTGTATACAATTATAGAGTGATTCTCATATATATACCTTGGTTTATGTTGTGTGTATACAATTATAGAGTGATTCTCATATATATACCTTGGTTTATGTTGTGTGTATACAATCATATATACCTTGGTTTATGTTGTGTGTATACAATTATAGATATATACCTTGGTTTATGTTGTGTGTATACAATCATATATACCTTGGTTTATGTTGTGTGTAAACACTTATAGAGTGATTCTCAAAGCAAGTTGTCCCCCAAACAACCCCGTCTCCAGCAGCACTCCCTAAATACGATCACGGCACCAGCGAACGCCGGCTTGATCGCACAGCTGTATCCCCTCAAACCCCCTTAATTTATGCTCTGTTGCGCGCAGACCGAGAGCGGCCCGGGAAGAGCAGCTAGACCTCCGCGCTCACAGCGGCGGCCACGTCCAAAACAACAGGTTCTGTTGGGAATTGATTTCATGTGAATTGAGAACATGTGGTTAATCTCAACTGTTCTTTTGGCTCACCTTCGTGGCTCAGCCATGTGAACACTGCATGTGGTCAGATGGGAAACACAAAGAAGACTTATTTCTGAATACGCCAACTGAATACGGCCCCAAACTTTGCTTTCAAAGTCCAGAAAGAAATGACAAGGACTGGTTATATGAGAGTGGTGATTGAGGCTTAAACCATTAGAAATAACTTATGAGGGACATAGACAATATGATATTAAATATTGAAAACAGTTTTAAAATGCATGTTATTTGCGCTTTAAAACATCATGAAAATAGCCCGATCTACAAGCTCACAACACGCCATGTACGACACATTGTGTGTGAGCTTGTAGATCGGTCTATTTTGAGGAAGAAGATAAATAAAAAACATTTAAAAGCACGTCCTGTAATATTGTGTTATTTACAGATGGGGGTCTATGGCCAAACATACAGTATTAGTTTGGGGGGGGGGTCTTTGACAGGAAGAATGTTTGAGAACCACAGTTGTGTACAGTTGTGTGTGTGTGTGTGTGTGTGTGTGTGTGTGTGCGCGCACACTCCAGGGCTTGTTTTGTTATTGTAGCCTCCAGTAACACCGACCATATGGTACTCATTCACTGATCTGGAGGGATAACACTGTGTGTGTGTGTGTGTGTGTGTGTGTGTGTGTGTGTGTGCATGCGTGCAGAGTCCCAGCAATGATAACATAACTGTATACTGCGTGTGAATGTAGCATGTGTGTGTGCGTGTGTGCACTTGCATGCATGTGTGTTTGTGCGTCTGCGCGCATGCGTGTGCCATTCTTCAGATGTATTGAATACACAGACATGACTGAACACGGTCAAGCATACTCAGCGTGTGTGTGTGTGTGTGTGTGTGTGTGTGTGTGTGTGTGTACTCACTGTCGGTAACGGAGTGAGCATCGTGGCTACGTGAGGTCATACCTCTGTGCGTGCGTGCGTGCGTGCGTGCGTGCGTGCGTGCGTGTGTGCGTGCGTGCATGCATGCGGTGATAAGTCTAACGCTGCAGTGTTTGTGCAGAGCTGATATCATTGTTGACACACGGAGACTTTATCAGATCCATTTGGACGTGAACTCACCCACTCTGAGTGCACTGCCTTCTCTGGAGTCACACTTTGTTGCCTGGCAACAATGTAATCAACCAATAGCATGGAGGACAGAGACGGAGAGGGCTCAGACGCATCATTCAAAATCTTGATAGGGTTGCGTAAAGACCCCCCCTCCGCCATATAGCTGAGAGAGTTACGCCAGGGGTTAGTTTTTGCCTGGGGACCCCCGGAAATGCTTTGGCCATGTATTGTGTCCCACGCCACCAAACATTGTTTTCAACGAGGGCGGCGCAAATATCAGACATTTAAGTATTGCACAGTGACAACTAAAGTCTCTGTAATGTTTTTGTTGTACTATTACTAAAACTTATCTAAAATAAAGGGATTTAAGATCATTAAAGCTGGGCTGTTGCCTGAGTCCAGTGCAGCATTCTGCCAACTGTCGGTCCAGGACTTGTCACTCTTCGCCTAGCACTTCGCCAACAGAAGTCTATGTAGAAGAGCCGCCATTGGACCGCCATTGCACTGAAAACGTAATGGTTACATTATGACAACTAAATACATCCTCTAGCTACCTATAAAATAAGTTTAATAAATAAATCACATACCCAGCTGGGTAATTAGATGATAGGCATCAATAATATTGTCACGTTATGGATGCTATTTTTCAGTTGTATTATTTGTTTCTTCCACGGGATTAGTGGAATTATGCCTTTTCTTTGTCTAAAGCATCTTTTGTTTTGTCCCATTTCATTTTTATTTTACTTAATCATCTGTTTTTGTTTGAACATTAAACATTTGAAATCGATTTGATTGTTCACTTGAATTTAATTATTAATTTTTGTTTGATCAAGTTTAAATCATTTGAAAAATATTGCACTTTAATTTAAAAAGCAAACCATTTTTGTGTTTTCCTCTTTTGTATGATTGTGTATTTGTTGTCATGGTCGCAGCGTTCCTGCACTCTCCCCATCAACCGGTCTATACTGCCACCAAACATGGAGTCATTGGTTTCACCAGAGCTATGGCGGTGAGACACACTCCCACACACACCCACACACACCCACGCACACTCACACACACCCACGCACACTCCCACACACACCCACACACACCCACGCACACTCTCACACACACTCCCACACATACCCACACACACCCACACACACTCCCACACACACTCCCACACATACCCACACACACCCACACACACTCCCACACACACCCACACACACTCCCACACATACCCACACACACCCACACACACTCCCACACACACCCACACACACTCCCACACACACCCACACACACCCACACACACTCCCACACACACTCCCACACACACCCACGCACACTCCCACACACCCACACACACTCCCACACACACTCCCACACATACCCACGCACACTCCCACACACCCACGCACACTCCCACACACCCACGCACACTCCCACACACCCACGCACACTCCCACACATACCCACACACACACTCCCACGCACACTCCCACACATACCCACACACACACTCCCACACATACCCACGCACACTCCCACACATACCCACACACACTCCCACACACCCACACACACTCCCACACATCCGGTTCAGTCTCTATCCTTTTAATACTCTATGCCACACACCCACGCACACTCCCGCATGTGGCCCCCGGGCTGCCAGTTTGCCCATGCGTGTCCTACAAACCAGTGCCCACAGCCCTCCTATGAGACACAGAGTAGAAAAGAATTGCGCCATTTTTTCACGATTATTAGTGAGGACCTATTATATGAAGATAGGTTGAAAAGTGGTGAAGTGGTCCTTTAAACGGTGCATCTTTAATCAACTCTTCACCTGCCTCTCCAGGACGCGGCGTCTCTGGGAGACTACGGCGTCCGCATCAACGTCCTCTGTCCCGCCTTCGTGGACACGCCCCTCCTGCAATCCGTAGAGCACGAGGAAAACATGGGCAAGTTTGTCAAGTTCAAGGACGACTTCAAGCAGAGCATGAACAAGTTCGGAGTCTTACAGTAAGTGGAGGGCACGTCAAAGCGTGTGCGTGGCACACATTGTCATGCTTGTCACACTTAGGCTACTCTTTGCCCTTTATTATTCTTAAAATATATTTAACCTTTTCTTTTGCCAGGCCAGGTGAGTCATTAACACATTTTAAGTCACTCTAGTCTAGTTTGTTGCTTTTCAATTATTCAAAGGCTAAAATACTTTTGTTAGAACTATAGAAGGACTGTCATTGTGGAAAAAGCTAAAATGATGATGTATTGGTAAATTACATTGAGTGAATCTTGCAACTACAGCTTATGGAACTGAAGTCAAAGTTACATTAGACACAAGCCTATTTAGACACACAAAAGAAAATCTCCGATTTATTTCTCCCGATCCCGATCATTTGAAAATGACATTTCCGATCCGATCAGGACATCCCTATACTCACCTCATATCACCTCATCTGAGCTTCAATTCGGAGATTAACAGCGCTAAAGATCACGGCCATTACAGGAGTTGCCGTTGTAACTTTATATATTGTCAATTACTTCCATGAGAGGGGGAGAGGTGGTGGAGTTAGTTGCTTTAGCAGACATTTTGAGGGTCCAATGGACTTAAGAGGTTTTGTCCAAACTTCCAAAGCACTTTTTACTACTTTCCATTGGTTAAATATTTTTGAAACAATCAAAAACCTAAAAAAATAGTTATGAGGTTTCCTCCCGACAGCAACGATATGTGAAATACTCAATATGCAGCATGCTGCATCCCCCACAATCTCTGTCAACGTTTTTCTAAATGTTTCCAAAAAACAGCAGATCGGTAAGCTCCCACAATGCATAGTACCACATAATGCAGTGGTTGACCAACCCGGTCTCACTGTTACGACACAATTAGTCTAGGGGTAATTAAGTGTAACATTGAATGGACCGACAGGACACCAGCTTCAAAATGCGAACATTTATTTTATATATGGATGAATAAATAGGGAAAAGACGAATGTTTTTACAGAATACAGATTAAACTCAAAAGAAAACCTAACAAACAGACACAAAATAATACTACAACTAAAGCAAAACGAATTCCTTTCCGAAGGGAATAAATTAAGGAATAACTATAATCAAAAGTCCACAACTGTGTGGCGGCTGGGAGAGAGAGGGTTCCGGCCTGTCTCTCCGTTGTCTTCTTGGAACAGACTGACTCATATAGTGTAGGTGAGTAGGAAGAACCATGATCAGGAGCACTCCCACTCTAGACCGGCAGCCAGTCAGGGCCGATCACTCCCTGACAGACGGGCCAGCCTCATAGGTGTCAATTATGAATCAGTCCACCTGCGGATGATTAGGGAAAACACACACAGGCACCACTCCCCCCACCCTAGTACTGTGTAGTTGAGAACAATATGAGAACTTCTGATAAATATTCATATATATCCTCCCAAATATACACTATAATGATATAATGATCCCCGATCATCACACCCCCCAACCCAGAGGAAGGTTATGGGACATTCAGAACTTTCCTAACACCATCTCATTTAACATGCTCAGAATTTTCAAAAAAAACAAAACACACACACAGCCCTAAGGCAAGTGAAAAACAAAACAGAGTGGCAAAAGTAGAACAAACATCAGCGGCCCGCTTAGTACGTCAGAAATATAAGGACTAGCCAGAACTTCCTTCTCATTTATGACCATATGATTAATTTTATCCTACAAAACACATTTTTGAGCAAACATTTTTTCCGAATAGGCTATACCTATAGTTATGGGCACGCAACCCCAGCTGCAAATATAATTTAAAAGAAACCTGCAGAGGAATCTTGCAACATTACACCTAAGAAGAATACGAGATGACCAATAACTGTAGCTTACATAGCGCTTGAAAAATGCAACAAAACACATTTAGAAAAAAAAACTAAGCACGTTAAAATCCATTAAATGGAGACAATATAGAACCCATTTTACCTCATTCATTCATGTGTGGACACGTATGCTTGGCCAACTTAAGGACAAAGTCGACATATAAAACCAACCCACTTTAGTACGTCAGGCTAACACATAACCCTTCTCATTTTAGAATTAATTTCACCACCAATAAAATGTTTTCAGATCGGTACGTAAGGTTATCAAATAAATAACCTGTCTCACGTTAGAATAAATTTTACAACGAACGAAACTTGTTCATATCGGTCCGTAAGGTTATCAAATAAATAACCTGTCTCACGTTAGAACTATACAGTTTCAAAATACTAACAGGCCAGCATTCCACACAATGAATAAACTACAGATACTCTGAAACACTACTTTATAGCCCAATCCTTTCGGAGCGCAAAAGAAAGGATGCTTTAACAAGTTGGTTGAACACAACCACTGAAAAAGGGAAAAAACAAACAAACAAATGCAATCTCTCCCCTGTCAAGTGCGTCGCCCCTCCAACGGCACAGTTGACAGGAGGTAAACCAAAAAAAAAAAAAAAAATGTTATAGGCCTATCGAAACGAAAAAAATATATAGATCCTGCAATTTCACAAGAACTTACAAAACATTACTAACGGGGAAAAAAATAAATAAGCAAATGCACATCAGTGTAGCCTCCCATGTAGCCGCACAAGGCACGTCGCTAGCAAACGAGCCATGTCAAAACAAAAGGAGTAGCTACACCGCCAAATCAAAATGAGCTTTAAGCAAGCTCCCCAGAGCTCTGATTATTTTTACGTACGAGCGCAGGGCAAGAAGCAATCATATGCCCTTTTTCATGGCAATAATAACATTCCCGTGCCCCGCCAGATCCCTTGTCATTACCAGAATGTGAAACACTTTTTGCCGACACTTGCTTGTCACACTGTTTAGCCTTAGCCGCTCTCCCCGCACCAGGGCCAAAATCACGGCCCGGAGAGACAACTGAACGGTGTGCCAACTCAAACTCATCTGCGCAAACGGAAGCCTCTGCAATCGAGGTCACTTTACGTTCGTTTAGATAAATGACAATGCTCTCTGGTAGGCAACACTTGAATTCCTCCAGTAAAATCATTTCACCCAACTGCTCGAAAGTAGTCACATTGCTTGCTTTGCACCATTTTTTGAAGAGTGTCGCTTTCTCACGTGCACATTCTACATATGATTGAGTAAGAGCTTTATCAGCGGATCTAAAATTTTGCCTGTATGCTTCAGGAATGAGTTCAAATCCGCTAAGTATAGCTGCTTTAACAATATCATAATCCAAGCTCTCTTGCCCAGAGAGGTTGGCGCAGATGTCTTGGGCTTTTCCAACCAATTTACTTTGGACCAACAGGGCCCACATTTCTTTTGGCCACTTAACCGTTATAGCCATCCGCTCAAAAGCACAGAAAAACGCATCAATCTCACCTTCTTTGAAACTAGGCACCAGAGCGATCTGCTTGCTTACGTCGAATGCCGACTCTCCTCTGGAACCACCAGACGAACCTCTTGGTACCATGTCACCAAGTTGTGGGGGGGCAGCCGCCGCCGATGCCGACGACGACAGGTCAGGGTAGGCCCGGCCTAAGCGAATTCTCTCGATCTCCCGTTCCGTTTGGGCCAATTTGCATTCCTCGGTACGCAGCTCGGCCAATCTGATTTGAAGTTCCATTTCGCGAAGGCGTATGGCCCCCCTTACGTCCTGAGGACTCCCCCCCTCTACTTGCGAGTCGAGGTGCGAGCTCTGGGGCCGTGCCTCCCCAGAACCCCCGAGGCCCGCCGCTGAGGACGGACCAGGCTCCCCTTCGTCCGCCACAGCTAAGGCGTCGGTCACACCGACTTGACCTACTCCTGATGCCATAGTGATAATGCCGTGTGATAACAGCTGCTGCGACACAGCCAAGAAAATTGCTTCTTTTTTCCTGGTACCTTCAGGCAAAGGAACGTTGTACTGTTTAGCCACTGCCCACAACTCCCAGTATGTACACCGTTCAAGTTGTTCAAAAGTCAAGACATCCACGACCGCAGCACTCTGAAAGTCAGAGTCCATACTATACCGCCACCAAGCTCTTACTCAAGTGATGCAAGCAACGCGATTTACTTAATGAACTCTCCCCCGCACCACCAGTTACAAACAAAACAACAAAAAACAATCGAACTGACTTAACACTGTTTTTGTTCGGACGAGCCCCCAATATGTTACGACACAATTAGTCTAGGGGTAATTAAGTGTAACATTGAATGGACCGACAGGACACCAGCTTCAAAATGCGAACATTTATTTTATATATGGATGAATAAATAGGGAAAAGACGAATGTTTTTACAGAATACAGATTAAACTCAAAAGAAAACCTAACAAACAGACACAAAATAATACTACAACTAAAGCAAAACGAATTCCTTTCCGAAGGGAATAAATTAAGGAATAACTATAATCAAAAGTCCACAACTGTGTGGCGGCTGGGAGAGAGAGGGTTCCGGCCTGTCTCTCCGTTGTCTTCTTGGAACAGACTGACTCATATAGTGTAGGTGAGTAGGAAGAACCATGATCAGGAGCACTCCCACTCTAGACCGGCAGCCAGTCAGGGCCGATCACTCCCTGACAGACGGGCCAGCCTCATAGGTGTCAATTATGAATCAGTCCACCTGCGGATGATTAGGGAAAACACACACAGGCACCACTCCCCCCACCCTAGTACTGTGTAGTTGAGAACAATATGAGAACTTCTGATAAATATTCATATATATCCTCCCAAATATACACTATAATGATATAATGATCCCCGATCATCACACTCACCCAAACACGGTGAAATAGCACGGATTGGCATTTCTGTACACGCACGCCTAGAAAACCCCACAGAAATCTGTTCAGATGACACTGAAATGCTCCCCATAGACTGTGACGTAGACTAGGCCTATATGAGCTTGAATGTCAATGATAGAAAGTCAGGAAATTACTTTAATATTATAGTGTTTATTCCAGTGCTAGTCAGCTAATTAAATTCTGAGGAGCTGGAGGACTCATCCTTTCGATTTTGTTACATTTTTTGGAGCTACATGAAAACAAATAGCGAATGGCATGACGTCACTATCCCCCCCACCCCCCTTGCAAAATATATAATACAATAAAAACATTGTCCCCGCACTTTTGAGAGCCTGACGGCGCCCTTGGATATGTGTAATGTCCACAGAAGTGAACCTTTCAAGCCTGTTTTCTCAATTCGCTGTTTTTGCTGCAAGACGTTACTCTAAGGCTAAGCCATATCTCCAAAACTGGTGGGTCAAACTGAACAACCAATATGTCAATTTGAAGCTATGATTCCCTGCTTTCATATGACGTGAAAAAAGAAAACGAAAATTTAACAGGAATTTCAATGACTTAGCCTCGGTTAGAAATGGTCACAAATGTGGGAACCCTTGTAGTAATACCCTCCACAGTACACTGTACTGGACATGAGACATGCTGTGACCACAACCAGCTGACATGAAGTGTGTCACTGAATATACACGGAACCTCCTCTCCGCACATGCACACGCACGCAAGCATGCAAACAGCTAAAACATGTGTGTGCATGTGATTGTGTAAATAAGGCATTCCGGCATCTGTTGTTTGGGTCACTTGTTTACGCAGGAAATACCACTGCTAATTACTGAGACTGTATCGTGTACTCTCTCTCTCTCTCTCTCTCTCTCTCTCTGTGTGTGTGTGTGTGTGTGTGTGCGCGCGCGCACACGCGCATTTGCGCGTGAGTGTGGCTGCAATCGCTGCATGCACACGTGAAATTAACGTTTTTAACGCAAATCTTTGCTTCTGATGGGTCCCTGGAACAACATATTTTCAGATAGGGGTCAGTGGCCAATTACATATATATATATTTTTTCATTGTGTCCTTTCCGTGTCCTGTGCAGACCGTCGCTGATAGCGGATGGGATGATGAGGATAATCAGTGACAACACACTGAACGGCGCCGTCATGAAGATCACCTGCTCCAAGGGAATCCACTTCCACACCTACGAACCTCCTTCTGCCTGAAGCCAGGGTTAGAACATCTTCATACCTACAGTACGAACCTCCTTCTGCCTGAAGCCAGGGTTAGAACATCTTCATACCTACAGTACGAACCTCCTTCTGCCTGAAGCCAGGGTTAGAACATCTTCATACCTACAGTATGAACCTCCTTCTGCCTGAAGCCAGGGTTAGAACATCTTCATACCTACAGTATGAACCTCCTTCTGCCTGAAGCCAGGGTTAGAACATCTTCATACCTACAGTACGAACCTCCTTCTGCCTGAAGCCAGGGTTAGAACATCTTCATACCTACAGTACGAACCTCCTTCTGCCTGAAGCCAGGGTTAGAACATCTTCATACCTACAGTATGAACCTCCTTCTGCCTGAAGCCAGGGTTAGAACATCTTCATACCTACAGTACGAACCTCCTTCTGCCTGAAGCCAGAACATCTTCATACCTACAGTATGAACCTCCTTCTGCCTGAAGCCAGGGTTAGAACATCTTCATACCTACAGTACGAACCTCCTTCTGCCTAATGCCACGAACATCATCACCATCATCACACCCAGTCAGTTAATACGTGAAGCTCTTAGTTTGAAAGCGACTCTACTCCGAGTCTCTCTTGTGTGACTGAACTTCTCACCCTATCTCTATAGGAGATGCCATTCACCCGACGAAGAAAACTAATTTTGGCTGCTTGTATTCGCAACCTTATTATTTCGGTCATGACCCACTCTTCATGACCATAGGTGAGAGTAGGAACGAAGATTTATCGGTAGACAGAGAGCGAGAATGTGTACGTTAAAGGCGGAGTGCCATGATCCCCCGTGAAACCAAAAATACACAGGGAAGACATATTGAATAACCACACACTGGGTGAGTAACGTTAACTCCATAGACACACAAAACACCTGGAGGTCTGTCTATTAGAGTAATGTTAACTCCATAGACGCATACAAAACAGAAAAAGTAGGTAAATCTTCTAATGCTTGCGGTTGGCTTATGGTTCCATACTGTTGTATTTTGTGGGGATAGCTTTCTTTTTTGGGCTTGTAGATCTGCTATTTTAGGATTAAAAAAAATGTATAAAGAAAGAAAGAAAGAAATATATCCAAAAACAAATTTAAAACATTCCAGGGATTATGGGGGATCAGGAGAGAATTGTAGCATTGGAGAAAAGAAGAAAATATGCAGCTATTTTTAAATTATTATTATTAATTATACTAAACCGAACCGGTACAAAGTAAGGCTTAAAGGAGTCCTTCACCCAAAACAAATACTTATTTCCTATCAATCACACACCCCGTGAAGCCTTGACCGTTGTTGTCACATCCTAAGCCAATCATGTCATGATGGGGTCAGTCGGACAGTGCTTCTCAAACCTTTTCATGTCAATAAGGACCCCCAAATTGACACTAATTAGCCTGCGGACCCCAGTTTGAAAAGATATGCCAGGGACCACCCATAAGAGATGATTCTTACGGCTCTCTCAGTGAACCATGTTCATTTGAAGGACCTCCCAGTTTGACATGTATTGGTCTACAGACCCCCATTTGATTTAATGACATTTCTATCTCATGGGACCCCAATTTATATTGTAAAATCTAATTTAACTCTGAGACGGGTCCGTTTGGTTCCATTTCTGCACTCTGAGGTACAGTCCCATAAGGGTCCATTTGGTTCCTAACTATCTGTCATTTAGCTGGGGAGTGGGGGGACCCCCTGGAACTCCCTCAAGGACCCCTGGTGGTTCCCGGACCCTACTCTGAGAACCATTCTAGTAGGAGACTCCGCCAGTCATCAAATTATTGGCTTAGAAATGCGACAAAAGAATAAATACATACAATTTAATACAATTAAACATCCATGAATGCAAGGCTTTATGGGTTGTGTGTAATTGACAGAAAATAAGTATTTTTTTTGGATGAACTACCCCTAAAGGTCCTTTCAAAACGCACAGCGATGATCGCAGACGTTGTCCTCTGGATCAACGACAGCTCTGCTCCAGGTCTGCTCAAGAGGGGCGCGACAACGTAAGCCTAAAAAGAAAAAGAAGCCAAACAGAATCCAGGTCTGGTGAGTTTGCACTAAGGCCTCATTCACACCTAAAAGACACCTGCCTTGTGTCTTGTCTGTGTTTAATGGCTGTGTTCTGCCCCCCTCCCATCATCAAACAAATGTTTGTCAAACCATGTGACTTCCATTGGAAATGCATTAAATTCCCATTAAACACGGGCAAGACAGGTGTCTTTAAGGTGTGAATGAGGCCTTAACGAGCGTGACAATTCACGCGCCCATGTAAACACGCTCCTCCACTTCTCCGCACGTGCAGGAAAGAAAATGCAGGTCTCATTGAAAATGTACTATAGGCGTGTTGAATCACTGCCCGCTTGAAAGGACCTTAATGGTTAAATTACATCGAATCAAATGTATTATATTCAAATGTTGATCTCACTTGTACATACTAATCACATACTGCTTATGAACTGTAATTATTTTATATGATTATTGATGTAAAAACCAATCAATCCTGTCATCAATTATGTAAAAATATTGACGGAAGAATGATCATGTTTTTTGAGGGGCCCAATTTTTTTTTGATTGTCCGATTATATTTTATTAAATGTCAATTAAATATGAAACGTTTGAATTCTTTACTGTGTGTATTTATTAGATTTCATGGAGTGCTGAAAGTTTTGAATGACTTTTTTTCTTTCTTGACCTCCAGGCATGACATCCACACGTCTTTCTCCCATATTATATAGCTCTGCGGAAAGCTATCCCTGCGCTGGTAGAAATGGAGTTGAGCTGGGTCGAGCCTGTCCACAAACAGTGGACTAAACCTCTCTTTCACAGTATTTTTTCCAAAAAGTAAAGGTACCCGAACCAAGATATAAGATACAGTTGATAACCTTAACATAGGCACATAACATTTTAACACAACCGCTTGTTTGTCTTTCCCCAGATAGTCAACCCCCGTTGGCATGTGCAGTAGCCTACTGCTTCCCTAAGATTGCATTGGGAAAACCGGGTAAAAGACTGGCTGACAAACAAGCGATTGTTTGATGCCTATATGTTAAAATGTTACGAGCCTATGTTAAGTTTATCAACTGTATCTTGGTTCTGATACCTTTACTTTTGAAAAACATACTGCGAAAGGGGTTTAATCCACTGTTTGTGGACGGGCTCGACTCCATTTCGACCTGTGCAGGGATGGCTTTCCGCGGAACCTCATCTCAGAGCTAAAGCGATTCAGCGTAGATATATTGAGCTATAACAGAGCTATCTCCCATAAAGTGCAGTTCGGAGGAACTAGGTGACTATTCCATAGAGTCTGGAACTACACCTCCCGAAATCCGAGTAAGGAAGCTTCTATTTTCCGTTCACAAAAATAAATCTTAAAATATCTTTACATTAATTTATTTTAATTTAATTTAAATTTTGTTTTGTGCTAAGCAACAAGATACCGTATGCTTTAGATGATTTCTATTTATATTAGGATACATTTGCACGACTGTGAAGACGAGGCTCCACTTCCGCTTTATATTTCCCCCTAGTAAATGGTGCATTTATATAGCGCCTTTATCCAAGGCGCTTTGCATAGATTGTGCATTACATTCACCCACATACACACACATTGATACACCGATGCTGGAGGAAACCATGCAAGGCACCAACCTGCACATCGGGAGCAATTATTAGGGGTTCAGAGTCTTGCTCAAGGACACTTCTATACTAATTCTGGGGGAGCCCGGCCATATGGGTTCTACCGGCCACTCTACCCCTGATCCACTGCCACCATCCTCATTATAGAGCTTCCGTTGCTTCAGACTGTATATGACAGAAGCATTTGGAAATTGCAAGAGGCAGTGATAAGTTATGGAGCATTAATGGGACAATGGCGCCATCTAGTGGTCCACCTATGTTACTGTCCTGCCCACATCAAGGAGTGAACATGGGGTTCTGTTCTTTTTTCCAGCCTCATTCTGATCTGAAACAAATGAATTGTTTCAGATCCATGAAAATTGGTTCAGAACCAAAAAAAGTACTTCTTTCTGCCCTGAAGTGGGAACCAGCGTGGGCGTGTCACTATTCAGGTTGGAAGATGCAGATGTGATAAACCATGAACAAAGAAAGAAAGGAAATAGTTCTACAACCAAAGTTATTTGGGTGGTTAAAAGGAGCACCAGTGTTACAGCTCTTTGCTTAGTTTGTGTTGTAGTGTTTTTCTAGGATTTATTGTTTTATGAGTAATAAGAAAACCGTTTTGTGTTGGTAGTTGACTGCATGATTATTATTTCATGTTTCTGGATGCTACAGGACTAAAATAAAGTGTAGGATTTAGGTGGACATTGTGGAAATAAATGTGTTATTACAATTTGAAGAACTCCAATGACCACTGTACTTGTGGGTTTGAATGAAAGCGTCCTCTTAAAAAAATCTACACCACATTAAATAGTTTAAAACACATATGTCCTGAAAATGATGAGCCAATACCCAAATATACACCCATGTATTAAATAGGAGGGTAACTTTAACAGCTGATAACATCGATTTAGCTGGGACTCAGGAAGGGTTATGATACCAAAATAGTGAGACGGATCTTTTCATTGTACATTTTTATTATATGTGCAAGTCTCACTGATACTAATATAATATATTGATACATATGATCTGACAGGCATATAATCATACACACACCCATACCAGTATATCTGACATACTGTATACATGATATGGACATACAGGCATAATGTGACATGATATCCACGTTTCTATACAGTAAATAACAGTATCTGGGATTGGATCGGGAACGAAAAAACTATCAGACACCCCTAGTTACGACGGGTGACATCCATGTTTCTCTAGGTAGGGACGGCCTGTGTCTGACTGTGTGTTGTGATAACATGACATCCCTGTTTCTCTAGGTAGGGACGGCCTGTGTCTGGCTGTGTGTTGTGGTGACATCCATGTTTCTCTAGGTAGGGACGGCCTGTGTCTGACTGTGTGTTGTGGTGACATCCCTGATTCTCTAGGTAGGGACGGCCTGTGTCTGGCTGTGTGTTGTGGTAACATCCCTGTTTCTCTAGGTAGGGACGACCTGTGTCTGACTGTGTGTTGTGGTAACATCCCTGTTTCTCTAGGTAGGGACGGCCTGTGTCTGACTGTGTGTTGTGGTAACATCCCTGTTTCTCTAGGTAGGGACGGCCTGTGTCTGACTGTGTGTTGTGGTAACATCCCTGTTTCTCTAGGTAGGGACGGCCTGTGTCTGACTGTGTGTTGTGGTGACATCCATGTTTCTCTAGGTAGGGACGGCCTGTGTCTGGCTGTGTGTTGTGGTGACATCCATGTTTCTCTAGGTAGGGACGGCCTGTGTCTGACTGTGTGTTGTGGTGACATCCATGTTTCTCTAGGTAGGGACGGCCTGTGTCTGGCTGTGTGTTGTGGTGACATCCATGTTTCTCTAGGTAGGGACGGCCTGTGTCTGGCTGTGTGATGTGATGAGCTGCATCAGAGTTCCAGAGACGGGGCGATTCTCCTCCACTGCCCAGCTGTACAGCAGCCTGCAGAGTGAACATTACATCATATTTATTGATTATTGTTTTGCCTGTAATGATATTGAATTTTGTTGTTATTCTTCATGTCGTGTCTATGAATCGATTGTGTATTAGGGCCTAAATGGAAACAAGACAGGAAGGAAATTTTTTTGGTGCTATCTCTTTGTTGTGTTTGACTGTACTCCGTTGCTCTTGGGTTGAGTACATTGTGACTACCGTATATATTTCGCAACCCAAGTTAACACATATAGAAATCAGTGTTGGTTTGGTCTTGTTCTGTCCTACATTTAATTTTCACATTATAAATGTCACAACTTTATTATTATTATTATAATTTTACAACTCACTCTGCAACGTAGTCCAGCGGTGTCCAGGACGTGACATCAGCATCAGGCATGAACTTCCTGTTCATGGGCGTGTCCAAGGTAACACTGAGGGAAAACAAAGTGCATACATTGATGGAATTATCTGTTTATATTATATGGAATATACCTGTTCTTGTATATAGCCATGCTTGGAGATTGTCTTAAATACATCTCATCAAATTCAAGGTACCAAAAGTTAACTCTGAACTTGGTACCTTGCTTTTAACTGTTTAACAGTTTTTTTGTATAAAGCCTGTTTTGAAATTTGTCTTGGCTTTTATTTGTAAACTTTATAATTCACATGTATACCTTTTGTTTTCCTGATCTTCTGATGTATTGTGATGTTTTTTATGTGATATTGTATTACTCGACGACACTGAACATGAGTTCAATTACTCAGCGTAATTTTGAGAATAAATAAAACGTGAATGAAACGTTTGTTCTGATACTTACGGTAGGATGGCTACAGTGGTGGCTCCGTTGGGAAGGCCGCTGTTGGTCTGAGCCAGAGACTGACACAGGTGGTGGACTGCTGCTTTGGCCATACCATATCCTATCATACCTGGACACACACGCACACACACGGATGATCAACTTTTACAGACCTGGTTCTGAATACGCTGGGCTGTAGAGTGCATTGCTTTTTATAGCGGGATTTTGGCGCTCAAGGAAATGACGTTGACGCTTTAACAAATCTGTTTACATTCTCTGTGTATGAATGGGGGAAATACATCTGGCGGATGTTCCGGGCACGACACTTCCGGTATATGCTGCCTCTGCCTTAGGTTGTGACCAGGCTTTTCTCTTCTATGCACTCTCTGCCTTAGGTTGTGACCAGGCCTTTCTCTCTGCCTTAGGTTGTGACCAGGCTTTTCTCTTCTATGCACTCTCTGCCTTAGGTTGTGACCAGGCCTTTCTCTCTGCCTTAGGTTGTGACCAGGCTTTTCTCTTCTATGCACTCTCTGCCTTAGGTTGTGACCAGGCCTTTCCCTCTGCCTTAGGTTGTGACCAGGCTTTTCTCTCTGCCTTAGGTTGTGACCAGGCTTTTCTCTCTGCCTTAGGTTGTGACCAGGCCTTTCCCTCTGCCTTAGGTTGTGACCAGGCTTTTCTCTCTGCTTTAGGTTGTGACCAGGCTTTTCTCTCTGCCTTAGGTTGTGACCAGGCTTTTCTCTCTGCCTTAGGTTGTGACCAGGCTTTTTTTTTCCCACGGTCCACCATTTTCAATTCATCCCAACATTTAAAGACGTACATGAGAGACATACAGTACATATATGAGAGGAGAAAAAAAAGGAAATCCCATAGACTTGGCTGCCATATGACGTAATCTTCTAAACTAACTCTCCATCCCTACTGATGACTCCATCTCCATGCACACACAGATTCAAACATTCACACACTGTATTGTCACATGGTGTGTGCATGCGTGCGTACGTACGTACCTGGCGTTCCCTCTAAAGAAGCCTTGGCTCCAGTGAGGGTGAGCAGCCCCCCCTCCCTCAGGTGTTTGGTTGCTAGGTGACTGGCGATGGTTGACGTCCACACACTCTGCTTCCACATGAGATCACTGTTCTTATAGAGAGCTGCACACACACACACACACACACACACACACACACACACACACACACACACACACACACACACACTGTTTAACAGCTTTCAACATACACATTTTCAACTATGTCATGCCCAAACTATCAAAACAAAAAAATATCATATACTGTACAAGCTCATATGCACCGTGATGTGATGCCATGTGAACACACACACACACACACGTTACCTTTGGCCTTGGCACTGCCCCCCGCCCAGCCCCCGGCTACACACAAGATGGCGTCCACTCTGTCATCGCCTAGCAACGCGCTTATGTCTGCCGTCACCTAGGAAATCCACGATATTATAGTTCTGTTTCACCAACAAACAATTTAATTCAAATTGATCAATCAATCTAAAACTTTTTTCGTTTTAAGATCACCCAGTTTGATTGACTTGACTGTAAAATCTTCTGTGTTGATGTAACAGAGTGTACAGACTTTTGTACACTCAGAGTTACGGAGGCTTAACTCATTTACTGGAATTGACGTGTAAAACCATGTTAAAACCTGGGATAGTTAGAGCAACATGATTACAAACAATGTCAATGCAAAGACCAGAAGTTGCGCGAACGGGCAAAGCAAACAGCCGCCTGGTATCATCGCCCCAGCTGGAAAAATCCAACTGAAGCGACCTTCTTTAAGCATACCCAGAATGCATCTTGATTAATCCAAGATGGCCGTATCCGCGAAACGGCCTATTACGGATTGTCTATACTCCATCATTCGACGTGGACGGTGTTGCACGCTGAACATAGCAGATCTACAAACTCAAAGCTAGTTTTCCAGTAAATCCTGCGTTTTACCTGTTCAGCCTGTTCGGTGAAGGACTCCGTGGGTTTGACCACAACGTTGGCACTGGCTTCCTGGTTGGATGTCAGGTCGATACTGGCCACCCACTGAGAGAGAGAGAGAGAGAGAGAGAGAGAGAGAGAGAGAGAGAGAGAGAGAGAGAGAGAGAGAGAGAGAGAGAGAGAGAGAGAGAGAGAGAGAGAGAGAGAGAGAGAGAGAGAGAGAGAGAGAGAGAGACAATAAAGTGCATTACCAATTACCATACTACTAATATAGTGCAATGTTTACAATTTACAATTTACAATTTAGGCATTTAGCAGACGCTCTTAATCCTGTATACTGTATATAGCCTAGGTTAATGTATATGCAAGAATGTTATTAGCTGGTAATACAAAGTCATGAATCTATCATTGTAATGTCAAGCAGTGTTTCTTCTGCATTGTGGCTTCTTGCCTAACCTCCAGTACAGTTCATTATTGCTTCACTGCACTTTGACCTCAAACCAGGCAGTCACTTAAAAATGGCACTGGTCAGTCCAGGACACTGCAACTTCTTGCAACTAGTTGCATTGGTGTGGACATAGGGCATTTAGGCCCTACTTGTTGTTACAGGGCAGTTATAACTTAAAAATGTACACAGACAACATATTATGTAATAACTTTACACTATTTTTAAATAATGGAAATAGACGAGCTGGAAACATAAATACTAGCAGACCTTTGCACTGACGTTTGGTCAAGCTATTAGTAAGGTCCACTGTCACGGGTATTGTCAGTCATATTCAATATGTCTATTTCAGTTATTTTGCCATATCATATGCCCTGTGCAATGTTATTTACAAAGCCTAAAATAGAAAATGCACATGATATTCCAAATCAATATTGAACCATTTAGTCACCATTATTTTTGTAAGATTCTTGTACATTCTCTATTTGTATATATATCCCACTTTCAACTGTTTTTTATTGTATGCGACACTTGCTTTGGCAACGTAAACGTATGTTTTCTCATGCCAATAAAGCTCCTTTGAATTTAATTGAATTATTATAGAGCCTACACACATGACATGACCACATGACAGTCATGGATCCATGTGTACAGTGTACACTGGCTGCTCTCAGTCTCAGACAGAGTTACATTTAGCACATATGATTTAGCACATTTGATGCATACACAGTACATGCAGCTCACCCAGTGTTTAGACATGAAGTATTGGACGCAGGTGGAACCCAGCGCTCCTTTGCCACCGTAGATGATCACCCTGCGAGCCTCTGCAGCAGCCATGATGACGGATAGAACTACCCTACAACCCTACACAACCACCCTGGAAGAAGCTTTCAGCAGATAGCAGAACCCTGAGATAAAACAGAACTACTGTGATGTGAGGAAACACACGAGGAGGTTCAAGTTTCAATCTTGGTAACAGTGTCAAGTGAAAAGTCAGTCAACAGACACGACGAGGTCGACTGTCCGTGGCCCTTCAGAATAAAGGTCACTTTATATTGAATATGTATTTTATTTTAGATTCATAATATGAATCTAAAAACCTATTATTATATTTGTAATTTGTTTACACATGTGTACACTCCCATTGTTAAATTACCACGCTCGATTGCGCAGTGTTGTGCTTTCAAAATGTATATATTTTTTGTCAAATAATTAATAAATACGGTGAAATAACAACGATGTAAAAAAAAACAATTAAACAAATATTATTTTGTGAGGAATACAAAAAGGATAAAATAATAATTAAAATAAATATAAAATAAATAAGCTCCTTTGAATCGAATTGAATTAAATTGTATGCGCACTTCCGTACTATTCACTGTTCAATCTCAGCAGATCTGCTGTTTTCTGCAGTGACGTCGCTCTTTCTACGTCACTCTCTGTTGCGCCTAAAGGGAAATTCACTCTGCAAGTTTCAGATCCGGTTCAGAGCGGATACAGACACCGCCTCTTGTGCGCCGCTATCTTATCATTGTGGAAATTACCGGATACGGTAGGCGGGGCCTTAGACCGGATACAAGCTTTACACTACCAATAGGAACCGGTCTGTGGAGACTTTACTTGCTCCTCCTCCTCCAGAACAGAACAGGAACAGGAACAGAAGTTACAGAACAGAACAGATTCTGCAGTGCAGAACGAAACGAGACACTGAGGACAGAGACACACTCACACAGTCTCTCACACACACACACACACACACACACACACACACACACACACACACACACAGCAAACTGTAGGACAAAAACACACCGATAAATACATTACCTAGTTTAATAAAACACAATGACTAATGAAGCCATGTTGGACAGTAGTGTGCTCTGTTTGTTCGACGTGGACGGCACGCTCACCGCAGCCAGACAGGTATGTGTATGAATGAAAACAAAACGTGATATACGAACTTAAAATAAATAAATAAAATAGTGGTAAATGCCGGTTAATGGGGTACATGCCAATGGGGTACGTTGGTTTTTGAGGGGCGCTCCTATGTCCAGCTTTGAGTGTTTGTGTAAACACAAACATTGTCCTCACACAAACATTGAATGCCATTGAAATGAATGGTCAGTTTTGTGTGTTTTTTGTGTAAACACTAACATTGAATGCTTTCTGTTTTGCCAATGTAAACGTATGTTTCTCATGCCAATAAAGCCATTTGCATTGAATTGAATGCCATTGACAATGAATGGTCAGCTTTGAGTGTTTGTGTAAACACAAACATTAAATGCCATTGACAATGAATGGCCATATGATGATGTATTGTATATGATAAGAACGCCCCTCACTTCACACAGGTGTTTTATTCTTAGCTGAGTTTGGAGGAAGTGCGAGCAAAGATGATTCTTCTATGGATATGTGTGGTTCCTTTTTGTGGCCCATGCTGAACCTTGTATATTTCTCGTAGACATTGTTTCAGGTTGCAGGTCCCTGGCTGCAGCATGATACTTTGGCTATAGTCTTGCAATGGGAGTCTGGGATCTTATCATTATTAGTGAATATATGATCTTGTCTCTCAAACAATTGATGCTGCTGTAATACCCGTTTGTGTTGTTCGCACCTACAAAACCATGGCTGACTCTGCCACACGCCCAAATGCCTCTGTGTGTTTGCTTATGTGTGTCTCAAACATATATGGTCTCAAAGAATGAATGGTGTTGCCGCTGTCTCTGTCTGCATAAGCTGGGTACACTATGATAGCCAAATCTAGCCTGCCCTGAATCTAGCCTGAATCAGATCTGTGCCACATCCAGATTGGAATCTGATTTGTTTAAATAAGTCTAAATGCATCTGGCCGAAAGATCGGATTTGAGATGAAAATCTGATTTGAATCGGATTTGACTTGATGTTACTGCAGTCTAAATGGGGTTTGTCTAAGCACCTACCGCAAGGGTCCCACCACCACCCATGCCAGACTAGTCTAGACTGAATGTTAACCTCACACACAGTTGCATGATCTCCATCTCACGAGGAGACGACACCTGGAGAAGAACTACTGCAAAAAAAAAGAGTCTTACCGGAGGTGCAGGAAAGTCTCAGTGGCGCTGTCACAACGTAAAAGTGGGGGGACAATATCCGAGATGGAAAGTTGAGACTAGAGAGCAACCAACTACAGTTACTGCACACATAGGGTAGGCTATAGAGCCAGAATAGTCAGTTACTGCACACATAGGGTAGGCTATATAGCCAGAATGGTCAGTTACTGCACACATAGGGTAGGCTATAGAGCCAGAATGGTCAGTTACTGCACACATAGGGTAGGCTATAGAGCCAGAATGGTCAGTTACTGCACACATAGGGTAGGCTATAGAGCCAGAATGGTCAGTTACTGCACACATAGGGTAGGCTATAGAGCCAGAATGGTCAGTTACTGCACACATAGGGTAGGCTATGCAGCCAGAATGGTCAGTTACTGCACACATAGGGTAGGCTATACAACCATAATGGTCAGTTACTGCACACATAGGGTAGGCTATAGAGCCAGAATGGTCAGTTACTGCACACATAGGGTAGGCTATACATTCAGAATGGTCAGTTACTGCACACATAGGGTAGGCTATACATTCAGAATGGTCAGTTACTGCACACATAGGGTAGGCTATAGAGCCAGAATGGTCAGTTACTGCACACATAGGGTAGGCTATAGAGCCAGAATGGTCAGTTACTGCACACATAGGGTAGGCTATACAGCCATAATGGTCAGTTACTGCACACATAGGGTAGTCTATAGAGCCAGAATAGTCAGTTACTGCACACATAGGGTAGGCTATACAGCCAGAATGGTCAGTAACTGCACACACAGGGTAGGCTATACAGCCAGAATGGTCAGTTACTGCACACATAGGGTAGGCTATACTTTCAGAATGGTCAGTTACTTCACACATGGCACACTAAACCAGTCATTAACTCTTTTTTGGCTATATACATATATAAACTTAAAGCGTAGTTTGCATGTTTGGTAATTGCAACAGCTGAAATATATCAGTATTGTTATTGCGAACGCAATGAGCACTAACTATGAGACCCTGCAGATCATGTCTGTCTGTGTGTCTGTGTGTCTCTGTCCGGCTGTTACACCACCCGCCCGCCACCAGAGGGCGCAGCTCTATCACACACAGAACACACACACACACACACACAGCTGCGTTCGCTTCCGCGTTTGCGCGTCTTACTTGTATTAACCTGCGGGCCGCATTAAGTGATGGTGGGTTCCGCATGTGGCCCACCCCTGCTATAGAGCCAGAATGGTCATTGCGGCGAGAGGCAAGCATGCAGCGGAAGCCAATACACAATGACTGCGATTGCGCAACAAAATGGGAACTGCTAGAGAGACCACCAGCGCTGGTTCGGGAAATAAATAAATACACCAGTCATATGCATTCCCAAATAGTGCGGGGACATTCGACCCAAATGACCCCCTCTCTGGCGCCCATGGCAAGGCTACACGTTGCCCAGCCCTCAGAAATGTTTCAGAGTGTCCCTGAGCATGATTCTTGACCTTTAACTACCAGCTGGGGTGAAGCTGAAACCCAATTTCCCCCAATGGGATGAGACGGGTCTCAAAAAATGAAATGCTTCAAGTCACTATCAATACAGGACAAAAATAACACTGCTCACACACACATGTACATTATATATGTATTATGTATTACTATTTTTGTCATTTATATATTGATGTAATTCACTTCACTTGCTATCCATAATGTAGATAAAATGCCACACGGTGCAGCACTGTCACAGTATTTCATTATAGGTGTGATCCCTCACTTCTAAAAATAGCACTTACATCCCAGAGTAGACGGTATAGTTAGTAGACACGTCCCCACTTAGCTGCAGGCCTTAAAATCAGTAGCCTTACGCCAGGGCTCCACTGGGCGCGTCTGCGTCGCGTCAGTGTCACCGTCACAGAATGTTCCCTTTTTAATCAATGAAGGGTGCCTCCACTGCCCGCGTTGCGCGTGCGTGCCACGTGCGTGCGTCACCATTAAAATTGAACCGGTTCGTTTTTTGACGCACGCGACGGAGACGCAACGCGCCCAAACGCGCCCAGTGGAGCCCTGGCGTTAGAATGCTACCAAACATGTTTTGTGTAGTGACCTTTCAGCGTTATCTATGAATAGTGTGATTTACACATTGTTGCACGTCAGTGTCACACGTGAAACATATAGACGATCTTTAAGCTCACAATGCGACACAGTTTCGACACATTGTGAGCTTGTAAATTGGCTACTTTAGTCAATTTATCAATTATTTTAAGCCTAGAATCAAACCATCCAGGCTCCTCCTGGTGAATCATGAGCATAAAACCTTCAACACTGATGACTCTGTTTATCTATCTATTTTTTATTTATTTTACCTCTATTGTAAAGTCAGTGAAATGAATAAATCGTGATTATAATTTTATTTATTGTGTTTTCAGCGTGCAACTCCAGACATGTCCGAGTTCATGCAGAAGTTGAAAGGTCGTGTTCGTGTGGGCGTGGTCGGAGGTTCGGACCTGGTCAAGATCAAAGAGCAGCTAGGAGACGACGGTGAGACACACACACACACACACACACACACACACACACACACACACACACACACACACACACACACACACACACACACACACGTACACACAACACTAGCTATGACGGTGGTTCTCAAACTGTGGGTCGGGTCCACATGGTTTGCGTGGGGTCCCACAGATGCTTTGCCTTATTTGCCACATTGATTTGGGACTCAGTGAACCAACATAGTGTATAAGTCTATACTAGTGCTGCACAATTAATCAAAAACAGATGGAGATCTAGAATCTAGATTCACACACCTATGTAGTCCCTTTCGGGACCCTCGGTTACCTTTTCTGAAGTTTGGACGCGGCACCCTAGGGTTCCTGACAGTTTATTCCACCCTCCATAGGATGCAGATGTACTCTCTGTTGAGATGAGATTCAATTTATTGTCAATGTACAGTACAAGTACAGCACAGCGAAAGGTATTTTCGCATCTCACCAATGGTGCAAACATGTCCGTAAGGAGGATACATTATTTACAGTAGTAACAGTATTAACAGTAGCATGAGCTGAGCAGTAGTCATTTAAATAAGTAAATAAATAAATAATTATAAGAGAAGAAGAAAGACAGATCTGTCCATATTGCACGTAGCCCTTATTGCACATGGCCCAATGCACAGTGTGCTAAACTAAGGTCCAGAGACCATGTTCCACAAGTCCAGTGGCCATATCACACGAGTCCACATAGTGTTTTTAGACTAGGATGTGTCCAGAGTCTCGAATACGACAGGGATGGTGGATGGGTTGGGGGGAGGGGGGGGCTGACAATGGAGGAGGGAAAGGAGTGGATGAGGAGTTTAGGTAGATGACAGTGGAGGGGAAGAAGCTGTTCCTAAGTCTGCTGGACTTGGAACCAAGGCTCCTAAAACGTCTCCCAGAGGGGAGGAGGGCAAACAGACTGTGGTTGGGGTGAGAGGGGTCCTTTATGATTTTATGAGCCTTCCTCAGGCACCGACTGTCATAGATGGCCTTAATGACAGGGAGAGATGTTCCGGTGATGAGTTGGGCAGTTTTCACCACCCTTTGCAGTGCCTTCCGGTCAGAGGCTGTACAGTTTCCGTACCAGACCGTGGTGCAGTATGTGAGGATGCTCTCGATGGCGCAGCGGTAGAAATTACTTATTTAGATAGATTTACTTTCCTCAGTCTCCTCAGAAAGAAGAGGCGCTGGTGGGCCTTCTTGACCAGAGACGCAGTGTTGAGGGTCCAGGAGAGGTCCTCAGAGATGTGGACCCCCAGGAATTTAAAGCTGGGGACCCGTTCGACCTCCGCTCCGTTGATGTGAATCGGAGCGTGAGTGACAGCCCTAGTCCTCCTGAAGTCCACTATGAGCTCCTTGGTCTTCTTGATGTTCAACGCCAGGTTGTTGTCGGCACACCACGACGCCAGATGCAGGATCTCCTCCCTGTAGGCCGTCTCATCGTTGTCTTTGATGAGACCCACCACCGTTGTGTCATCTGCAAATTTGATGATGGTGTTGGTGCCATGCATAGGGGTGCAGTCGTGGGTGAAGAGGGAGTAGAGAAGGGGGCTCAGCACACAGCCTTGTGGGACACCGGTGCTCAGGGTTAGGGTGGAGGAGGTGAGGTTGCCTATCCTAACAGACTGAGGCCTGTCAGTGAGGAAGTCAAGGATCCAGTTGCAGATGGAGGGAGTGATGTCCAGGTCCTTGGTTGCCACAAGGTCACCAAGCTTATTGATGAGTTTGGATGGGATGATGGTGTTGAATGCTGAACTGAAGTCGATAAACAGCATCCGGACGTCCAGGTGAGTGAGGGCACAGTGTAGGGCGGAGGAGATGGCGTCATCAGTGCCCCTGTTCTCTCGATAGGCAAATTGATGACTGTCGAGGGATGGAGAGAGGCCAGCTTTAAGGTGAGCCAGGACCAGCCTCTCGAAACACTTCATAATTGTAGAAGTGAGTGCGACAGGTCGAAAGTCGTTAAAACACTTCGCAGAGGAGTGTTTCGGCACAGGCACGATGGTGGTGGACTTAAAGCACGCAGGGACAGTTGCTTGGGCTAGGGACAGGTTGAAAATGTCCGTGAGCACCTCCGTCAGCTGCTCGGCACAGCTCATAAGCACCCGACCCGGGATGCCGTCAGGCCCAGCTGCCTTATGTGGGTTGGTCCTGCTCAGTGCGGCGTGTACATCCGTGGTGGAGAGAGTGAGGGGTTGTAGATCAGCAGGTAGGACAACCCTGGTGGGCGTCTCCAGGTTGTCTCTGTCGAAGCAGGCATAGAAGTGGTTGAGGTCGTTGGGGAGAGAAGGGTCGGTTGCAGGGGGGGCGTTGGAGGGTTTGTAGTCCGTTATGGCCTGGATGCCCTGCCACATGCGTCGGGGATCGTTGGTGTTAAAATGATCCTCAACCTTGTGTTTGTGGCTCTGCTTGGCCTGCTTTATGGCCTTGTTCAGGTCAGCCCTGGCTGAGCAGTAGGCCTGCTTGTCACCTGATCTGAAGGCGGTGTCACGTGCCTTCAGCTGCAACCGGACCTCGCTGTTCATCCATGGCTTTTGGTTGGGAAAGGTAATGATCCGTTTGGTGGTGGTGACGCTGTCGATGTTGGAGCTGATGTGAGCCAGGACAGAGGATGTGTAGGAGTGAATGTCTATGTGGGAGTCTATGGTGGCCTGGGTGGCAAACAGGCTCCAGTCTGTAGGGTGTAACAGTCGCTGTAGCTCCGAGTCTGCCCCATCAGGCCATATTTTCACAGATCTGGTCAGTGGCTTAATCCGTTTAATAAGTGGCGTGTATTTGGGGAGGAGGAACAAGGAGAGGTGATCAGAACGTCCCAGGTGGGGGAGGGGAACAGCTCTGTACGCCTCTTTGATGTTGGTATAGACATGGTCTAAGATCTTGACGCCTCGTGTGGGACATTTGACATACTCTCTGTTCACGGAGAGCCGCAGCGCCACTTGAGTGTTGATGAGATGTTTCAAAGATGCAGAACACAGCTATAGGAGACAACGGAAACGTGGACGAAACTGCATTAACCAACGATGCCGTTAAGTATTTTTTAAGTATTTTTTAAGTTTTGGCTTCTCCTCTTCTTCCTTGACTTCCTTATTGACTTCCCATTGTACCGCCTCCCGAGCGGAGACTGGCTAGCTGCGTGTCCCTACGTTACTGCCTCGCACCGACCACCCTGGCCTGGTGCGGGAGGCGGTACAAGGGGAAGTCAATAAGGAGAAGGAAGAGAGAGAATTTCATAGAAGCCAAAACTTAAAAAACGGCATCAGCGGTTAATGCAGTTTCGCCCACGTTTCCGTTGTCTCCTATAGCTGTACATGTGTTCTGCATCTTTGAAACATCTCACCAACACTCAAGCGGCGCTGCGGCTCTCCGTGAACAGAAAGTACATCTGCATCCTATGGAGGGTGGAATAAACTGTCAGGGACCCTAGTGTCCAAACTTCAGAAAAGGTAACCGAGGGTGTAAACAAGCAAATGTATAAACATACCGTGTGTGTGTGTGTGTGTGTGTGTGTGTGTGTGTGTGTGTGTGTGTGTGTGTGTGTGTGTGTGTGTGTGTGTGTGTGTGTGTGTGTGTGTGTGTGTGTGTGTGTGTGTGTGTGTGTGTGTGTGTGTGTGTGTGTGTGTGTGTGTGTGTGTGTGTGTGTGTGTGTGTGTGTGTGTGTGTGTGTGTGTGTGTGTGTGTGTGCGCGCGTGTGCGCGCATGTTTTCTCTCCACAGTGATACAAAGGGTGGACTATCTTTTTGCTGAGAATGGTCTGGTTGCGTATAAGAATGGAGAGCTACACTCTGTCCAGGTAATTCACTCACTCGCTACAAAAACACAACATTCTTGAGAGCATTGTTTAGCTGTAAATGACATTGTGTGTGTTAGTTTAGATAACTGTCATGTTGGATACAGAATAAAATCCAAGCAGCGCAGCAGATGCGTTGAGGCTTTGGTTAGCAAGCGGTCTGTTATATAGAGCCGATCGGTCGCTATCAAGAAGTATTACACAGCTTGGTTGAATGCTTGATTCTGATTCGTCAATTGGCAAAATCAGCTGTGTTATGTATTGGTATAATCCATGTCTGCCTAGGTGGTCATTGTCCACCTAGGCATTGACATTATCCCCATTACATGGCTACTTAATACATAAATTGACCCAAAACACAACAAAACGAGGTATTTCCTTGCTTGGTAATTACATTATTCCATAAGTGTTGTGCTGGCCGGCGCCTGCCGTCAGCTGCAGCACTGTCGGAAAACAAGGAAGTGAGTTGATCAAATAGAATCCATTTTCGGGTACTGCATCGTCTATTCCTCGCTAAAATGTTTTCAAAAATACTTTTGAGAGCAATGTTTAGCTGTAAATTACATTGTGTGTGTGTGTGTTTACATGACTGTCATTTTGGAAACAGCAGTAAATCAAGCGAGGCGCAGCAGGTGCTCCGACGGTTTGATTAGGTTTTGATTATCGGTCTGTTATACAGCGGAGCGGTCATTATCCAGAAATTACACACCGCTGAATTTGGGATTGACCAATCAACCAAGCTGTGTAATAAATTATAATAGTAAGCATTGCAATGGGTACTAAATACTGATTCCTCCTACTTTGTTACTAGTCCATTCAGGCACATATGGGAGAAGAGCTTCTTCAAGAGTTCATCAACTTCTGTCTCAATTACATGGCCAAGATTAAACTCCCTAAAAAAAGGTATGCGCACGCGCACACACACACACACACACACACACACACACACACACACACACACACACACACACACACACACACACACACACAAATTTGGCATTTAGCAGACACACTCTCCAGAGTGACTTGCAGTAAGCTAGTGACACAAAGGCAATTACATCTAATGCATAGAAATAGTCGAATCATATAGGTAAACAAGAGCCTATCATCATTCAGTCTAACGACATTCATAGAGTTTAAATTGTTCATTGTTTGTATTTCCTCCATGCAGGGGGACATTCATAGAGTTTAAATTGTTCATTGTTTGTATTTCCTCCATGCAGGGGGACATTCATAGAGTTTAAATTGTTCATTGTTTGTATTTCCTCCATGCAGGGGGACATTCATAGAGTTTCGTAACGGCATGCTGAACGTGTCGCCCGTCGGACGGAGCTGTACGCAAGAGGAGAGAATAGAGTTCTTTGAACTTGACAAGGTACGGCTTTTCATGCAGCACTCACTGTAGAGCAGTGGTTTTCAATAGGGCTGACCTAAAAAAAATGATTAATCGACGTTCAATTGATGCGCACGGGAATCGATTTTGAAATAAAAGATCGAATAGTCATATTAAAAAAAGCGGACACTTTTGGTCCGCGAGACGGCCCATTTGGTCCGCGAGCCATGCTCGCGCCTCGCAGTACCTCGCAACGCCTCCTCTTTCCCCGTGTTAACAACAAGGAAGTCAATTGAACAAGTGCAGCTGCAGTCCCAGGAGCCAGGAAAAATAAATCGATAGTGTGGTTGCATTTTAAAATACCATATTTGAATAAAGGTTGTAGGCTACACAAGAGTGAAAATAACCGCTGGGAAAATCCCTAATTGAGAGAGTGTAGGCAAGCGCACCACAGCTCAGTGGACATTAAATATAGGCTACCATGTTTGATAAGTCATATAAAAACATTACTTACACCTAAATGAAAATATAAACTTCACAGATTATAGATCATTATATAAAAATCTGTTGAGTATTGCCTGAATAATGCCACTAGTGAAATCCCAACTTTTATCGATGCGCCATTGCACTGAGAACCTTGTGGAGCCTGGCGGTGTTTTACCTATAATTGTGAGGACCTGCTTGGATTCACATGGTGAGTGCGCGCACCGAGAATTCAAAGATCTGCAATCTCATGCGCTGCGTTATGCATAGGCTGAGTATAATGGCACGAATGAAACTAGGCCTATAGATTTATTTTGGTGATGCGGAGAACTGATTTTTCCATTGCCAGCGATATATATATATATTTTTTTTACCTGTTCCATCACTGTGAACTCCCATGCAGCAGAGCAGCTCCTACAGACCCAGACCAAATCTCTACTGAAAACACACCTTTTCTCTTTGGCATTTAATTGCACCTGATCGTATTATTGTAATTATGTAGCCTATACTATTTGCCTGTTTTTTTTTTTTAATTATGTTCTTTTTGTGCGCCGATGGTGATGCTCCACTTGTTTCAGCCTGTAGGCCTACAGCACTTTGGTCAGCTTCTATTGTTTTAAATGTGCTATATAAATAAAGTTTGATTTAGGCCTATATTGGAGCAGGTGCTGGCAAATAACTAATTACTGTAATGCCATGCAGTGAAGTTGTGCAAATGTCAAATCAATTAGCAAGCGGAGCTGCTCTCATGCAGCACAATGACTGCAGATCTCTTCTTAAAGTTTACTTATTATGGTTTACTTTCAACCATAAACCATAATACGATTGACAAACCTTGGGTTATAATTCTTCATCGACCAACAGCGCATGCAGCATGACTATGAGGTCATTTAACTATGTGGGATTTCTCCATCGGCATCGCATCACGCATCGGTAAAAGTTGGGATTTCACTAGTGGCATTATTCAGGCAATACTCAACAGATTGTTATAATTCCAAGTGATCTATAATCTCTGAAGTTTATATTTTTTTCCCCATACACACACTCACAGTCACATTAACTTTATGATCAATCAAATCAACCGTGGTTGATTCTATTTCTGACGTGTCGGGGTTGAAGAGTTCATTCATGTTACCGTTCGTTTACAATTGACAGAGTTTGGATTATATATATTTTTTTTTGATGGAGAGGTAATGCCTGTTTCAGGCGCTGTTTAATTGTTAAATAAAAGACCAATTCTGCAGCTATATCGCTGTTTTATTTTAAGCCTAATTCATTGTGTGTCAGTGTCACTGCTCGTCTCGCGCGCCCCCACCCAGTTTATAAGATGCCCCACAACTTGTGTAAAAAGCCTTACACCCCCCCCCCCTGTTGGGTTTCGAAGCGTCGACAATCGAAACAAATTTATTTAAAGCGTCGATCATCAAAAGCGTGATCGAAGGTCAGCCCTAGTTTTCAACCAGTGGTCCTTGAGGGGGTTCCAGGTGGTCCCCATGCAGCTAAATGAGGGAAGAGTTGGTAGCCAAATGGGCCCTTATAGATCTTAAACTCTTGAGAGCGTAAAATGAAACCAAATGGACCCGTACGGGTCCTTTTGGTTTTGCGTCTGCGAGGCTAAATCTCAAATGGCGGTCCGCGGCTCAAATGCCAAATAGATAATGGGCCTTGATATAAAGGTTGAAAACAACGACTTCTATAGAGCACCAAAGTCTGACATCAATATCGCTAACAAAAAAACAAAAAAAAACACGATTTTTGTAACCCATTTCTTCACACACATATACATATACATATCCATTTGAGCATTTCGATGCATTTCGATTTTGCGTGCGTGTGCGTCCGTTCGTGTGTGTGTGTGTGTAAATGCCTTTCTCTGACATCTCAAAAGGGCCGTACTTCATTGAAAGGAAGAATTTCAAACAGTAGCTTCAAACTAAAAGCATCATTGTGAAGGATTCTGACCAGTTGTATTGTATTGATTTATTTCTTCTGAAATGTCTCCAGAAAGAAGGCATCAGAGAGAAGTTTGTGTCTGTCTTAAGAGAAGAGTTCAAGGGAAGAGGACTGTCCTTCTCTATTGGTGAGTCCGTCATTCACTGTCCATCTATGCACAACACAACACGCATGATGTCACATCTAAACGCCTACGGAGAAAGATTGTATTATTTATGTACCGTAACAATGAACTCTGTGTTGGTATAATTTTAGACTTAAAATAGCAGATCTACAAGCTCAGAAAGCATCGCAGAGTGACACTGCTATTTTCAGCATGCAACCGAGCATGCATGCAAATTACTTGTGTTTTAGTTCTACTGGATCTCTTCACGGTATAGTCCCTCCCTATTTGTTGACGAAATTGTCAATATATTTAGTCTTAGTTTTTGTCGTCGTAGCTTAGTTTTCATTTAGTTTTTATTTAATTTCCGTCAGAGAAAAATGGTAGCCGCCGAACATTTTTGTCCGTAGTTTTACACATTTGTCATTCGTTTTTTTGTTGTTGACAAAATCAACACTGCTGCTATGTGAGCTCATATTCCTGTCATTGTGTCAGTGTTGTTTTTGGCAGCAAATTTCTCTTGAATGGTTTTAATTTAGTTCCAGTCACGTTTTAGTCACCTGGAATGTCTTAGTGTTTCTTTTTGTCGACTAAATATCATAAGATTTTAGTCGACTGAAGCTACAGTTGATTTAGTCGACTAAAATGTATTTGGGCGAGCCTTGATGCCATTGTAATGTTTTTACACTTTCTGAAAATAGCCGATCTACAAGCTCACGCTGCAACGCGTTGTGAGCTTCATAGATCTGCTATTTTCAGCATGCAACCAAGTGTAAAATGACTTATACTGGATTTCTTGTCCACTACAGTCCCTCCCTAACATTTTAGTCTAGTTTCTATTCATTGACGAAATTATCAATATATTAGTTTTTAGTCATCATAGCTTAGTTTTTATTTAGTTTCCATTTCGTTTTCGTCAGTGGAAAAAGGTAGTCGACGGACATTTTTTGTCTTCGTTTTAGTCGACGAAATCATCACTGCATTGTATATCTTTGCGTGTGCAGGAGGTCAGATTAGTTTCGACGTGTTCCCAGACGGCTGGGACAAGAGGTACTGTCTGGGGATCGTGGAAAAGGACAACTTCAACACCATCCACTTCTTTGGAGACAAGACCAAACCGGTGAGTTATGTTAATCCATTTTTGGCCTGACGTCGAAATTAAAAAAGAATCTTCTAAATCCTGACAGTTTTCCGAAATACCTATGTTTCTATATCAGTGGTGCTCAAGATTTCAGGTCAAAGGACCCCAAATATTATATCCTATATAATTGGCCGCCGACCCCCCCATCTGAAAATATGTCATTCCAGGAACCCCTCAGAAGCAAAGATTTGAGTTAAAGGCCCAATGTCACGCCCCTCGGGAGATAAGAACGGCTATAAAACAATGCTATCATGATGATGACGTCATAGTGCCGATTAACTTTCCCCATCGACTTCTATGCGGGCTCACCGGGTTTGGTGGCAGTAGTAGCATAGCAACTTATGCTACTATTTTGGTGTCACATTTAGCTTCATACTGGGTGAAAGTCTCATTCAAAAATGTCAATGACATTGAGTTGACGTGTTTTTTGTTTTAGGGTAACTGTTGCATAATCGCACTCGAGTCCCATGCCCCGACCATCTAGCTCTCTCTCTCGCCCGCTGACATGGCCTCAACCATGGCTAAGTTCAGCCTGTTGCGGAGCCCTGCTCACAGGTTGAGTATAGCGGCACTGCACCGGGCTAAAATGCATATCAGTCTTCAAATATCCTATGTACCACAACATTGTTCAAGTACGTGTGTTTATGCTTATTCATTGTAATAATCAATATCGCTATGATGATTTATCGCCGCGCATGTAGTCTAGCCCGTCTCAGATGCCCCCTCTCACCGCCGGGGCACTGAGCCTAGTCTTCTGGTCATGCAGGCTGCAGTGCTCATGGCACACACACAGCACTCAGTGAACTGGGCATGTGTGTACACTAGGGCTGACCTTCGATCACGCTTTTGATGATCGAAGCTTCTAAATCAATTTGTTTCGATCGTCGACGTTTCGAAAACCCAACGCGATATAGCTGCAGAAGATAGAGAGGAGCGCATATTGGATTGGTCTTTTATTTAACAATTACACAGCGCCTGAAACAGGCATTACCTCTCCATCAAATAAAAATATATGTAATCCAAACTCCTCTATCAATTGTAAACGAACGGTAACATGAATGAACTCTTCAAGCCTGACACTTGTCAGAAATAAAATCAACCACGGTTGATTTGATTGATCATAAAGTTAAGTGACTGAGTGTGCGTATGGGAAAAAATATATAAACTTCACAGATTATAGATCACTTGGAATTATAACAATCTGTTGAGTATTGCCTGAATAATGCCACTAGTGAAATCCCAACTTTTATCGATGCTCATGGGAAAAAGCGATGCGATGCTGATGGAGAAATCCCACATAGTTAAATTACCTCATAGTCGTGCTGCATGCGCTGTTGGTCGATGAAGAATTATAATCCAAGGTTTGTCAATCATATTATGGTTTATGGTTGAAAGTAAACCATAATAGGTAAACTTTAAGAAGAGATCTGCAGTCATTGTGCTGCATGAGAGCAGCTCCGCTTGCTAATTGAGTTGACATTTGCGCAACTTCACTGCATGGCATTACAGTAATTAGTTATTTGCCATCACCTGCTCCAATATAGGCCTTAATCAAACTTTATTTATATAGCACATTTAAAACAATAGAAGCTGACCAAAGTGCTGTAGGCCTACAGGCTGAAACAAGTGGAGCATCACCATCGGCGCACAAAAAGAACAAAAAAAAAACAGGCAAATAGTATAGGCTACATAATTACAATAATACGATCAGGTGCAATTAAATGCCAAAGAGAAAAGGTGTGTTTTCAGTAGAGATTTGGTCTGGGTCTGTAGGAGCTGCATGGGAGTTCACAGTGATAGAACAGGGCAGTCTTCAGACAAGAAAAAAATATATATCGCTGGCTTAAAAGCAGGCTCTGTACCCAAAAATGCCTGTATTTAGCCTGTCCCCAGGAAGTGGTCACAATTTCAGCCAAAAAAGTGTCTAATACTGTCACAATCACATAAATATACATACTAAATGAAAGTAGATTGTCAACAACATAGCAAACAATATACACAGTTAATTTTAATTTATATTTTCCAATAAATATCTCATATCAAATGTGTGTCCCACGTCTCCGTCAACTCCTTTTAAAAGTCTTAAATTAATCAGAAGATATTGTCGACAGATTTAGCCTGAAGACTCCTTTTCCAAGTCCTGTTTATATTTGTTGCAACAGTGGAGCACCTGGTCTGACAAGCATTCAATTGTTTGATATTTTAAACAATGTTGATATCAATGTGGTCACAGCTTTTACATGTCGACTCCGTCAGGACATTATTATAATCTTTGTTAAGAATTCCAAAATAATGTTTAGTATTTTATTTGACACTTTTGGTTGTTGAGAAACAGCTCCTAAAACATTATTTGACACTTTTGGCTGTTGAAAAACAGCTTCTAACCATTATTTGACACTTTTGGTTGTTGAGAAACAGCTCCTAAAACATTATTTGACACTTTTGGCTGTTGAAAAACAGCTTCTAACCATTATTTGACACTTTTGGTTGTTGAGAAACAGCTCCTAAAACATTATTTGACACTTTTGGCTGTTGAAAAACAGCTTCTAACCATTATTTGACACTTTTGGTTGTTGAGAAACAGCTCCTAAAACATTATTTGACACTTTTGGCTGTTGAAAAACAGCTTCTAACCATTATTTGACACTTTTGGTTGTTGAGAAACAGCTCCCAAAACATTATTTGACACTTTTGGCTGTTGAAAAACAGCTTCTAACCATTATTTGACACTTTTGGTTGTTGAGAAACAGCTCCTAAAACATTATTTGACACTTTTGGCTGTTGAAAAACAGCTTCTAACCATTATTTGACACTTTTGGTTGTTGAGAAACAGCTCCTAAAACATTAGGTCAATGTGTGTCAATATATTCTGATTAATTTAAGACTTTTAAAAAACCTGACGGAGTTGACGGAGATGTGGGACACACATTTGATTTCATGAGATATTTATTGGAAAATATAAATTAAAATTAACTGTGTATATTGTTTGCTATGTTGTTGACAATCTACTTTCATTTAGTATTCGTGACAGTATTAGACACTTTTTTGGCATTTTGAAATTGTGACCACTTGCTGGGGACAGGCTTAATACAGGCTTTTTTGGGTACAGAGCCTGCTTCAATTCAGATGGAATATGAAAAAATGTATAATGAAATTAATGTCATAAGAAAAAAGCCTGTATTAAGCCTGTAAGAAGAAACACAAAAACCTGCGCTTGGAAAAAATAGGAAAAAAATAAGAAAAAAAACAAAAACTTGCGCTAGGAAAAAATAAGAAAAAAAACAAAAACTTGCGCTAGGAAAAAATAGGAAAACAATATGAAAAGAAAAAAACTTGCACTAGGAAAAAATAGGAAAACAATAAGAAAAAAAACAAAAACCTGCGCTAGGAAAAAATAGGAAAAATAAGAAAAAAAACGTAATCAAGGTCTAAATGTAGACGTTGAAACAACGTTGTTTCAAGTCTTTTTGCCTCACAGCATGTGATTCATTAGCATTAGCAAGCATTGTCCTTGATTGTTCCAGGTTAACATTCCATGTTGAAATGGAAGCTAGAGTGCATTATGCTATTATGCATGTGTTGGTGATGACACCAATATTAAATTAGATAAAAATAGAAGAAAGAAAAAAGGCAAAAACATGTGTATGCTGGTTAACACCTTGATGATGACTGTTGGACATCATTGTAAATCACCATTTATTGACAAAAATATTTTGCATATGTTCTTACAACATGAAGTGGCACCTTTTAGCAAAATAACAGAGCAGCACCCTAGGTCCGGGGACCACCAGTGGTCCTTGAGAGGGTTCCAGGTGGTCTCACCCAGCTGACTAATGGAGAGTTGGTAACCAAAAGGATTTTGAACTCTTGAGTGTCAAATGAAACCATATGGACCCGTACGGGTCCATTTGGTTTCATTTTACGCTCTCAAGAGTTACATCATTGTTTAAACATCTGCATTACTTAATTTACAAAAAGTCCACACAATTAGAGAATGTAGATTTTTATTTATTTTTGATTAACGGAATTGCAAGAGAAAATAAGTGAAGACGGTGTGTGGGGCGTCTCCTTTAGTAACATTGACTGTTCCTCTCCTCTCCAATAAAAGTAGGTGTGTGAAAATGATGGTAATTTTATCATCTGCTCAGGCTTATGTGAACATCGCAGACGGTTTTGAAGTTGCTTGATTAGATATTTGATATAATTTAGCTGCCCTGCCCTCTTCCCTATTCAAACCCATTGTAACTTCAAACTCTATTTTAACCATGATGGATTCGTCAAATCGGGTGTCTTTGATTAATCTATCATGGTGAAAATGGAGTTTGAAGTTACAATGGGTTTATATAGGTAGGGTGCGGAGTGGCTAAAAGGAATATCAAATATCTATAGAGCACCGCATGTCCCGCCTCCTATCATGACGACGACAGGCCCAGGAAATAATTCCCTGTTCATTTTTCCCGTAGACATTATTTAAAGTCCTTTAAAGCCGCGGACAAAGCCAACTCGGAACACAATATTTTTGGGCCGAACAAATTATTACAAAGAACAAAAACAAGTGTTTTCTTTTTTTCTTCTTCTTTCAAATTCGGCCCCAAAAAAAGGAGGTTCCGTGTATATTCAGTGACACACTTTGACCCCTTTTCCACTGGTTGGCAGTTCTTTTTGGTTTTTCTCCAAAATTGGAACGTTAATCATGAATTGATTGGCACAAAACCATACCTATATTAGATTATTATCACCATGAAACTTCCCCAGTTGATTATTTACGTGTGTGTGTGTGTGTGTGTGTGTGTGTGTGTGTGTGTGTGTGTGTGTGTGTGTGTGTGTGTGTGTGTGTGTGTGTGTGTGTGTGTGTGTGTGTGTGTGTGTGTGTGTGTGTGTGTGTGTGTGTGTGTGTGTGTGTGTGTGTGTGTGTGTGTGTGTGTGTGTGTGTGTGTGTGTGTGTGTCAGGGTGGCAACGACTATGAGATCTACGCTGACCCTCGTACCATCGGACATGAGGTGACCTGTCCTGAAGACACCCAGAGGCTGTGTGCGAAGCTGTTCTTCTCATGAGACTGTTGTTCTACCACAGTTGTTGTCAACCCATGGACCACCAGTGAGGCCTTGAGGAGGGGGTTCCAGGTGGTCCCCAGTCCCCACCCAGCTAAATGATGGAGAGTTGGTAACAAATGGAACCCTTATTAGATCTTTAACTCTTGAGAGGCGTGAAATTAAACGAAAATGTTACGCTCTCAAGAGTTAAATTATTGTTAGACATCTGGCATTAGTTAATTTACAAGAGGTCTACACAATTTGACGTGTTCCTGTTATATATTTCCTATGGTACCAACATCAATACAGAATGGAATTGTGGACAAAATCCTGTCCCAACGGCAACAAAATATTCAACATTTTGGGTCCGAGTGGCTAAGGGCTATATTTCCGTCCATGGTAAACCCCTTATATATTATCCCTAAACTACTTTAGGGCCTTATTCTTGTTTTTCCTTTTTACTATTTTGAAAAAACATTTTTTAATAGTTAAAATAGCCAATCCACAAGCTCAGTGTCTCGATGTAGTTTGGCTATTTTAACTATTAAAAAAATGTTTTTTCTTAGAAAAAAGGGTAGTTTAGGGATAAGGGGTTTAGCATGGATGACAACAGAGCCTTACTGTAAATACCCAATAATATGGCTCAAATACCCAATAAACAATTAAACAATGGGCCTTGATATGAAAAGGGTTGAAAACCACTGTTTTACAACATGGAGGGGAGGAAGGACTCACATGGACTGTCTGTGACCCAGGTGGTGAAATGTCACCTCCGCCAGGGACGTGCACACATAGACATCAAAGGGGGCTTCAGCCCCTGCCCTATTACCCGTCTGGTAAACCCCTAAACAAATTTGTTTAGAAATCTATGTCGTACACCGCATCTCCACTAAAGAGTGCTGGGTTGCGCCCCGGAAATAGCAGATCTACAAGCTCACAACGTGTCGCAGTGCAACGCGTTGTGAGCTTGTAGATCTGCTATTTTCGTCCAAAAGTGCGAGATTTCAGGCCTCTGCACGTCCATGCACCTCAGCCATGCAGCCATGCAGCCATGCGGATGACTGTTAGCAGCACCTTTTGTCACCTTTTTGTACCTGTTGAGACCTGATACCGATTCTGCCTTCTAAATCAGTAGATCTCAAACCCATCTGAACATGTTTTGTGCCAGGGACACTCCCAGAAGAGAAGATTTGTGTTACAAAGGTTATATTGTCAAGAACATCAACAATCCTTAACAGTCAGTAAAACGTACAAGGTCATATTGATCAATGGAGTGCCGGAAGGCCCAATGTTGTCTTAACATGCTTTAACCTACTGTGAAAGCAGTGGTCCTTGAGGGGGTTTCAGGTGGTCCCCACCCAGCTAAATGATGGAGAGTTGGTAACCAAATTGGACCCTTATTAGATCTGTAACTCTTGAGTGTAAAATGAAACCAAATGGACCCCTACAGGTCCATTTGGTTTCATTTGACAAGAGTTAAACATCCGCATTACTTAATTTACAAGAAGTCTACACAATTAGAGAATGTACAATCATTGTTATTATGATCAACATTTCAATACAGCATGCAACTGTGACAAACTAATATTATCCGATTCCAATGACAACACAAATATCTTGTTTTGGGTCTGAGAGGCTAAATCTCATCAAATGGTGGTTCCGTGGCTCTAATGCCCAATAAATAATGGGCCTTAATGTGAAAAGGGCTAAACTACTGTGTTAAACCTTTTGTCGGGAGGAAAGTAGGCCTACTTTTGAGGAAAGCACCTGTTGTTCCAATGTAGTTCTTCTTAGTCACACGAATATTATAATATATAAGATACAGTAGTACATATCGTTGCTGTCCGACAGAAACTTCTTATATCCATGTTTTAACCTTTTGTGTTTTTTTTGTAAATTAACACCCTACTACTTGATCAGCATCAAAAGTGTCCAATCTACTACTGTACCATTTGTACGCCATTAGTTTAATTGCCAGGGACGTTAAGACAAGATGAATCCAATTATGTACTGATTGCCAGGGACGTTAAGACGATTTTTTAGAAATTTCCTCTAATCTAGTGTGCAGGTGATGACATGCGCATGACATGCATAATATAATTACATTTTCTTTATTTTATGTATAATGGGGCTAATTGGCAACGAGAGCCAAAACTGGTAACCACCAGGTGGCGCTGAAAGAGTTTAAAGGGGGGGTCCTTGGAATTAAAATTGTTGAGAATCTCTACTAGAGCTGTACAAATGGTCTTGTGTGGGTCCCTGGCATATCATTTCAGATGGTGTTCTGCGGGCTAATAAGTGTCAATGTGGGGGGGTCCATGACATGAAAAACCCCTGGCAGGTTAATACGAACCTGTGGGTCCCGACATGCGTGGCAGGTTAAAGGTAAACTGTGGCTTACATGGACCCAGGAAATCATGATGACGTCATATGTTATGTTTATTGTCCTACAAGCCATTTTGGTTTCTACTGTGTTTACACTCGGATGCAACTAGATTCAGAGAAGGGCTTTTAAGATGTTTTGTTAGGAGATGATATAATTGTTGGAGCTGTTAAAATGACGATTAAAAGCCTAAACACGGAGGACCACTTGTGCTATTGACATTATTCTACTCTGCTACACATACACATGCATGATTTTACATATCCATTAAGTCTGCTTCACAATAAATTGAACCGTATCCACGGTTTTATCCATTCTTCCATCCATCAATCGATTTATAAGAGGTTATTTGAACCAATATGTATGTGGGTCATGACCCGAAAGAATAAGGTTGCGGATACAAGCGGACAAAATTAGTTTTCTCACAGACGGGTCACGGGGAGGTTGCATGGCATCTCCCTTAAGGCTCATTCATAGTCTGGATTTTCGGTGGTGAGGTGACCACCGGAGCTGAAATAACGTTGCGTGGTGGTGAGTAAAAACAGAGAGAAGGGCTGGGGCGGTGGTGGCGGTTTTCTAAGTCCTGGAGTTTGGAAGTGCTCGTTGACTATCACTCAGCAGCTCGTGTGTAGTTTGTGTAGGCCTAGCTACCACCTGTTTTGAATGTGCACATAATGCAGGAGGCAGAAGGAGGTTGCTTTACTGATAACGAGTGCGTCCAAACTCAGACACTTCGAAAAAGAATCATCTTGCTGGCAAGATATGGCAGCCGTGTGCATATCATCAATAAATGGTAAATTTATATAGCGTCTTCATCCAAGGTGCTTTACATAGATTGTGCATTACATTCACCCATTCACACACGCATTCATACACCGATTGCGGCGGAAGCCATGCAAGGCACCAACCAGCACATCGGGAGCAATTTGGGTGTTCAGTGTCTTGCCCAAGGACACTTTGACATGTGGACAGGAGGAGGAGCCGGGATTTGAACCGCCGACCCATGGATCACTGGACGACCTGCTCTACCTCCTGAGCCACAGCCGCTGCTACATTGGTGTAGCAGAGTGTTTCCAGGGAGCCAACATGTTTTCTTTTATTTTTAATTTTTAAAAAAAATGCGGAAAAACGATGGGTTATAGCCCATCGTTTTTTTTTCATTTTTTCATTTTTGTCAAATCCTCAAAAATGATGAAAAACGGCGCACTATAGTATGCCGTACGATATAGGCTATAGCCCATGGTCCAAAATGATGAGAAACGAGGATAATTTTTTTTTTCAACATTTCAAAAAACATGGGCTATAACCCATCGTTTTTTTTTCATTTTTGTCAAATCATCGAAAATGATGAAAAACGCGCGCTATAGTATGCCGTACGGAGTATTAAAAGAAACACAAAGATGGCTATGTGAAATAATTGCATTTTATCCTGAACTAGCCTGACACGGGGAAGATTTTATCACTGCATTCACACTACAGGACAGAGTTCCAGGTGGTTCCCCCAGTTCTTGACCAAAGAACAGCACGAGCCATCAAGTCCAATCAGTCATAAACGCTTCTACTTAAACCCAGAGGTCTAGACCAAAGGCAGCTGGGAATTGCCTTCCCAGCAGTGCCAGTTTCAGGGATGTTATGGTAGTTAGAATATCATAATTATACTGAGTCTAATATAGCAACTCATAATGTAATAACGGCACATAATGTAATAACAGTTCATAATGTGATAACCTAAATGTAGTAAAGGCCCATAATGTAGGCTAATAAGGTCACAATGTAATACATCATGAGAGCATAACATAATAATGGATTTTTGCATAATGTAATCATGTAATAATGTGTTACATGTAGCCGCTCAATTCACAGTTAATAATGTAATTACGGGTCATATTGTTGAGAAAAGTTTTACATCGTATCAGTATCATGTCAGTATCACAGGCAGTATCATTACTGCCCGGAACTGGGCCTTGATGATCAGGCTTTCAACACTGGGTAGACCACACTTCTGCAGGACCTCAAGATTTGACACCTTGTCCTACCACACTTGATGAGCTTATAGGTTATTAGTTCATAATGAATCGTTATTGTTGAGTTAAAACTCATAAATGGAGCATGGATCTTCTACAAGACACCTCAGACAACTTCTACAGTCTCAACAACTACATCTCCCAGAGTGCATCAGCTGCTAGATGGCTGCTGGTGCTCATTTGCCTGATTGAACACCTGTTAAAGGCTGATGGTGGTGACACTCAAACAAATATCAAACAAGATGGCGGAATAAACAAACCTATAAAGGCTGATACAGACAGCCACAGACACACACGTCCTTGTGTTTATTAATATAAGCCTTTATAACCAACCAAAGGGTGAAATAATGCACGTGCGTGCGTGAGTGCATGAGTGTGTGTGTGTGTGTGTGTGTGTGTGTGTGTGTGTGTGTGGTGCACACAGCAGTTACATCAACAGTGGACCAATGACGGACGGACTAGTTGAACAGGTGACCGGATCCAGTGGGCGGGGCTTTGGATTTAAATAGGAGCGGCCATGTTTTTTCCCAGCATGCTGTTTGGTTTGGGATCCACTTCATGCTGTCTGTGAGCAGAGCTCTTTGTTCCAAGGTAAGAAGCGTTTGTTTGAGAAACACGGTTTTATCCTTGAGCACTGTTGTTGTTTAGACATTAAGATGATTTATAGGACTGTTTATTGTTTAAACAGAGTATTTATAAGACTGTTGTTTATTGTGACACTAAATGGACAACAATGTCAGCAATGTTTGTCCTTTTATAGGACTCGTTCTATGGCCTTGGGCCTCGATCACACAAAAAAAACATTGGCCGCCCCAATGCATTTCCAATGGGAGGCACATGCTTTGACCAAACATTTGTGTTTGATTTTGGGGGGCAATCAAACACATGCAGGCAGAGCCCAGAACATATGCTTATGTGTGACTGAGGCCTTGGGCCTTGATCGCAACAAAAGCATTGTCTTGTCTGTGAAAATGGCTGATCTACAAGCTCACAATGCATTTTGAATGTGATGTGACACATTGTGAGCTTTTAGATCTGCTATTTTCAAAAGGTTTTTTTCTGTTCAAAATGACCAAGTATGCAGATTGTCCCATTTGAAATGTTTAAGTACATTTTGATGCCAAAACCTTTTAACTTTGACTCAAGTTATATAATGTAGATTTTGAAGTTTAGATTTTTTTTTACCAATATCTTAAAGGGACAATTCACTTTAAAAAACTAACTTTTTGTCATTGTATTATCTACTCGGGTTTATGTGAACACTACAGACAGTTTTTAAGTTAAAATGCTAAAAAGCTAAAATGAATATTTAAATACTGAATCAAGCAACTTAAAAGCTGTCTGCAGTGTTCACATAAGCCTGAGTAGACGATAAAGTGAAATATTATATGAATTTTACAATGTATGAAATCTGGATAAAGAGTAATGTTGTTTTTATTTATGTCTTGCAGGTTAATCATGTGACCTTGGTGTCATGTGTGACCTTGGATGGGGTCATCAGGAGATGGCTGGTATTGATAATAGAGTGTCTACTCGGCTGAGCTGAAACGTATAACGGTGTCAACGAACGCTCCCTGAGATTACGAGGCGTACGGTGCTCGGGACGTATTGTGCCATACAACCTACGCGGCTCTATTAATACCGGCTATCTTCAACTGAGCGACGGAAGCCCCCCCATGGTATGTACCTGGATTACATGTGGCTGTAGTAGAAACAAGGGCAGTGTCACCATTACATGTCAAGTTGACCATTCATTGTCATACATATGATTTTACATATGTTTGGGTGAAAAACCTTACTGAGGTTTTTATGTGTTTTTAGTATTTCAATGTGTCCATGATTTCATGGACACTTCCTACCCAGACTACAATTCCCATAATGCTTTGGTGCACTGCTCCTTGTGCATAGGGGAGGGCTGTCTTACTGAGACAACATGTAGTCTAGGGAGGAAGTGAGCCCATTGTCCATGACATCATGGAGCCCATGGACACTTTTGAAATACTACATATATAAAAACGACGATTACCCACATAAAAAACCCAGGAAAGTGTTTCTTGTCTCCCAAACATCATTAAAATAAGCTCTGGTTGCAAAAGGGGTGAAGTCGCCGTTTAATGGGTTGAATCATTAAAGCTGCTATAAGCAATATGTCAAATGTAATTACTTTAAAAAAGAAATGGTATTCAGACTGCCAGCAATGGGTAAAACAATATTGTCTCTGACACATCTTGGGGCCACAATCTGCATTCAAAGATGTTCCTAGCTTTGTCATTGGTCGATTTGCCTGTCTACATCCTGATTGGTCAGTCATTTTGACCGGGTTCTTTTTTTTTCTCTGACCAATGACAAAGCTTCTAGGAATATCTTTGACTGCAGATTGTGGCCCCTAGATGTATCGCAGAGACTAAATCATGTGTGTTTTACTCATTGCTGAATGAAATAAAAATCATTAAAATTGACATTATTGCTTATAGGAGCTTTAATCACAATTTGTGACAATAATAAAGTAAGATATTGGTGACACAGCTTTCAGTGACTGTTATGACTTACAAAATGTCATCCTGTAGGCCGACAACTAAATAGATATATTTTTTTCTTGTCATTTCAGAACGTGAAGCTGACAAGGCGACGTCGGTATTGAAGGTACAGTGCTGTTGCCACTCCTGGGTGCTGTTGGCAGTGAAGGTTAGTAATGAACCTTTTGATTCCTGATGCTTGTGTAAGTGGGCTACATGCTACATGCTACCATACCATAGGTTGTCATTCGCACCGTGTATCGTTTCACGTAATCTGTGTATAATGCCACTCTACATCACATGCCGCAATGTGATTTATGTATTGTTTAACATCATTTACGGGTAAAGCTGTCGCGTCACGTCACATCACATTATGTATGTTCTGTTGTAGTCTTTCTGTGCTGTTTTCTGTGTCGAGTTATTAGAATTTCTATTTCCTTTCTCTTTTAATAAAAAAAAGTATTTTATTTTATTTCTCCTTGCCCATTGCCCTAGTTCTTCACTAGTGGACTGTGTGTACAAAATGTGATTTGGCGTCATGCGACTTATTTCCGGTATCATTATGGTAGCATGTAGCCTGCTTAACACTGTTTACAGCCTTCTATGCTGTAGATCTGTCCAAACTAACAGGAAGAAAATTATGGCAGATTTTCTTCGTTGGTTAGTTTGTTTTGTTTAGTGCTGATATTGAAGGTAAGTGGGCGTAGTTTATTATTTTTTGATGTCGGGCAGAAACCTTGTATCTCCATAGTTCAACCTTTTGTAAATTAATTTCCTTACTTGGTCATGCTACAGTGTCACACACTAAAGTAGCAAATAGCTGATCTACAAGCTCACGATGCAAAGATCATCCATTATTGAATATAACCTATTAGTATCGAACATGCACGGTTTCTACCCCGAACTTTCATCTTCTCTTCTATTCTTTGCTTTAATAAAGTTATTGTTTTTTCTGGTCAGAGTTTTTAATCGCATTTTGCTTTATTTTTCATAAGTCATTTCTTTCTTTCCTATCTATCACTAGTTCTTCACTAGTGTATGTGGTGCGTGTGTCGGGTCGTGTCTCTCATACAGTTTCTAATCATTTGATTGGAGCTGTATCGTTTCACGTCATTTGCGTTGTGTCATTTGCTGGTAAAGCGCCATCACGTCAGTTCACATCAGATATGAACACAGGCCGGTATGTGATGTGCATTTATGTGATATTTTTATGTGATTATTTCACAAATTGCGGATAGCTCGTTGCACGCCATGCACTCTGTTCATTGCTCTTGTGTTCTAATGTTGTATGTATGTTGTGTTCTCATGTTCATAGTGTTGCTGTATTGCTGACAAATACTGGGGTCCAAAGAATGCTTCTGCCATTGCATAATTTGCACCTCGTATAATTTGTCAATCGTCCACAAATGGCATAAATTGTAATGTATATTTAAATGTGGGCAATTCTTTTGAAAACATGTAGATTTTAAAATAGAAATGTGGGACAACTGGCTAGAAAGACTGGCCACAAACCTAAGGCCAACTGCTTGGGCGGAGACCAAGAATCTTTTTGTTTTGTTCATGTTCATAAAGCGCTCCAAGTGCTTTAAGTGAGAAGTCCAGCAGCAAACCTCTAGGTCATAAGAGCATTGTTTGTGCTATATTATCAGATCCAATTTGTGAGTATAAAGCTTCATCTAAGCCCACATCACATATGAACACAGGCCCGGTATGTGATGTGTGTTTATGTCTCGTATCATTTCACATTGGTGAGTAAGGCTTCATCACGTCATCCCCACATCACATGATGAATTTAGGGTTAGGGCTAGGGTTAGGTATGTGATGTGGATTGATGTGATGTATGTCTTTTATAATGTGCGAGTGAAGCTTCATCGTGTCAGTTCACATCACATTATGTGGTGTGTATTGATGTGATTTATTTATGCTGCCATTTGCAGCTAAAACTTAATTCATGCCGGTCAGTAGGCGAGGCATTGACGATGGGCCTATGACCCAAAGGTTTTCTGCTGCACTTTTCACTTTTAGCACTTTGCAGCTCTTTATGAGCACGGAAAAATTAAAAATTTTCTTGGTTTATGTCTGAGGAGTTTTCCTTAGTCTTCTTCTCGATTTCAATTGTAAGACATAATCATTTATAGTCCATTATGATTCAAATTATTATGAATGTGATTGCTTTTGGACCTGTAAATTACAACAAAACAAACTAAGGCACTGGTGTGGTACTACTGGTTTACCAGAATGGGGTTCAACTCCCTGCGGTGCCCTCAATTTGTTGTATTTACATGGTTCATTTTCTGCTCATTGTTGCCTTTTCAGAGATGATAACCCCCAGGTTCTTTACTGCGTTTGTACTCTCTACATTTGGGTTACAAGTCTATTTAGGGACAAGCCCGAAGGTACTCTTGGTTTTCTCTTCTCCTTCCACCAAAAATGGCAGTCCACGGTCACACTCGGCAGTCAGTTGGGGGTTGGGGGTCCATATTAGAAGTCCATGGAACTTTTTTCAAATCCTCGTTTTTCAGTATGCCGTTTTTCATTTTGGAGGATTTAAAAAAATAGACTAATCATTCCAAGATCATGGACTATAGCCCATGGTCTCGGGATGATTTTCGTTCCATAGTGAGGCGGCATAGCTAACCTATCGTTCATTTTATGACGTAAGCGCCAAATTTGGCAGAAGTTGACAGATATATTGGTAACGAAACTGGATATTGGGCCATCCCAAATTCTTATTCTGGTGGGTGTGGCAGCCATTTTTCAAAATGGCCGCCAGCGGTTTTGTCAAATCTTCCTAAACGTCCCTCTAGCAGCTACAATATTTGCTGTAGAAGACTGAAATGTTGCATGAAGGTCATGTGCTTTCAGACCAATTGGCTAAAAGGGGTGGGGGAGATGCAATGGGAGTGGCCTATCATAAAATGTGCATAACTTCCAAGTAGACATACAAATTTTGTTTTCATTATTACATTTATTTTCAAAAATGATGAAAAACGGCGCGCTATAGTATGCCGTACGATATGGGCTATAGCCCATGGTCCAAAATGATGAGAAACGAGGATAACTTTTTTTTTCAAAATTTCAAAAAACATGGGCTATAACCCATCGTTTTTGTCATTTCGTCATTTTTTTCAAAAATGATGAAAAACGGCGCGCTATAGTATGCCGTACGATATGGGCTATAGCCAACGGTCCAAAATGATGAGAAACGAGGCTAACTTTTTTTTTCAAAATTTTAAAAAACATGGGCTATAACCCATCGTTTTTGTCATTTCGTCATTTTTTTCAAATCTTCAAAAATGATGAAAAACTGTGCGCTATAGTATGCCGTACGATATGGGCTATAGCCCACGGTCCAAAATGATGAGAAACGAGGATAACTTTTTTTTTCAAAATTTCAAAAAACATGGGCTATAACCCATCGTTTTTGTCATTTCGTCATTTTTTTCAAATCCTCAAAAATGATGAAAAACGGCGCGCTATAGTATGCCGTACGATATGGGCTATAGCCCACGGTCCAAAATGATGAGAAACGAGGCAAACTTTTTTTTTCAAAATTTATTAAAACATGGGTTCTAACCCATCGTTTTTGTCATTTTGTCATTTTTTTCAAATCTTCAAAAATGATGAAAAACTGTGCGCTATAGTATGCCGTACGATATGGGCTATAGCCCACGGTCCAAAATGATGAGAAACGAGGCTAACTTTTTTTTTCAAAATTTCAAAAAACATGGGCTATAACCCATCGTTTTTGTCATTTCGTCATTTTTTTCAAATCCTCAAAAATGATGAAAAACGGCGCACTATAGTATGCCGTACGATATGGGCTATAGCCCACGGTCCAAAATGATGAGAAACGAGGCTAACTTTATTTTTCAAAATTTAAAAAAACATGGGCTATAACCCATCAGTTTTGGCATTTCGTCATTTTTTTCAAATCCTCAAAAATGATGAAAAACGGCGCGCTATAGTATGCCGTACGATATGGGCTATAGCCCACGGTCCAAAATGATGAGAAACGAGGCTAACTTTTTTTTTCAAAATTTAAAAAAACATGGGCTATAACCCATCGTTTTTGTCATTTCGTCATTTTTTTCAAATCCTCAAAAATGATGAAAAACTGCGCGCTATAGTATGCCGTACGATATGGGCTATAGCCCACGGTCCAAAATGATGAGAAACGAGGCAAACCTTTTTTTTCAAAATTTAAAAAAACATGGGCTATAACCCATCGTTTTTGTCATTTCGTCATTTTTTTCAAATCCTCAAAAATGATGAAAAACGGCGCACTATAGTATGCCGTACGATATGGGCTATAGCCCACGGTCCAAAATGATGAGAAACGAGGCTAACTTTTTTTTTCAAAATTTAAAAAAACATGGGCTATAACCCATCGTTTTTGTCATTTCGTCATTTTTTTTAAATCTTCAAAAATGATGAAAAACTGTGCGCTATAGTATGCCGTACGATATGGGCTATAGCCCACGGTCCAAAATGATGAGAAACGAGGCTAACTTTTTTTTTCAAAATTTCAAAAAACATGGGCTATAACCCATCGTTTTTGTCATTTCGTCATTTTTTTAAATCCTCAAAAATGATGAAAAACGGCGCGCTATAGTATGCCGTACGATATGGGCTATAGCCCACGGTCCAAAATGATGAGAAACGAGGCTAACTTTTTTTTTCAAAATTAAAAAAAACATGGGCTATAACCCATCGTTTTTGTCATTTCGTCATTTTTTTCAAATCTTCAAAAATTATGAAAAACTGTGCGCTATAGTATGCCGTACGATATGGGCTATAGCCCACGGTCCAAAATGATGAGAAACGAGGCTAACTTTTTTTTTCAAAATTTCAAAAAACATGGGCTATAACCCATCGTTTTTGTCATTTCGTCATTTTTTTCAAATCTTCAAAAATGATGAAAAACTGTGCGCTATAGTATGCCGTACGATATGGGCTATAGCCCACGGTCCAAAATGATGAGAAACTAGGCTAACTTTTTTTTTCAAAATTTCAAAAAACATGGGCTATAACCCATCGTTTTTGTCATTTCGTCATTTTTTTCAAATCCTCAAAAATGATGAAAAACGGCGCGCTATAGTATGCCGTACGATATGGGCTGTAGCCCACGGTCCAAAATGATGAGAAACGAGGCTAACTTTTTTTTTCAAAATTTCAAAAAACATGGGCTATAACCCATCGTTTTTGTCATTTTTTCATTTTTTTCAAATCCTCAAAAATGATGAAAAACGGCGCGCTATAGTATGCTGTACGATATGGGCTATAGCCCACGGTCCAAAATGATGAGAAACGAGGCTAACTTTTTTTTTCAAAATTTCAAAAAACATGGGCTATAACCCATCGTCTTTGTCATTTCGTCATTTTTTTCAAATCCTCAAAAATGATGAAAAACGGCGCGCTATAGTATGCCGTACGATATGGGCTATAGCCCACGGTCCAAAATGATGAGAAACGAGGCTAACTTTTTTTTTCAAAATTTAAAAAAACATGGGCTATAACCCATCGTTTTTGTCATTTCGTCATTTTTTTCAAATCTTCAAAAATGATGAAAAACTGTGCGCTATAGTATGCCGTACGATATGGGCTATAGCCCACGGTCCAAAATGATGAGAAACGAGGCTAACTTTTTTTTTCAAAATTTCAAAAAACATGGGCTATAACCCATCATTTTTGTCATTTCGTCATTTTTTTCAAATCCTCAAAAATGATGAAAAACGGCGCACTATAGTATGCCGTACGATATGGGCTATAGCCCACGGTCCAAAATGATGAGAAACGAGGCTAACTTTTTTTTTCAAAATTTCAAAAAACATGGGCTATAACCCATCGTTTTTGTCATTTTTTCATTTTTTTCAAATCCTCAAAAATGATGAAAAACGGCGCGCTATAGTATGCTGTACGATATGGGCTATAGCCCACGGTCCAAAATGATGAGAAACGAGGCTAACTTTTTTTTTCAAAATTTCAAAAAACATGGGCTATAACCCATCGTCTTTGTCATTTCGTCATTTTTTTCAAATCCTCAAAAATGATGAAAAACGGCGCGCTATAGTATGCCGTACGATATGGGCTATAGCCCACGGTCCAAAATGATGAGAAACGAGGCTAACTTTTTTTTTCAAAATTTAAAAAAACATGGGCTATAACCCATCGTTTTTGTCATTTCGTCATTTTTTTCAAATCTTCAAAAATGATGAAAAACTGTGCGCTATAGTATGCCGTACGATATGGGCTATAGCCCACGGTCCAAAATGATGAGAAACGAGGCTAACTTTTTTTTTCAAAATTTCAAAAAACATGGGCTATAACCCATCATTTTTGTCATTTCGTCATTTTTTTCAAATCTTCAAAAATGATGAAAAACTGTGCGCTATAGTATGCCGTACGATATGGGCTATAGCCCACGGTCCAAAATGATGAGAAACGAGCCTAACTTTTTTTTTCAAAATTTCAAAAAACATGGGCTATAACCCATCGTTTTTGTCATTTCGTCATTTTTTTCAAATCCTCAAAAATGATGAAAAACGGCGCACTATAGTATGCCGTACGATATGGGCTATAGCCCACGGTCCAAAATGATGAGAAACGAGGCAAACTTTTTTTTTCAAAATTTAAAAAAACATGGGCTATAACCCATCGTTTTTGTCATTTCGTCATTTTTTTCAAATCTTCAAAAATGATGAAAAACTGTGCGCTATAGTATGCCGTACGATATGGGCTATAGCCCACGGTCCAAAATGATGAGAAACGAGCCTAACTTTTTTTTTCAAAATTTCAAAAAACATGGGCTATAACCCATCGTTTTTGTCATTTCGTCATTTTTTTCAAATCTTCAAAAATGATGAAAAACTGTGCGCTATAGTATGCCGTACGATATGGGCTATAGCCCACGGTCCAAAATGATGAGAAACGAGCCTAACTTTTTTTTTCAAAATTTCAAAAAACATGGGCTATAACCCATCGTTTTTGTCATTTCGTCATTTTTTTCAAATCTTCAAAAATGATGAAAAACTGTGCGCTATAGTATGCCGTACGATATGGGCTATAGCCCACGGTCCAAAATGATGAGAAACGAGCCTAACTTTTTTTTTCAAAATTTCAAAAAACATGGGCTATAACCCATCGTTTTTGTCATTTCGTCATTTTTTTCAAATCTTCAAAAATGATGAAAAACTGTGCGCTATAGTATGCCGTACGATATGGGCTATAGCCCACGGTCCAAAATGATGAGAAACGAGGCAAACTTTTTTTTTCAAAATTTAAAAAAACATGGGCTATAACCCATCGTTTTTGTCATTTCGTCATTTTTTTCAAATCTTCAAAAATGATGAAAAACTGTGCGCTATAGTATGCCGTACGATATGGGCTATAGCCCACGGTCCAAAATGATGAGAAACGAGCCTAACTTTTTTTTTCAAAATTTCAAAAAACATGGGCTATAACCCATCGTTTTTGTCATTTCGTCATTTTTTTCAAATCTTCAAAAATGATGCAAAACTGTGCGCTATAGTATGCCGTACGATATGGGCTATAGCCCACGGTCCAAAATGATGAGAAACGAGCCTAACTTTTTTTTTCAAAATTTCAAAAAACATGGGCTATAACCCATCGTTTTTGTCATTTCGTCATTTTTTTCAAATCTTCAAAAATGATGAAAAACTGTGCGCTATAGTATGCCGTACGATATGGGCTATAGCCCACGGTCCAAAATGATGAGAAACGAGCCTAACTTTTTTTTTCAAAATTTCAAAAAACATGGGCTATAACCCATCGTTTTTGTCATTTCGTCATTTTTTTCAAATCCTCAAAAATGATGAAAAACGGCGCACTATAGTATGCCGTACGATATGGGCTATAGCCCACGGTCCAAAATGATGAGAAACGAGGCAAACTTTTTTTTTCAAAATTTAAAAAAACATGGGCTATAACCCATCGTTTTTGTCATTTCGTCATTTTTTTCAAATCTTCAAAAATGATGAAAAACTGTGCGCTATAGTATGCCGTACGATATGGGCTATAGCCCACGGTCCAAAATGATGAGAAACGAGGCTAACTTTTTTTTTCAAAATTTCAAAAAACATGGTCTATAACCCATCGTTTTTGTCATTTTGTCATTTTTTTCAAATCCTCAAAAATGATGAAAAACGGCGCGTTATAGTATGCCGTACGATATGGGCTATAGCCCACGGTCCAAAATGATGAGAAACGAGGCTAACTTTTTTTTTCAAAATTTAAAAAAACATGGGCTATAACCCATCGTTTTTGTCATTTCGTCATTTTTTTCAAATCTTCAAAAATGATGAAAAACTGTGCGCTATAGTATGCCGTACGATATGGGCTATAGCCCACGGTCCAAAATGATGAGAAACGAGGCTTACTTTTTTTTTCAAAATTTCAAAAAACATGGGCTATAACCCATCGTTTTTGTCATTTCGTCATTTTTTTCAAATCTTCAAAAATGATGAAAAACTGTGCGCTATAGTATGCCGTACGATATGGGCTATAGCCCACGGTCCAAAATGATGAGAAACGAGGCTAACTTTTTTTTTCAAAATTTCAAAAAACATGGTCTATAACCCATCGTTTTTGTCATTTTGTCATTTTTTTCAAATCCTCAAAAATGATGAAAAACGGCGCGTTATAGTATGCCGTACGATATGGGCTATAGCCCACGGTCCAAAATGATGAGAAACGAGGCTAACTTTTTTTTTCAAAATTAAAAAAAACATGGGCTATAACCCATCGTTTTTGTCATTTCGTCATTTTTTTCAAATCTTCAAAAATGATGAAAAACTGTGCGCTATAGTATGCCGTACGATATGGGCTATAGCCCACGGTCCAAAATGATGAGAAACGAGGCTAACTTTTTTTTTCAAAATTTCAAAAAACATGGGCTATAACCCATCGTTTTTGTCATTTCGTCATTTTTTTCAAATCCTCAAAAATGATGAAAAACGGCGCGCTATAGTATGCCGTACGATATGGGATATAGCCCACGGTCCAAAATGATGAGAAACGAGGCTAACTTTTTTTTCCTAAATTTCAAAAAACATGGGCTATAACCCATCGTTTTTGTCATTTCGTCATTTTTTTCAAATCTTCAAAAATGATGAAAAACTGTGCGCTATAGTATGCCGTACGATATGGGCTATAGCCCACGGTCCAAAATGATGAGAAACGAGGCTAACTTTTTTTTCAAAATTTCAAAAAACATGGGCTATAACCCATCGTTTTTGTCATTTCGTCATTTTTTTCAAATCTTCAAAAATGATGAAAAACTGTGCGCTATAGTATGCCGTACGATATGGGCTATAGCCCACAGTCCAAAATGATGAGAAACGAGGCTAAATTTTTTTCTCCAAAATTTCAAAAAACATGGGCTATAACCCATCGTTTTTGTCATTTCGTCATTTTTTTCAAATCCTCAAAAATGATGAAAAACTGTGCGCTATAGTATGCCGTACGATATGGGCTATAGCCCACGGTCCAAAATGATGAGAAACGAGGCTAATTTTTTTTTTTCAAAATTTCAAAAAACATGGGCTATAACCCATCGTTTTTGTCATTTCGTCATTTTTTTCAAATCTTCAAAAATGATGAAAAACGGCGCGCTATAGTATGCCGTACGATATGGGCTATAGCCCACCGTCCAAAATGATGAGAAACGAGGCTAACTTTTTTTTTCAAAATTTCAAAAAACATGGGCTATAACCCATCGTTTTTGTCATTTCGTCATTTTTTTCAAATCCTCAAAAATGATGAAAAACGGCGCGCTATAGTATGCCGTACGATATGGGCTATAGCCCACGGTCCAAAATGATGAGAAACGAGGCTAACTTTTTTTTTCAAAATTTAAAAAAACATGGGCTATAACCCATCGTTTTTGTCATTTCGTCATTTTTTTCGAATCCTCAAAAATGATGAAAAACTGTGCGCTATAGTATGCCGTACGATATGGGCTATAGCCCACGGTCCAAAATGATGAGAAACGAGGCTAACTTTTTTTTTCAAATTTTCAAAAAACATGGGCTATAACCCATCGTTTTTGTCATTTCGTCATTTTTTTCAAATCCTCAAAAATGATGAAAAACGGCGCGCTATAGTATGCCGTACGATATGGGCTATAGCCCACGGTCCAAAATGATGAGAAACGAGGCTAACTTTTTTTTTCAAAATTTAAAAAAACATGGGCTATAACCCATCGTTTTTGTCATTTCGTCATTTTTTTCAAATCCTCAAAAATGATGAAAAACGGCGCGCTATAGTATGCCGTACGATATGGGCTATAGCCCACGGTCCAAAATGATGAGAAACGAGGCAAACTTTTTTTTTCAAAATTTAAAAAAACATGGGCTATAACCCATCGTTTTTGTCATTTCGTCATTTTTTTCAAATCTTCAAAAATGATGAAAAACTGTGCGCTATAGTATGCCGTACGATATGGGCTATAGCCCACGGTCCAAAATGATGAGAAACGAGGCTAACTTTTTTTTTCAAAATTTCAAAAAACATGGGCTATAACCCATCGTTTTTGTCATTTCGTCATTTTTTTCAAATCCTCAAAAATGATGAAAAACTGCGCACTATAGTATGCCGTACGATATGGGCTATAGCCCACGGTCCAAAATGATGAGAAACGAGGCTAACTTTTTTTTTCAAATTTTCAAAAAACATGGGCTATAACCCATCGTTTTTGTCATTTCGTCATTTTTTTCAAATCTTCAAAAATGATGAAAAACTGTGCGCTATAGTATGCCGTACGATATGGGCTATAGCCCACGGTCCAAAATGATGAGAAACGAGGCTAACTTTTTTTTTCAAAATTTCAAAAAACATGGGCTATAACCCATCGTTTTTGTCACTTCGTCATTTTTTTCAAATCCTCAAAAATGATGAAAAACGGCGCGCTATAGTATGCCGTACGATATGGGCTATAGCCCACGGTCCAAAATGATGAGAAACGAGGCTAACTTTTTTTTTCAAAATTTCAAAAAACATGGGCTATAACCCATCGTTTTTGTCATTTCGTCATTTTTTTCAAATCTTCAAAAATGATGAAAAACTGTGCGCTATAGTATGCCGTACGATATGGGCTATAGCCCACGGTCCAAAATGATGAGAAACGAGGCTAACTTTTTTTTCAAAATTTCAAAAAACATGGGCTATAACCCATCGTTTTTGTCATTTCGTCATTTTTTTCAAATCTTCAAAAATGATGAAAAACTGTGCGCTATAGTATGCCGTACGATATGGGCTATAGCCCACAGTCCAAAATGATGAGAAACGAGGCAAATTTTTTTTTCCAAAATTTCAAAAAACATGCGCTATAACCCATCGTTTTTGTCATTTCGTCATTTTTTTCAAATCCTCAAAAATTATGAAAAACGGCGCGCTATAGTATGCCGTACGATATGGGCTATAGCCCACGGTCCAAAATGATGAGAAACGAGGCTAACTTTTTTTTTCAAAATTTCAAAAAACATGGGCTATAACCCATCGTTTTTGTCATTTCGTCATTTTTTTCAAATCTTCAAAAATGATGAAAAACTGTGCGCTATAGTATGCCGTACGATATGGGCTATAGCCCACGGTCCAAAATGATGAGAAACGAGGCTATTTTTTTTTTCTCCAAAATTTCAAAAAACATGGGCTATAACCCATCGTTTTTGTCATTTCGTCATTTTTTTCAAATCTTCAAAAATGATGAAAAACGGCGCGCTATAGTATGCCGTACGATATGGGCTATAGCCCACCGTCAAAAATGATGAGAAACGAGGCTAACTTTTTTTTTCAAAATTTCAAAAAACATGGTCTATAACCCATCGTTTTTGTCATTTTGTCATTTTTTTCAAATCCTCAAAAATGATGAAAAACGGCGCGTTATAGTATGCCGTACGATATGGGCTATAGCCCACGGTCCAAAATGATGAGAAACGAGGCTAACTTTTTTTTTCAAAATTTAAAAAAACATGGGCTATAACCCATCGTTTTTGTCATTTCGTCATTTTTTTCAAATCTTCAAAAATGATGAAAAACTGTGCGCTATAGTATGCCGTACGATATGGGCTATAGCCCACGGTCCAAAATGATGAGAAACGAGGCTAACTTTTTTTTTCAAAATTTCAAAAAACATGGGCTATAACCCATCGTTTTTGTCATTTCGTCATTTTTTTCAAATCCTCAAAAATGATGAAAAACGGCGCGCTATAGTATGCCGTACGATATGGGCTATAGCCCACGGTCCAAAATGATGAGAAACGAGGCTAACTTTTTTTTTCAAAATTTCAAAAAACATGGGCTATAACCCATCGTTTTTGTCATTTCGTCATTTTTTTCAAATCTTCAAAAATGATGAAAAACTGTGCGCTATAGTATGCCGTACGATATGGGCTATAGCCCACGGTCCAAAATGATGAGAAACGAGGCTAACTTTTTTTTCAAAATTTCAAAAAACATGGGCTATAACCCATCGTTTTTGTCATTTCGTCATTTTTTTCAAATCTTCAAAAATGATGAAAAACTGTGCGCTATAGTATGCCGTACGATATGGGCTATAGCCCACAGTCCAAAATGATGAGAAACGAGGCTAATTTTTTTTTCAAAATTTCAAAAAACATGGTCTATAACCCATCGTTTTTGTCATTTTGTCATTTTTTTCAAATCCTCAAAAATGATGAAAAACGGCGCGTTATAGTATGCCGTACGATATGGGCTATAGCCCACGGTCCAAAATGATGAGAAACGAGGCTAACTTTTTTTTTCAAAATTTAAAAAAACATGGGCTATAACCCATCGTTTTTGTCATTTCGTCATTTTTTTCAAATCTTCAAAAATGATGAAAAACTGTGCGCTATAGTATGCCGTACGATATGGGCTATAGCCCACGGTCCAAAATGATGAGAAACGAGGCTAACTTTTTTTTTCAAAATTTCAAAAAACATGGGCTATAACCCATCGTTTTTGTCATTTCGTCATTTTTTTAAAATCCTCAAAAATGATGAAAAACGCCGTATGCCGTACGATATGGGCTATAGCCCACGGTCCAAAATGATGAGAAACGAGGCTAACTTTTTTTTTCAAAATTTCAAAAAACATGGGCTATAACCCATCGTTTTTGTCATTTCGTCATTTTTTTCAAATCTTCAAAAATGATGAAAAACTGTGCGCTATAGTATGCCGTACGATATGGGCTATAGCCCACAGTCCAAAATGATGAGAAACGAGGCTAAATTTTTTTTCCAAAATTTCAAAAAACATGGGCTATAACCCATCGTTTTTGTCATTTCGTCATTTTTTTCAAATCCTCAAAAATGATGAAAAACGGCGCGCTATAGTATGCCGTACGATATGGGCTATAGCCCACGGTCCAAAATGATGAGAAACGAGGCAAACTTTTTTTTTCAAAATTTAAAAAAACATGGGCTATAACCCATCGTTTTTGTCATTTCGTCATTTTTTTCAAATCTTCAAAAATGATGAAAAACTGTGCGCTATAGTATGCCGTACGATATGGGCTATAGCCCACGGTCCAAAATGATGAGAAACGAGGCTAACTTTTTTTTTCAAAATTTCAAAAAACATGGGCTATAACCCATCGTTTTTGTCATTTCGTCATTTTTTTCAAATCCTCAAAAATGATGAAAAACTGCGCACTATAGTATGCCGTACGATATGGGCTATAGCCCACGGTCCAAAATGATGAGAAACGAGGCTAACTTTTTTTTTCAAATTTAAAAAAAACATGGGCTATAACCCATCGTTTTTGTCATTTCGTCATTTTTTTCAAATCTTCAAAAATGATGAAAAACTGTGCGCTATAGTATGCCGTACGATATGGGCTATAGCCCACGGTCCAAAATGATGAGAAACGAGGCTAACTTTTTTTTTCAAAATTTCAAAAAACATGGGCTATAACCCATCGTTTTTGTCATTTCGTCATTTTTTTCAAATCCTCAAAAATGATGAAAAACGGCGCGCTATAGTATGCCGTACGATATGGGCTATAGCCCACGGTCCAAAATGATGAGAAACGAGGCTAACTTTTTTTTTCAAAATTTCAAAAAACATGGGCTATAACCCATCGTTTTTGTCATTTCGTCATTTTTTTCAAATCTTCAAAAATGATGAAAAACTGTGCGCTATAGTATGCCGTACGATATGGGCTATAGCCCACGGTCCAAAATGATGAGAAACGAGGCTAACTTTTTTTTCAAAATTTCAAAAAACATGGGCTATAACCCATCGTTTTTGTCATTTCGTCATTTTTTTCAAATCTTCAAAAATGATGAAAAACTGTGCGCTATAGTATGCCGTACGATATGGGCTATAGCCCACAGTCCAAAATGATGAGAAACGAGGCTAATTTTTTTTTCCAAAATTTCAAAAAACATGGGCTATAACCCATCGTTTTTGTCATTTCGTCATTTTTTTCAAATCCTCAAAAATTATGAAAAACGGCGCGCTATAGTATGCCGTACGATATGGGCTATAGCCCACGGTCCAAAATGATGAGAAACGAGGCTAACTTTTTTTTTCAAAATTTCAAAAAACATGGGCTATAACCCATCGTTTTTGTCATTTCGTCATTTTTTTCAAATCTTCAAAAATGATGAAAAACTGTGCGCTATAGTATGCCGTACGATATGGGCTATAGCCCACGGTCCAAAATGATGAGAAACGAGGCTAATTTTTTTTTCTCCAAAATTTCAAAAAACATGGGCTATAACCCATCGTTTTTGTCATTTCGTCATTTTTTTCAAATCTTCAAAAATGATGAAAAACGGCGCGCTATAGTATGCCGTACGATATGGGCTATAGCCCACCGTCCAAAATGATGAGAAACGAGGCTAACTTTTTTTTTCAAAATTTCAAAAAACATGGTCTATAACCCATCGTTTTTGTCATTTTGTCATTTTTTTCAAATCCTCAAAAATGATGAAAAACGGCGCGTTATAGTATGCCGTACGATATGGGCTATAGCCCACCGTCCAAAATGATGAGAAACGAGGCTAACTTTTTTTTTCAAAATTTAAAAAAACATGGGCTATAACCCATCGTTTTTGTCATTTCGTCATTTTTTTCAAATCTTCAAAAATGATGAAAAACGGCGCGCTATAGTATGCCGTACGATATGGGCTATAGCCCACCGTCCAAAATGATGAGAAACGAGGCTAACTTTTTTTTTCAAAATTTAAAAAAACATGGGCTATAACCCATCGTTTTTGTCATTTCGTCATTTTTTTCAAATCTTCAAAAATGATGAAAAACTGTGCGCTATAGTATGCCGTACGATATGGGCTATAGCCCACGGTCCAAAATGATGAGAAACGAGGCTAACTTTTTTTTTCAAAATTTCAAAAAACATGGGCTATAACCCATCGTTTTTGTCATTTCGTCATTTTTTTCAAATCCTCAAAAATGATGAAAAACGGCGCGCTATAGTATGCCGTACGATATGGGCTATAGCCCACGGTCCAAAATGATGAGAAACGAGGCTAACTTTTTTTTTCAAAATTTCAAAAAACATGGGCTATAACCCATCGTTTTTGTCATTTCGTCATTTTTTTCAAATCTTCAAAAATGATGAAAAACTGTGCGCTATAGTATGCCGTACGATATGGGCTATAGCCCACGGTCCAAAATGATGAGAAACGAGGCTAACTTTTTTTTCAAAATTTCAAAAAACATGGGCTATAACCCATCGTTTTTGTCATTTCGTCATTTTTTTCAAATCTTCAAAAATGATGAAAAACTGTGCGCTATAGTATGCCGTACGATATGGGCTATAGCCCACAGTCCAAAATGATGAGAAACGAGGCTAATTTTTTTTTCAAAATTTCAAAAAACATGGTCTATAACCCATCGTTTTTGTCATTTTGTCATTTTTTTCAAATCCTCAAAAATGATGAAAAACGGCGCGTTATAGTATGCCGTACGATATGGGCTATAGCCCACGGTCCAAAATGATGAGAAACGAGGCTAACTTTTTTTTTCAAAATTTAAAAAAACATGGGCTATAACCCATCGTTTTTGTCATTTCGTCATTTTTTTCAAATCTTCAAAAATGATGAAAAACTGTGCGCTATAGTATGCCGTACGATATGGGCTATAGCCCACGGTCCAAAATGATGAGAAACGAGGCTAACTTTTTTTTTCAAAATTTCAAAAAACATGGGCTATAACCCATCGTTTTTGTCATTTCGTCATTTTTTTAAAATCCTCAAAAATGATGAAAAACGGCGCGCTATAGTATGCCGTACGATATGGGCTATAGCCCACGGTCCAAAATGATGAGAAACGAGGCTAACTTTTTTTTTCAAAATTTCAAAAAACATGGGCTATAACCCATCGTTTTTGTCATTTCGTCATTTTTTTCAAATCTTCAAAAATGATGAAAAACTGTGCGCTATAGTATGCCGTACGATATGGGCTATAGCCCACGGTCCAAAATGATGAGAAACGAGGCTAACTTTTTTTTCAAAATTTCAAAAAACATGGGCTATAACCCATCGTTTTTGTCATTTCGTCATTTTTTTCAAATCTTCAAAAATGATGAAAAACTGTGCGCTATAGTATGCCGTACGATATGGGCTATAGCCCACAGTCCAAAATGATGAGAAACGAGGCTAAATTTTTTTTCCAAAATTTCAAAAAACATGGGCTATAACCCATCGTTTTTGTCATTTCGTCATTTTTTTCAAATCCTCAAAAATGATGAAAAACGGCGCGCTATAGTATGCCGTACGATATGGGCTATAGCCCACGGTCCAAAATGATGAGAAACGAGGCTAACTTTTTTTTTCAAAATTTCAAAAAACATGGGCTATAACCCATCGTTTTTGTCATTTCGTCATTTTTTTCAAATCTTCAAAAATGATGAAAAACTGTGCGCTATAGTATGCCGTACGATATGGGCTATAGCCCACGGTCCAAAATGATGAGAAACGAGGCTAATTTTTTTTTTCCAAAATTTCAAAAAACATGGGCTATAACCCATCGTTTTTGTCATTTCGTCATTTTTTTCAAATCTTCAAAAATGATGAAAAACGGCGCGCTATAGTATGCCGTACGATATGGGCTATAGCCCACCGTCCAAAATGATGAGAAACGAGGCTAACTTTTTTTTTCAAAATTTCAAAAAACATGGGCTATAACCCATCGTTTTTGTCATTTCGTCATTTTTTTCAAATCCTCAAAAATGATGAAAAACGGCGCGCTATAGTATGCCGTACGATATGGGCTATAGCCCACGGTCCAAAATGATGTGAAACGAGGCTAACTTTTTTTTTCAAAATTTAAAAAAACATGGGCTATAACCCATCGTTTTTGTCATTTCGTCATTTTTTTCGAATCCTCAAAAATGATGAAAAACTGTGCGCTATAGTATGCCGTACGATATGGGCTATAGCCCACGGTCCAAAATGATGAGAAACGAGGCTAACTTTTTTTTTCAAATTTTCAAAAAACATGGGCTATAACCCATCGTTTTTGTCATTTCGTCATTTTTTTCAAATCCTCAAAAATGATGAAAAACGGCGCGCTATAGTATGCCGTACGATATGGGCTATAGCCCACGGTCCAAAATGATGAGAAACGAGGCTAACTTTTTTTTTCAAAATTTAAAAAAACATGGGCTATAACCCATCGTTTTTGTCATTTCGTCATTTTTTTCGAATCCTCAAAAATGATGAAAAACTGTGCGCTATAGTATGCCGTACGATATGGGCTATAGCCCACGGTCCAAAATGATGAGAAACGAGGCTAACTTTTTTTTTCAAATTTTCAAAAAACATGGGCTATAACCCATCGTTTTTGTCATTTCGTCATTTTTTTCAAATCCTCAAAAATGATGAAAAACGGCGCGCTATAGTATGCCGTACGATATGGGCTATAGCCCACGGTCCAAAATGATGAGAAACGAGGCTAACTTTTTTTTTCAAAATTTAAAAAAACATGGGCTATAACCCATCGTTTTTGTCATTTCGTCATTTTTTTCAAATCTTCAAAAATGATGAAAAACTGTGCGCTATAGTATGCCGTACGATATGGGCTATAGCCCACGGTCCAAAATGATGAGAAACGAGGCTAATTTTTTTTTTCCAAAATTTCAAAAAACATGGGCTATAACCCATCGTTTTTGTCATTTCGTCATTTTTTTCAAATCTTCAAAAATGATGAAAAACGGCGCGCTATAGTATGCCGTACGATATGGGCTATAGCCCACCGTCCAAAATGATGAGAAACGAGGCTAACTTTTTTTTTCAAAATTTCAAAAAACATGGGCTATAACCCATCGTTTTTGTCATTTCGTCATTTTTTTCAAATCCTCAAAAATGATGAAAAACGGCGCGCTATAGTATGCCGTACGATATGGGCTATAGCCCACGGTCCAAAATGATGTGAAACGAGGCTAACTTTTTTTTTCAAAATTTAAAAAAACATGGGCTATAACCCATCGTTTTTGTCATTTCGTCATTTTTTTCGAATCCTCAAAAATGATGAAAAACTGTGCGCTATAGTATGCCGTACGATATGGGCTATAGCCCACGGTCCAAAATGATGAGAAACGAGGCTAACTTTTTTTTTCAAATTTTCAAAAAACATGGGCTATAACCCATCGTTTTTGTCATTTCGTCATTTTTTTCAAATCCTCAAAAATGATGAAAAACGGCGCGCTATAGTATGCCGTACGATATGGGCTATAGCCCACGGTCCAAAATGATGAGAAACGAGGCTAACTTTTTTTTTCTAAATTAAAAAAAACATGGGCTATAACCCATCGTTTTTGTCATTTCGTCATTTTTTTCGAATCCTCAAAAATGATGAAAAACTGTGCGCTATAGTATGCCGTACGATATGGGCTATAGCCCACGGTCCAAAATGATGAGAAACGAGGCTAACTTTTTTTTTCAAATTTTCAAAAAACATGGGCTATAACCCATCGTTTTTGTCATTTCGTCATTTTTTTCAAATCCTCAAAAATGATGAAAAACGGCGCGCTATAGTATGCCGTACGATATGGGCTATAGCCCACGGTCCAAAATGATGAGAAACGAGGCTAACTTTTTTTTTCAAAATTTAAAAAAACATGGGCTATAACCCATCGTTTTTGTCATTTCGTCATTTTTTTCAAATCCTCAAAAATGATGAAAAACGGCGCGCTATAGTATGCCGTACGATATGGGCTATAGCCCACGGTCCAAAATGATGAGAAACGAGGCAAACTTTTTTTTTCAAAATTTAAAAAAACATGGGCTATAACCCATCGTTTTTGTCATTTCGTCATTTTTTTCAAATCTTCAAAAATGATGAAAAACTGTGCGCTATAGTATGCCGTACGATATGGGCTATAGCCCACGGTCCAAAATGATGAGAAACGAGGCTAACTTTTTTTTTCAAAATTTCAAAAAACATGGGCTATAACCCATCGTTTTTGTCATTTCGTCATTTTTTTCAAATCCTCAAAAATGATGAAAAACTGCGCACTATAGTATGCCGTATGATATGGGCTATAGCCCACGGTCCAAAATGATGAGAAACGAGGCTAACTTTTTTTTTCAAATTTTCAAAAAACATGGGCTATAACCCATCGTTTTTGTCATTTCGTCATTTTTTTCAAATCCTCAAAAATGATGAAAAACGGCGCGCTATAGTATGCCGTACGATATGGGCTATAGCCCACGGTCCAAAATGATGAGAAACGAGGCTAACTTTTTTTTTCAAAATTTCAAAAAACATGGGCTATAACCCATCGTTTTTGTCATTTCGTCATTTTTTTCAAATCTTCAAAAATGATGAAAAACTGTGCGCTATAGTATGCCGTACGATATGGGCTATAGCCCACAGTCCAAAATGATGAGAAACGAGGCTAACTTTTTTTTCCAAAATTTCAAAAAACATGGGCTATAACCCATCGTTTTTGTCATTTCGTCATTTTTTTCAAATCCTCAAAAATGATGAAAAACGGCGCGCTATAGTATGCCGTACGATATGGGCTATAGCCCACGGTCCAAAATGATGAGAAACGAGGCTAACTTTTTTTTTCAAAATTTCAAAAAACATGGGCTATAACCCATCGTTTTTGTCATTTCGTCATTTTTTTCAAATCTTCAAAAATGATGAAAAACGGCGCGCTATAGTATGCCGTACGATATGGGCTATAGCCCACGGTCCAAAATGATGAGAAACGAGGCAAACTTTTTTTTCCAAAATTTCAAAAAACATGGGCTATAACCCATCGTTTTTGTCATTTCGTAATTTTTTTCAAATCTTCAAAAATGATGAAAAACGGCGCGCTATAGTATGCCGTACGATATGGGCTATAGCCCACCGTCCAAAATGATGAGAAACGAGGCTAACTTTTTTTTTCAAAATTTAAAAAAACATGGGCTATAACCCATCGTTTTTGTCATTTCGTCATTTTTTTCGAATCCTCAAAAATGATGAAAAACTGTGCGCTATAGTATGCCGTACGATATGGGCTATAGCCCACGGTCCAAAATGATGAGAAACGAGGCTAACTTTTTTTTTCAAAATTAAAAAAAACATGGGCTATAACCCATCGTTTTTGTCATTTCGTCATTTTTTTCAAATCTTCAAAAATGATGAAAAACTGTGCGCTATAGTATGCCGTACGATATGGGCTATAGCCCACAGTCCAAAATGATGAGAAACGAGGCTAATTTTTTTTTCCAAAATTTCAAAAAACATGGGCTATAACCCATCGTTTTTGTCATTTCGTCATTTTTTTCAAATCCTCAAAAATGATGAAAAACGGCGCGCTATAGTATGCCGTACGATATGGGCTATAGCCCACGGTCCAAAATGATGAGAAACGAGGCAAACTTTTTTTTTCAAAATTTAAAAAAACATGGGCTATAACCCATCGTTTTTGTCATTTCGTCATTTTTTTCAAATCCTCAAAAATGATGAAAAACGGCGCGCTATAGTATGCCGTACGATATGGGCTATAGCCCACGGTCCAAAATGATGAGAAACGAGGCTAACTTTTTTTTTCAACATTTAAAAAAACATGGGCTATAACCCATCGTTTTTGTCATTTCGTCATTTTTTTCAAATCTTCAAAAATGATGAAAAACTGTGCGCTATAGTATGCCGTACGATATGGGCTATAGCCCACGGTCCAAAATGATGAGAAACGAGGCTAACTTTTTTTTTCAAAATTTCAAAAAAACATGGGCTATAACCCATCGTTTTTGTCATTTCGTCATTTTTTTCAAATCCTCAAAAATGATGAAAAACGGCGCGCTATAGTATGCCGTACGATATGGGCTATAGCCCACGGTCCAAAATGATGAGAAATGAGGCTAACTTTTTTTTTCAAATTTTCAAAAAACATGGGCTATAACCCATCGTTTTTGTCATTTCGTCATTTTTTTCAAATCCTCAAAAATGATGAAAAACGGCGCGCTATAGTATGCCGTACGATATGGGCTATAGCCCACGGTCCAAAATGATGAGAAACGAGGCTAACTTTTTTTTTCAAAATTTAAAAAAACATGGGCTATAACCCATCGTTTTTGTCATTTTTTCATTTTTTTCAAATCTTCAAAAATGATGAAAAACTGTGCGCTATAGTATGCCGTACGATATGGGCTATAGCCCACGGTCCAAAATGATGAGAAACGAGGCTAACTTTTTTTTTCAAAATTTCAAAAAACATGGGCTATAACCCATCGTTTTTGTCATTTCGTCATTTTTTTCAAATCTTCAAAAATGATGAAAAACGGCGCGCTATAGTATGCCGTACGATATGGGCTATAGCCCACGGTCCAAAATGATGAGAAACGAGGCAAACTTTTTTTTTCAAAATTTAAAAAAACATGGGCTATAACCCATCGTTTTTGTCATTTCGTCATTTTTTTCAAATCCTCAAAAATGATGAAAAACGGCGCGCTATAGTATGCCGTACGATATGGGCTATAGCCCACGGTCCAAAATGATGAGAAACGAGGCTAACTTTTTTTTTCAACATTTAAAAAAACATGGGCTATAACCCATCGTTTTTGTCATTTCGTCATTTTTTTCAAATCTTCAAAAATGATGAAAAACTGTGCGCTATAGTATGCCGTACGATATGGGCTATAGCCCACGGTCCAAAATGATGAGAAACGAGGCTAACTTTTTTTTTCAAAATTTCAAAAAACATGGGCTATAACCCATCGTTTTTGTCATTTCGTCATTTTTTTCAAATCCTCAAAAATGATGAAAAACGGCGCGCTATAGTATGCCGTACGATATGGGCTATAGCCCACGGTCCAAAATGATGAGAAACGAGGCTAACTTTTTTTTTCAAAATTTAAAAAAACATGGGCTATAACCCATCGTTTTTGTCATTTTTTCATTTTTTTCAAATCTTCAAAAATGATGAAAAACTGTGCGCTATAGTATGCCGTACGATATGGGCTATAGCCCACGGTCCAAAATGATGAGAAACGAGGCTAACTTTTTTTTTCAAAATTTCAAAAAACATGGGCTATAACCCATCGTTTTTGTCATTTCGTCATTTTTTTCAAATCTTCAAAAATGATGAAAAACGGCGCGCTATAGTATGCCGTACGATATGGGCTATAGCCCACGGTCCAAAATGATGAGAAACGAGGCTAACTTTTTTTTTCAAAATTTCAAAAAACATGGGCTATAACCCATCGTTTTTGTCATTTCGTCATTTTTTTCAAATCCTCAAAAATGATGAAAAACGGCGCGCTATAGTATGCCGTACGATATGGGCTGTAGCCCACGGTCCAAAATGATGTGAAACGAGGCTAACTTTTTTTTTCAAAATTAAAAAAAACATGGGCTATAACCCATCGTTTTTGTCATTTCGTCATTTTTTTCGAATCCTCAAAAATGATGAAAAACTGTGCGCTATAGTATGCCGTACGATATGGGCTATAGCCCACGGTCCAAAATGATGAGAAACGAGGCTAACTTTTTTTTTCAAATTTTCAAAAAACATGGGCTATAACCCATCGTTTTTGTCATTTCGTCATTTTTTTCAAATCCTCAAAAATGATGAAAAACGGCGCGCTATAGTATGCCGTACGATATGGGCTATAGCCCACGGTCCAAAATGATGAGAAACGAGGCTAACTTTTTTTTTCAAAATTTAAAAAAACATGGGCTATAACCCATCGTTTTTGTCATTTCGTCATTTTTTTCAAATCCTCAAAAATGATGAAAAACTGCGCACTATAGTATGCCGTACGATATGGGCTATAGCCCACGGTCCAAAATGATGAGAAACGAGGCTAACTTTTTTTTTCAAATTTTCAAAAAACATGGGCTATAACCCATCGTTTTTGTCATTTCATCATTTTTTTTAAATCCTCAAAAATGATGAAAAACGGCGCGCTATAGTATGCCGTACGATATGGGCTATAGCCCACGGTCCAAAATGATGAGAAACGAGGCTAACTTTTTTTTTCAAAATTTAAAAAAACATGGGCTATAACCCATCGTTTTTGTCATTTCGTCATTTTTTTCAAATCCTCAAAAATGATGAAAAACGGCGCGCTATAGTATGCTGTACGATATGGGCTATAGCCCACGGTCCAAAATGATGAGAAACGAGGCAAACTTTTTTTTTCAAAATTTAAAAAAACATGGGCTATAACCCATCGTTTTTGTCATTTCGTCATTTTTTTCAAATCTTCAAAAATGATGAAAAACTGTGCGCTATAGTATGCCGTACGATATGGGCTATAGCCCACGGTCCAAAATGATGAGAAACGAGGCTAACTTTTTTTTTCAAAATTTCAAAAAACATGGGCTATAACCCATCGTTTTTGTCATTTCGTCATTTTTTTCAAATCCTCAAAAATGATGAAAAACTGCGCACTATAGTATGCCGTACGATATGGGCTATAGCCCACGGTCCAAAATGATGAGAAACGAGGCTAACTTTTTTTTTCAAAATTAAAAAAAACATGGGCTATAACCCATCGTTTTTGTCATTTCGTCATTTTTTTCAAATCTTCAAAAATGATGAAAAACTGTGCGCTATAGTATGCCGTACGATATGGGCTATAGCCCACGGTCCAAAATGATGAGAAACGAGGCTAACTTTTTTTTTCAAAATTTAAAAAAACATGGGCTATAACCCATCGTTTTTGTCATTTCGTCATTTTTTTCAAATCCTCAAAAATGATGAAAAACGGCGCGCTATAGTATGCCGTACGATATGGGCTATAGCCCACGGTCCAAAATGATGAGAAACGAGGCAAACTTTTTTTTTCAAAATTTAAAAAAACATGGGCTATAACCCATCGTTTTTGTCATTTCGTCATTTTTTTCAAATCCTCAAAAATGATGAAAAACGGCGCGCTATAGTATGCCGTACGATATGGGCTATAGCCCACGGTCCAAAATGATGAGAAACGAGGCTAACTTTTTTTTTCAACATTTAAAAAAACATGGGCTATAACCCATCGTTTTTGTCATTTCGTCATTTTTTTCAAATCTTCAAAAATGATGAAAAACTGTGCGCTATAGTATGCCGTACGATATGGGCTATAGCCCACGGTCCAAAATGATGAGAAACGAGGCTAACTTTTTTTTTCAAAATTTCAAAAAACATGGGCTATAACCCATCGTTTTTGTCATTTCGTAATTTTTTTCAAATCCTCAAAAATGATGAAAAACGGCGCGCTATAGTATGCCGTACGATATGGGCTATAGCCCACGGTCCAAAATGATGAGAAATGAGGCTAACTTTTTTTTTCAAATTTTCAAAAAACATGGGCTATAACCCATCGTTTTTGTCATTTCGTCATTTTTTTCAAATCCTCAAAAATGATGAAAAACGGCGCGCTATAGTATGCCGTACGATATGGGCTATAGCCCACGGTCCAAAATGATGAGAAACGAGGCTAACTTTTTTTTTCAAAATTTAAAAAAACATGGGCTATAACCCATCGTTTTTGTCATTTTTTCATTTTTTTCAAATCTTCAAAAATGATGAAAAACTGTGCGCTATAGTATGCCGTACGATATGGGCTATAGCCCACGGTCCAAAATGATGAGAAACGAGGCTAACTTTTTTTTTCAAAATTTCAAAAAACATGGGCTATAACCCATCGTTTTTGTCATTTCGTCATTTTTTTTAAATCCTCAAAAATGATGAAAAACGGCGCGCTATAGTATGCCGTACGATATGGGCTATAGCCCACGGTCCAAAATGATGAGAAACGAGGCTAACTTTTTTTTTCAAAATTTAAAAAAACATGGGCTATAACCCATCGTTTTTGTCATTTCGTCATTTTTTTCAAATCTTCAAAAATGATGAAAAACTGTGCGCTATAGTATGCCGTACGATATGGGCTATAGCCCACGGTCCAAAATGATGAGAAACGAGGCTAACCTTTTTTTTCAAAATTTCAAAAAACATGGGCTATAACCCATCGTTTTTGTCATTTCGTCATTTTTTTCAAATCCTCAAAAATGATGAAAAACGGCGCGCTATAGTATGCCGTACGATATGGGCTATAGCCCACGGTCCAAAATGATGAGAAACGAGGCTAACTTTTTTTTTCAACATTTAAAAAAACATGGGCTATAACCCATCGTTTTTGTCATTTCGTCATTTTTTTCAAATCTTCAAAAATGATGAAAAACTGTGCGCTATAGTATGCCGTACGATATGGGCTATAGCCCACGGTCCAAAATGATGAGAAACGAGGCTAACTTTTTTTTTCAAAATTTCAAAAAACATGGGCTATAACCCATCGTTTTTGTCATTTCGTCATTTTTTTCAAATCCTCAAAAATGATGAAAAACGGCGCGCTATAGTATGCCGTACGATATGGGCTGTAGCCCACGGTCCAAAATGATGAGAAACGAGGCTAACTTTTTTTTTCAAAATTTCAAAAAACATGGGCTATAACCCATCGTTTTTGTCATTTTTCATTTTTTTCAAATCCTCAAAAATGATGAAAAACGGCGCGCTATAGTATGCTGTACGATATGGGCTATAGCCCACGGTCCAAAATGATGAGAAACGAGGCTAACTTTTTTTTTCAAAATTTCAAAAAACATGGGCTATAACCCATCGTTTTTGTCATTTCGTCATTTTTTTCAAATCCTCAAAAATGATGAAAAACGGCGCGCTATAGTATGCCGTACGATATGGGCTATAGCCCACGGTCCAAAATGATGAGAAACGAGGCTAACTTTTTTTTTCAAAATTTAAAAAAACATGGGCTATAACCCATCGTTTTTGTCATTTCGTCATTTTTTTCAAATCTTCAAAAATGATGAAAAACTGTGCGCTATAGTATGCCGTACGATATGGGCTATAGCCCACGGTCCAAAATGATGAGAAACGAGGCTAACTTTTTTTTTCAAAATTTCAAAAAACATGGGCTATAACCCATCGTTTTTGTCATTTCGTCATTTTTTTCAAATCCTCAAAAATGATGAAAAACTGCGCACTATAGTATGCCGTACGATATGGGCTATAGCCCACGGTCCAAAATGATGAGAAACGAGACTAACTTTTTTTTTCAAATTTTCAAAAAACATGGGCTATAACCCATCGTTTTTGTCATTTCGTCATTTTTTTCAAATCCTCAAAAATGATGAAAAACGGCGCGCTATAGTATGCCGTACGATATGGGCTATAGCCCACGGTCCAAAATGATGAGAAACGAGGCTAATTTTTTTTTCAAAATTTCAAAAAACATGGGCTATAACCCATCGTTTTTGTCATTTCGTCATTTTTTTCAAATCCTCAAAAATGATGAAAAACTGCGCACTATAGTATGCCGTACGATATGGGCTATAGCCCACGGTCCAAAATGATGAGAAACGAGGCTAACTTTTTTTTTCAAAATTTCAAAAAACATGGGCTATAACCCATCGTTTTTGTCATTTCGTCATTTTTTTCAAATCTTCAAAAATGATGAAAAACTGTGCGCTATAGTATGCCGTACGATATGGGCTATAGCCCACAGTCCAAAATGATGAGAAACGAGGCTAATTTTTTTTTCCAAAATTTCAAAAAACATGGGCTATAACCCATCGTTTTTGTCATTTCGTCATTTTTTTCAAATCTTCAAAAATGATGAAAAACTGTGCGCTATAGTATGCCGTACGATATGGGCTATAGCCCACGGTCCAAAATGATGAGAAACGAGGCTAATTTTTTTTTTCCAAAATTTCAAAAAACATGGGCTATAACCCATCGTTTTTGTCATTTCGTCATTTTTTTCAAATCTTCAAAAATGATGAAAAACGGCGCGCTATAGTATGCCGTACGATATGGGCTATAGCCCACCGTCCAAAATGATGAGAAACGAGGCTAACTTTTTTTTTCAAAATTTCAAAAAACATGGGCTATAACCCATCGTTTTTGTCATTTCGTCATTTTTTTCAAATCCTCAAAAATGATGAAAAACGGCGCGCTATAGTATGCCGTACGATATGGGCTATAGCCCACGGTCCAAAATGATGTGAAACGAGGCTAACTTTTTTTTCAAAATTTAAAAAAACATGGGCTATAACCCATCGTTTTTGTCATTTCGTCATTTTTTTCGAATCCTCAAAAATGATGAAAAACTGTGCGCTATAGTATGCCGTACGATATGGGCTATAGCCCACGGTCCAAAATGATGAGAAACGAGGCTAACTTTTTTTTTCAAATTTTCAAAAAACATGGGCTATAACCCATCGTTTTTGTCATTTCGTCATTTTTTTCAAATCCTCAAAAATGATGAAAAACGGCGCGCTATAGTATGCCGTACGATATGGGCTATAGCCCACGGTCCAAAATGATGAGAAACGAGGCTAACTTTTTTTTTCAAAATTTAAAAAAACATGGGCTATAACCCATCGTTTTTGTCATTTCGTCATTTTTTTCAAATCCTCAAAAATGATGAAAAACGGCGCGCTATAGTATGCCGTACGATATGGGCTATAGCCCACGGTCCAAAATGATGAGAAACGAGGCTAACTTTTTTTTTCAAAATTTCAAAAAACATGGTCTATAACCCATCGTTTTTGTCATTTTGTCATTTTTTTCAAATCCTCAAAAATGATGAAAAACGGCGCGTTATAGTATGCCGTACGATATGGGCTATAGCCCACGGTCCAAAATGATGAGAAACGAGGCTAACTTTTTTTTTCAAAATTTAAAAAAACATGGGCTATAACCCATCGTTTTTGTCATTTCGTCATTTTTTTCAAATCTTCAAAAATGATGAAAAACTGTGCGCTATAGTATGCCGTACGATATGGGCTATAGCCCACGGTCCAAAATGATGAGAAACGAGGCTAACTTTTTTTTTCAAAATTTCAAAAAACATGGGCTATAACCCATCGTTTTTGTCATTTCGTCATTTTTTTCAAATCCTCAAAAATGATGAAAAACGGCGCGCTATAGTATGCCGTACGATATGGGCTATAGCCCACGGTCCAAAATGATGAGAAACGAGGCTAACTTTTTTTTTCAAAATTTCAAAAAACATGGGCTATAACCCATCGTTTTTGTCATTTCGTCATTTTTTTCAAATCTTCAAAAATGATGAAAAACTGTGCGCTATAGTATGCCGTACGATATGGGCTATAGCCCACGGTCCAAAATGATGAGAAACGAGGCTAACTTTTTTTTCAAAATTTCAAAAAACATGGGCTATAACCCATCGTTTTTGTCATTTCGTCATTTTTTTCAAATCTTCAAAAATGATGAAAAACTGTGCGCTATAGTATGCCGTACGATATGGGCTATAGCCCACAGTCCAAAATGATGAGAAACGAGGCTAAATTTTTTTTCCAAAATTTCAAAAAACATGGGCTATAACCCATCGTTTTTGTCATTTCGTCATTTTTTTCAAATCCTCAAAAATGATGAAAAACGGCGCGCTATAGTATGCCGTACGATATGGGCTATAGCCCACGGTCCAAAATGATGAGAAACGAGGCTAACTTTTTTTTTCAAAATTTCAAAAAACATGGGCTATAACCCATCGTTTTTGTCATTTCGTCATTTTTTTCAAATCTTCAAAAATGATGAAAAACTGTGCGCTATAGTATGCCGTACGATATGGGCTATAGCCCACGGTCCAAAATGATGAGAAACGAGGCTAATTTTTTTTTTTCAACATTTCAAAAAACATGGGCTATAACCCATCGTTTTTGTCATTTCGTCATTTTTTTCAAATCTTCAAAAATGATGAAAAACGGCGCGCTATAGTATGCCGTACGATATGGGCTATAGCCCACCGTCCAAAATGATGAGAAACGAGGCTAACTTTTTTTTTCAAAATTTCAAAAAACATGGGCTATAACCCATCGTTTTTGTCATTTCGTCATTTTTTTCAAATCCTCAAAAATGATGAAAAACGGCGCGCTATAGTATGCCGTACGATATGGGCTATAGCCCACGGTCCAAAATGATGTGAAACGAGGCTAACTTTTTTTTCAAAATTTAAAAAAACATGGGCTATAACCCATCGTTTTTGTCATTTCGTCATTTTTTTCGAATCCTCAAAAATGATGAAAAACTGTGCGCTATAGTATGCCGTACGATATGGGCTATAGCCCACGGTCCAAAATGATGAGAAACGAGGCTAACTTTTTTTTTCAAATTTTCAAAAAACATGGGCTATAACCCATCGTTTTTGTCATTTCGTCATTTTTTTCAAATCTTCAAAAATGATGAAAAACTGTGCGCTATAGTATGCCGTACGATATGGGCTATAGCCCACAGTCCAAAATGATGAGAAACGAGGCTAAATTTTTTTTCCAAAATTTCAAAAAACATGGGCTATAACCCATCGTTTTTGTCATTTCGTCATTTTTTTCAAATCCTCAAAAATGATGAAAAACGGCGCGCTATAGTATGCCGTACGATATGGGCTATAGCCCACGGTCCAAAATGATGAGAAACGAGGCTAACTTTTTTTTTCAAAATTTCAAAAAACATGGGCTATAACCCATCGTTTTTGTCATTTCGTCATTTTTTTCAAATCTTCAAAAATGATGAAAAACTGTGCGCTATAGTATGCCGTACGATATGGGCTATAGCCCACGGTCCAAAATGATGAGAAACGAGGCTAATTTTTTTTTTCCAAAATTTCAAAAAACATGGGCTATAACCCATCGTTTTTGTCATTTCGTCATTTTTTTCAAATCTTCAAAAATGATGAAAAACGGCGCGCTATAGTATGCCGTACGATATGGGCTATAGCCCACCGTCCAAAATGATGAGAAACGAGGCTAACTTTTTTTTTCAAAATTTCAAAAAACATGGGCTATAACCCATCGTTTTTGTCATTTCGTCATTTTTTTCAAATCCTCAAAAATGATGAAAAACGGCGCGCTATAGTATGCCGTACGATATGGGCTATAGCCCACGGTCCAAAATGATGTGAAACGAGGCTAACTTTTTTTTCAAAATTTAAAAAAACATGGGCTATAACCCATCGTTTTTGTCATTTCGTCATTTTTTTCGAATCCTCAAAAATGATGAAAAACTGTGCGCTATAGTATGCCGTACGATATGGGCTATAGCCCACGGTCCAAAATGATGAGAAACGAGGCTAACTTTTTTTTTCAAATTTTCAAAAAACATGGGCTATAACCCATCGTTTTTGTCATTTCGTCATTTTTTTCAAATCCTCAAAAATGATGAAAAACGGCGCGCTATAGTATGCCGTACGATATGGGCTATAGCCCACGGTCCAAAATGATGAGAAACGAGGCTAACTTTTTTTTTCAAAATTTAAAAAAACATGGGCTATAACCCATCGTTTTTGTCATTTCGTCATTTTTTTCAAATCCTCAAAAATGATGAAAAACGGCGCGCTATAGTATGCCGTACGATATGGGCTATAGCCCACGGTCCAAAATGATGAGAAACGAGGCAAACTTTTTTTTTCAAAATTTAAAAAAACATGGGCTATAACCCATCGTTTTTGTCATTTCGTCATTTTTTTCAAATCTTCAAAAATGATGAAAAACTGTGCGCTATAGTATGCCGTACGATATGGGCTATAGCCCACGGTCCAAAATGATGAGAAACGAGGCTAACTTTTTTTTTTCAAAATTTCAAAAAACATGGGCTATAACCCATCGTTTTTGTCATTTCGTCATTTTTTTCAAATCCTCAAAAATGATGAAAAACTGCGCACTATAGTATGCCGTACGATATGGGCTATAGCCCACGGTCCAAAATGATGAGAAACGAGGCTAACTTTTTTTTTCAAAATTAAAAAAAACATGGGCTATAACCCATCGTTTTTGTCATTTCGTCATTTTTTTCAAATCTTCAAAAATGATGAAAAACTGTGCGCTATAGTATGCCGTACGATATGGGCTATAGCCCACGGTCCAAAATGATGAGAAACGAGGCTAACTTTTTTTTTCAAAATTTAAAAAAACATGGGCTATAACCCATCGTTTTTGTCATTTCGTCATTTTTTTCAAATCCTCAAAAATGATGAAAAACGGCGCGCTATAGTATGCCGTACGATATGGGCTATAGCCCACGGTCCAAAATGATGAGAAACGAGGCAAACTTTTTTTTTCAAAATTTAAAAAAACATGGGCTATAACCCATCGTTTTTGTCATTTCGTCATTTTTTTCAAATCCTCAAAAATGATGAAAAACGGCGCGCTATAGTATGCCGTACGATATGGGCTATAGCCCACGGTCCAAAATGATGAGAAACGAGGCTAACCTTTTTTTTCAACATTTAAAAAAACATGGGCTATAACCCATCGTTTTTGTCATTTCGTCATTTTTTTCAAATCTTCAAAAATGATGAAAAACTGTGCGCTATAGTATGCCGTACGATATGGGCCTACATACTTACACCTAGAAACCCCATTCAAACCTATTTAGGTTCATCCTACGGTGGACATGTGTGCCTGAAAAGGAATCTTTGAAATGTTTCATAGTTTTAGAAATATAGTGCTTTCAAATTTGAGACATTTATAGGCAGATAGTGGCACTTCAAAAAATCACCTAGAAACTCCATTCACACTTTGTAAAATTCAGCTTACTGTGGAGACACATGCTGGAACTTTGAAATGTTTTGTAGTTTCTGAGTTATTTAACTTAAACGCCCAATGTATTCTCAATGGCAATAGCACAAATTTTGGCATGCTACATGAACCCATGACCCTCACCAGTCTGGCCCCTGTCTGGACAACAACCCCCTTCCCCAAAGGTAGCTCCCTCAGAGGAGGGAGTTATGGCCAAATATCACAATGCGACAATATCATTATGCTTACAATATTAAGAATTCTGTTTTAAGTTAATAGTAGTGGTAAAATGTAAACTATATTTTTGGGGTAGTTAATCATTCAGTCTATCCACTATTGAGAGTATGTTCTCTCTTTAATTACAGCAGCAGTATTTATTTTAGAAGCTTAAGTCCTTGTATCAGTAAGTCTTGAATAGATTAGTAAAGATAATGAGATATACAGAAGGGGGCTGTAATGCAACTATTAAGGATGCAAGGATGCAAAATGCAAAACATGAAGAAGAAGGATCAGTAAATCTGTGATCACATAATGGGTCTAGAGACAAAAGGCCAGACTGTCTATTAAGCCAGGCTTGCTGATCCCGGCTCGCCAAATCCGCCAATTCTGAGCCTCGCTTGGCTTTAGTGGAACGGAATAAACCAGGCTGTAAAGATCAGGATTTAAAAAGCCTGGTTTTGGCCTATATCCTGGATGGTTAATCCAAGATTCGTGAAATAGGCAGGTCAGTAGATCAGGTCAGTTGTGTTCACCTGTGTCTAGTGTAACCCAGCCAACATGGCAACCCGCGAATGGCAACCCATGTCAACTGTCAATCAAGGCAGTATAAAAGTGACATCAGGTCTTACACTCCCCACTCCCACTTCCACCTATTCAAGATGGCCGAAATGTTTGACAGCAGCATGGCAGGAGCAGCAGGTTCACTGTGACAATCTTTGGATACTCTTCGTCTTCGGTCAGGTTTTTTGTGTCCTTAAAAGGAAACTCCTTGGATGGTTCTGGTACCGGCTGGTACCTGAACCTGGCGAGCCGACCCGGACCTCGACGCCCCCCTCCCTCCACAAATGTGGTAACCCAATTCTCCCCCCCTGGAGAAAGACTGAATGTCCCCTAGCTAGGAACTCCACCTGGACAGTCACCACCTTTAAAGGGCCCCCATTTTTTTGGTTTATTATTTTCTATAATTGTTCAAAGTTGTTTAAGTTGTTTTTGATAATAATAATAATATTTCAGTTACCTTTTCACTCCAGTTTCTGCCTTATTTCATTGGTTTTCATACACACATTGAGCTCCTTTTCCGAACCTGGTTTACACGCAGTCAATCTCTTACCCATTGTGCCACTTGCTACACTAGTTAGTCCTTGTCTATTTATGTGCCCTTGTGTTTTCAGTTCTCTGTTGATTCGTTACGTAATTCTGCTTTGTCTATTTCCTCGCTCAAATCTTTTCAAAAACATTTTTGAGAGCAGTGTTTAACTGTAAATGACACTGTGTGTGTTTACATGTAGGAAACAGCAGCCCGTGCAGCTGGTGCTCAGAGGGTTTGATTAGGCAGAGGTCTGTTATAGCAGGGGTTCTCAACCCGTGGGTCGCGACCCCTCGGGGGGTTGCCAAATTTGAGGTGTTTGTACTTTTTTGTCGATTTAATTTTTTTTTGATTAGACCCTTTGATTAGACTTCACTTCAACCCTATACATTTTGGCCATTTTGAAAATAGCCGATCTACAAGCTCACAATGCGTCGCAACGTTGTCCTCTGTCTTGACGACGACTTCTCGTTCAATTGAAACGTTGTCCTCGGTCTTCAGTCTTGACGATGACTTCTCGTTCAATTGACAGCTGCACGTTTGAGGAAGAATGCCGTGGTTCGGTGTGGCTGTCCATTCCCGACGACTCCAGCGAACAGAAGATCGTCTCTCATCGAGTCGAGAAGAGCAACGGTCAGGTACAGATCTGCATACACGGGAGGAAACCTCCATAACTCCATAAAATTACCTTATATATTTAATAACAAAGCAATTCAGCCTCATCAAAGTTGGTGTTGTGACTTTATATATTGTCAATTACTTCCATGAGAGGGGGAGAGGTGGTGGAGTTATAGTTGCTTTAGCAGACATTTTGAGGGTCCAATGGAGTTAAGAGGTTTATTTGTCCAAAGCACTTTTTACTACTTTCCATTGGTTCAATATTTTCAAAACAACACACAGACGTAAAGGGTGTTCAATAGCGCTGATTTATACAAAAAAATATTAATCAAAAATCTCAAAAATGACAGCAACGATTTTGTAGACATGTAACTTTCTGTAACGTGTATGGAACTTTGGTTGAGTCCATTTCACAATTCAATATACGGTTCATTCTTTTGTGTTTCGGGCTACTTTTAAGCTTGTTACACTTTTGTCTTGTTTTGGAAAGTGCTATGCAAGTAAAGATGTATTATAGTTTTATTAATAGTAGTAATTAGTTTGTCATAAATTTTTTTTATCACATACTGAGCATTTATTTACGCTGGGTGGGTGATGATAAGGACAACGTACCAATCAGTGTAATTAAGCATATCAAGTGTTGGTCAATTACCATCTTGTCTTTTTGAAATACCTATAAGCCCCATGATAATTGTTATCCAGACGTCTAAGGAATGCCATGATAATCTATATACAGTATATTTATAATAAATGAAGACATGCAGGGCGACTGTGGCTCAGGAGGTAGAGCAGGTCGTCCAAATGATCCGTGGGTCGGTGCCGGTTCCAATCCCGGCTCCTCCTCCTCCTCCTCCTGTCCACATGTGGAAGTGTCCTCGGGCAAGACACTGAACCCTACGTTGCCTCCAATGAGTCGGTCGGTGTGAGGCTGTGAGCTCGCCACCGTCGGTGTGTGAATGTGGGAAGTGAGGACGCTGGCGTCGACTGTTCACCACTTCACCTCCCAATGAATGAATGAATGAATGAACGAATGTAAAGCGCTTTGAGAAGCACTTGGAAAAGCGCTATAAAGATGCATTTCCTTTATTATTTGTGTCCTGTCAGATCAACCTGACTATCCAGGCTCATCTGAGTAGGAGCGGGGACGCGTCTCCGCCAGACTTCTCCTGCTCCTTCTCCACGACGACGACCACCTCCGATGGGCGCGTGTTGTGTGACCCGGGAAGCCCCGCCCCTCGGTTCCCATGGTGCACCTGTCTCATCGCTACTGACAGACTGCCTGCCAGAGGTCAGGGTCAGTGACCTTTGACCTTTCAGCACTCCAAAATAACTCAAACCCTGCAGTAGCCGTCAGTTTTGGCAGCAAATGTCAATTTCAGTTTTAGTCATAGTCTCTTGAATAGTTTTCGTTTAGTTTGACATTTTACTAGATCTACAATCTCACAACGCGTCGCAGAGCTTGTAGATCGGCTATTTTCAGCATGCAACCAAGTGTAAAATGACTTATACTGGAGCTCTTGTCCACTAGTCCCTTCCTAACATTTTAGTCTAGTTTTAGTCATCGTGGCTTAGTTTTTATTTTGTTTTTATGTAGTTTCTGTCAGTGAAAAAAGGTATAGGTCATAGTTTTAGTCGATGAAATCAACATAGGTAGTTGTGTTGATTTCATCCTCTGAAACTATGACGGAAAAAACGTCGACTATCCTTCACTGACGAAACTACATAAAACAAAAATTTAAAATTAGCCATGATGACTAAAACTGTGACTAATAAATATACTGACAATTTTGTCAACAAATAAAAACTAGACTAGAATGTTAGGGAGGGACTAGTGGAGAGGAGGTCATTTAATATTTGGTTAATGGTTGCGCTCGGGTGTCGTGCCCTGAAAATAGCAGATCCACAAACTCACAACACGTTGCAGCGTGACACGCTGTGAGCTTGTAGATCGGCTATTTTCAGCATGCAGTGTAAAAGTGTAAAATCTGTCCTGCCATCAATTACAAAATCAACTGTAGATTTAGTCGACTATAACACTAAAACATTCCAGGTGACTAAAATATGCCTAAAACTAAATGAAAATATATTCAAAAGATTTTAGATTTTTGATGTTCTTCTCTCCCAGGGCTGAATGTCACCGTCACGGTCCTCCTGGGGAAGACGCCACAGACCCGCCTGGAGGAGGGACTGAGGCTGACCAACTGTTCTCACATCTCTGGACCTCCTACTTCGCTCCTGTGAGTCACACTGTTGTTTTCCTCGACTAAAACTATAAGACGACCTACCTTTATCCACTGACTAAAACTAAATGAAAACTGAGCTATGATTGATGACTAAAACTATAAGACTAAATATACTGTCGATTTTGTCAACAAATAAAAACTATAGACTCAAATGTTAGGAATGGGACTAGTGGACAAGAGATCCACTATAAGTCATGTTACACTTTGTTGCATACTGACAATAGCCGATCTACAAGCTCACAACGCGACACGTTGTAGATCGGCTATTTTCAGCAAGTGTAAAATCAGTCATTGCGACTGCATCAAGGCCCGCCAAAATACATTTTAGTCGACTAAAATCTCATGACATTTGGTCGACTGAAACTAGACTAACACTAACACATTCCAGGTGACTAAAATGTGACTAAAACTAAATGAAAAAAGACTATGACTGAAACTAAAATCAAAATTTGCTGCCAAAAACAAGAGGAGGGGCAGAACACCACCAGCAATCAAACACAAATGTTTGGTCAATTAACCACGTGACTCCCATTGGAAAAGCATTGTGGGGGCCTCAAAGAAATGACCAAACATTTGTTTGATGGTGTTTGATACGGGTCCGCGTCAATATGCCGACGGTCCATTGGTCCGATCGACGACCTACCTCAAACCCTCACCCTAACCCTAACCTCCCCCGGGTCAGACACCTAAACCTAACCACCCACCCTCTCCCGACCCCCAGCGACCTCGGACCAATGCTCCTTCGGAGCAATGGTCCGTCGGATCATAGGGTGCTTCCCATTTGATACGTGTGAATGAGACCTCAGATGTCGTCACTGATTGTGGTTGTCCTCTCCTCAGGTGTCATCACTGATTGGTTGTTCTCTCCTCAGGTGTCGTCAGTGCATCATGGCTGGGTGTGGCTGGAGTGACAACACCTGTTCCTGGACCAACCTGGCTGTTAATGTAACAAATGTTTGAATATATTCTTTCAGAGCGAACGTTTTTAACTCAAATCTTTGCTTCTGGAGGAGGGGTCCCTGGAACAACTCATTTTCACATGGGAGTCGGCAGCCAATTACATATATTTTTGGGGGTCCTTGACATGAAAATGTTTGAGCACCACTGATATAGAAACAAGTTTTTCAGAAAACTGTCATGATTCAGAAGGCATTTTTTTGTAGAATCGTCCTTGGGTCTAAATGGGTTGACAGACGGTATTATGTTTGTTTTCTTGTTAGTTTTGTCGTCATTGCATACTGCATAATCATAGCTTCAAACGGTAAAACACTAAAACACTATATTGGGTTTCATTATCACAGTATGGCTCCTGCTTGCTTCTTCATTTCACCAACCACTTCCTCTTCTCACTTCCACCCAACAGGAGGACGCTGTGTGTACCATGGCTGAGTCAGGAATGGACGATGCAGTAAGTACACCAAGCTCATACTTTATACTTAGTTTTTTACCTCATCTTCTGTTTTCACCAGTTTGGGTCCCGGCAGTGCTATACTTTTACTTAAGTACTGTACAATTTTAAGGTATTTGTACTTTTACTTGACCAGTCATGAACGCTTTGTCCATTTAATGATCTTAAATCCCTTTATTTTAGATTGTTTAATGTTTTTTCTTAGTAATAGTACAACATAAACATTACAGAGACAATACGTTAAAACAGGGGTTCCCAAAGTGGCGTCCGGCCAGGTGTCCTTGAGGGAGTTCCAGGGGGTCCCCAGATAAATGGTAGTTTGGAACCAAATGGACCCTTATGGGTCTGTAACTCTGAGAGTGTACAAATGGAACCAAATGGACCTGTTAGGGTACACTCTCAGAGCAAAATTAACATTGATTTTACAATATAAATTCGGGGTCCCAGAGATAGAAATGCCATTAAATGGGGGTCCGTAGACTAAAGCACTTCAAACTGGGGGTCCTTGAAAAAAAATCTTCTCTTATGACATCCCTGGAATAACTTCTCAAATGGGGGTCCGCGGGGCTAATTAGTGTGAATTTGGGGGTCCTCGTCATGAAAACGTTTGGGAACCACTGCTTTAAAACGGTTGTCATGTTGCACACATGACCTAAAATTGCTGATATTTGCGCCGCCCCTCGTTGAAAACAATGTATTTCAAAGTCCAGCTTGTCCCTCTCCATCCAGGCTGCACGAACGGCGCTCGAGCGCTGGGTTTTCTGACCCCTCAATGACGCAACTCTCTGGCTCTGATTCACAGATTTCACACACAGACCAAGATCAGTTCTCCAGATCAGTTCTCCGGTGGTTGCTGGAATAAAATAGGCTGCTTTGTTCTTGAGCCCTTTTAAAACAAAGTCTAAGTTAAGAAGAAAAAAAGCGTTATTGACAGTCCGTATACAACAATAAAAACATAATTTCATGGAACTCTCAGTCATTCCATTTCACTGAAACAAACATAATAATAATAATATAGCTCAAGTTTATATACTGTAGCACTTTTCTGAATACCCAAATCGCTTTACGTAACAACACTAGGATCAGACTTTATTAGGGGGAAAAAACAAAGCTAAACATAGCAGAAGCAACAACAGTACAAGGTTAAAAAAAACATGGTTTTACAAACAGAAACAACAAGTCAGCCAGATTTATCTTTCCACCTCAGGATGTGGAGTAATATCCTCTCATGTGTGTTTTCAACACTTTGTCTAATCTAGCATTTCAACAAACCCAACTTCCCTGTTCTCACGTATCCAACCGTGTGTGTGTGCGTGCGTGCGACGAGTGTGTGTATATTCCTGCACTATACCTGCATCGAGTTATCTTGGTACACAGAAGTTGATCTATTGAAGATTCTGACCTTCAAAGTACATAATTTTTGTTTTGATTGTATTGCTGTATTGTTGTTTTGTTCTTTCTGCTTTGGCAATGTAAACGTATGTTTTCTCATGCCAATAAAGCCCTTTGAATTGAAATTGAATTGAAATTGTGTGTGCGACGTGTGTGTGTGTGTGCGTTATATTCTGTACATTTAGGGCTTGTTTGGACTCAAGCACTGAGACACGTGATGTTTCGAGTGCGTAGTATATCAGAAGCAACTGAAAATATTTGTGCCCTTGATAATGTATTTTATAAATGTGGACTCAAATAAATAAATCGAAATGCGTGGCTGTGTGTGCATGTGGCTATGTGTCTGTATGTGTGTGTGGCGTTGTGTGCATGTGGCGTTGTGTGCATGTGTGTGTGTGTGTGACGTGCGTGTGTGGCTGTGTGTGTGTGTGCGTGCGTGTATGTGCGACATGCGTGTGTGGCTGTGTGTGCGTGTGTGCGTGTGCGTGCTAGGAACCCCACATCTCGTCCGTCTCTCCCAGTGAGGTGTCGTTCCACGGCAGAAACGATGTCCTGATGACCGGCCGTAACCTCGGTCATGTGACCGGGGTCCGCTTCCACCGAGACATGGACTGCAGTGCCAAAGAGTGAGTCCTTCTTCGCTAAGTCCCTAAGTGGAACGCTAAGTCCCTCAGTGGAACGCTAAGTCCCTCAGTGGAACGCTAAGTCCCTCAGTGGAACGCTAAGTCCCTAAGTGGAACGCTAAGTCCCTCAGTGGAACGCTAAGTCCCTCAGTGGAACGCTAAGTCCCTCAGTGGAACGCTAAGTCCCTCAGTGGAACGCTAAGTCCCTAAGTGGAACGCGTCGGTGAACGGGTGAAAGTTAACGTGGATTACAACCGGACAATTTACAATTTAGGCATTTCGTAGCCGCTCTTAATGCAGAGCGATTTACATTAAGCAAGAACAAAAAGCATGGGAATACATCACTTAAAAAGCATTTATCATGAAACATGCGTAACAGTGGAATATCTATATAATGAAACTATACATATAAACTATACATATATACTATACTATGCTATACATATGTACTATGACGTGCTATGACTACATACAATGCAATTATAGTGCTGTCTACATAACATGCTATGAACCTGTATCAAATGCTATCTAAGTCTACAGAAATGCTATCTAAGGGGGTAGGTAAGTGCTATGGACAGATAGACAGACAGACGTGTTGCATTCGTATAGTTAGATTAAGTATAAGCAAAACAACTTCAGTGTACTGTATCTCCAGGTCTGTGGTGCGTAACAGTGTACTGTATCTCCAGGTCTGTGGTGCGTAACAGTGTACTGTATCTCCAGGTCTGTGGTGCGTAACAGTATACTGTATCTCCAGGTCTGTGGTGCGTAACAGTGTACTGTATCTCCAGGTCTGCGGTGCGTAACAGTGTACTGTATCTCCAGGTCTGCGGTGCGTAACAGTGTACTGTATCTCCAGGTCTGCGGTGCGTAACAGTGTACTGTATCTCCAGGTCTGCGGTGCGTAACAGTGTACTGTATCTCCAGGTCTGCGGTGCGTAACAGTGTACTGTATCTCCAGGTCTGCGGTGCGTAACAGTGTACTGTATCTCCAGGTCTGCGGTGCGTAACAGTGTACTGTATCTCCAGGTCCGCGGTGCGTAACAGTGTACTGTATCTCCAGGTCAGCGGTGCGTAACAGTGTACTGTATCTCCAGGTCTGTGGTGCGTAACAGTGTACTGTATCTCCAAGTCTGTGGTGCGTAACAGTGTACTGTATCTCCAGGTCAGCGGTGCGTAACAGGTCGGGGCACAGGCTGGTGTTCGACGTCCCCGCGGCGGACAAAGGCCCGGTCCAGATCTGTGCCGTCATGGCGGACGGCAGCTGCCACGGCCACGCCCACCTCACCTACCGCTCCTCACCCGTCTGTGGCAGGATCACACCGGACACCAGCTGGGCCAGGTACTGTACTGATGGACAGTGACATCATCATTAGGCAGATTTTTTTTTTTTTAAACAAGACTCTTTTTTACAAAAATGTTTAGATTTTCATCATCGTGAGAACGGTGGCTTCCATTTTCGCATTGCAACTTTTCAGGACTAGAAAGCCTGCAGTTTCTATTAGCTTGTTGTATTCCCCATCGATGATGTCACTGGAGGACGGTTTCTAAACTACATACTACATTAAGCAAGAACAAAAAGCATGGCAATTAGGGCTGCGAATCTTTAGGTGTCTCACGATTCGATTCGATTCCGATTCTTGGGGTGACGATTCGATTCAAAAACGATCTTTTCGATTTGTCCGATTCTCGATTCAAAAAAGATTTTTTCGATTCTAAAGCAGTTTTTTTTATTTATTAAAAACAATTAAATAGAATTTTAGCATGATCTACTCCAGTCTTCTGGCATGAAAGCAGAGTACATTTAGTACGAGTATGATTTAAACACACAAAGGTTAAATCCAAGAGTAAGAACATTATTTAGCTTGCACAAATTTGAACCAGTACAAAAGTTACAAAATCTCTTCTCACTCAATACCAGAACAATACATTAGTATTAAAACAGGTGTAAAATAAGTACAATTGGCAGGCTTAGCTTAGCTGGTAGTAAATGCACTATGCAGAAACCCAGGCCATAATGCATTGCATGCACAGGTACATTTGTGAAATTAAAAAAAAAAAAAACTTAAAAAAAAAAAAAAAATCCTAGAAAAATCGATTTTTGGAAAATGAGAATCGATTCTGAATCGGACGGCATTAGAATCGCGATTCTAACTCGAATCGATTTTTTTTGACAGGCCTAATGGCAATACATCCCATATATAAAAAGTAGTTATCATGAAACATGCGTAAGCGCGTAAGAACGTAACAGTGGAGTATCTATATAATGAAACTATCTATATATAAACTATACATACTATACTATGCTATACATAATGTACTATAAAGTGCTTTGACTACATAAAATGCAATTCTAGTGCTGCCGTATGTAAAACGCTTTGGATAAACAGCGCTTATATATGAAATATAAATGCACCATTTACCATTTTCTCCTCAGTGGGAACAGGAACATCACCATGGAGGGTTCCAACCTGGAGTTTGTGGAGGAACTCATCCACGGCCACGAAGTCACCCGTCCCACACACACACACATGGAGGTGACTGTTACACACACACACACACACACACACACACACACATGGAGGTGACTGTTACACACACACACACACACATGGAGGTGACTGTTACACACACACACACACACACACACACACACACATGGAGGTGACTGTTACACACACCCGTCCCACACACACACACACACACACACACACACACACACACACACACACACACACACATGGAGGTGACTGTTACACACACCGTCCCACACACACACACACACACACACACACACACACACACACACACACACATGGAGGTGACTGTTACACACACCCGTCCCACACACACACACACACACACACACACACACACACACACACACACACACACACACACACACATGGAGGTGACTGTTACACACACCTGTCCCACACACACACAAACACACATGGAGGTGACTGTTACACACACCTGTCCCACACACACACCCATGGAGGTGACTGTTACACACACCTGTCCCACACACACACACACACACACACACACACACACACACACACACACATGGAGGTGACTGTTACACACACCTGTCCCACACACACACACACACACAGACACACACACACACACATGGAGGTGACTGTTAGACACACCTGTCCCACACACACACACACACACACACACACACACACACATACACACACACACACCCCCATGGTGGTGACTGTTACACACACCCGCCCCACACACACACACCCATGGAGGTGACTGTTACACACACCCGTCCCACACACACACCCATGGAGGTGGGTGTTACACACACCCGCCCCACACACACACACACACACACACACACACACACCCCTTGACATCATTTCCGTTGTTATTTGTCACCGTAGACTCTGTGGTACGCCTCGCCCCCGTTGGCTGAACAACGCGCCGGTGAATCGTCCACTAGCGTCTCCGTGTCCCTGAAGGTAGCCAATCAGATCCTGCCGTGCCCGGTCCACATGACCTACCACCCTGACCCACACTTCATCAACTTCACCTCCGTGAGAACGGGACCGGACCGCGCCGACCTGCAGGTCACCGTCCAGGTACTGAACAGGACCATTCTACAAAATGTCTTCTAAATCCTGACGGTTTTCTGAAAAACCCTATGTTTCTATGTGTCAGTGGTGGTGCGCAACCTTTTTCATGTAAAGGACCCCCAGAATTATCTGTGTTTGGCCGCCAACCCCCATCTGAAAATATATATAATATATATATATATAATATATATATATATATATATCGTATAAAATATATATACAACAGTAGTGATGAACCTGTGTAGTTTATGGCTGCTCCAACAGTAATAGAGATGAACCTGTGTAGTTTATGGCTGCTCCAACAGTAGTAGAGATGAACCTGTGTAGTTTATGGCTGCTCCAACAGTAATATAGATGGACCTGTGTAGTTTATGGCTGCTCCAACAGTAATAGAGATGAACCTGTGTAGTTCATGGCTGCTCCAACAGTAGTAGAGATGAACCTGTGTAGTTCATGGCTGCTCCAACAGTAATAGAGATGAACCTGTGTAGTTTATGGCTGCTCCAACAGTAGTGATGAACCTGTGTAGTTTATGGCTGCTCCAACAGTAATAGAGATGAACCTGTGTAGTTTATGGCTGCTCCAACAGTAATAGAGATGAACCTGTGTAGTTTATGGCTGCTCCAACAGTAATAGAGATGAACCTGTGTAGTTCATGGCTGCTCCAACAGTAATAGAGATGAACCTGTGTAGTTTATGGCTGCTCCAACAGTAGTGATGAACCTGTGTAGTTTATGGCTGCTCCAACAGTAATAGAGATGAACCTGTGTAGTTTATGGCTGCTCCAACAGTAGTAGAGATGAACCTGTGTAGTTTATGGCTGCTCCAACAGTAGTAGAGATGAACCTGTGTAGTTTATGGCTGCTGCAACAGTAGTGATGAACCTGTGTAGTTTATGGCTGCTCCAACAGTAATAGAGATGAACCTGTGTAGTTTATGGCTGCTCCAACAGTAATAGAGATGGACCTGTGTAGTTTATGGCTGCTCCAACAGTAATAGAGATGAACCTGTGTAGTTCATGGCTGCTCCAACAGTAGTAGAGATGAACCTGTGTAGTTCATGGCTGCTCCAACAGTAATAGAGATGAACCTGTGTAGTTTATGGCTGCTCCAACAGTAGTGATGAACCTGTGTAGTTTATGGCTGCTCCAACAGTAATAGAGATGAACCTGTGTAGTTTATGGCTGCTCCAACAGTAATAGAGATGAACCTGTGTAGTTTATGGCTGCTCCAACAGTAATAGAGATGAACCTGTGTAGTTCATGGCTGCTCCTACAGTAATAGAGATGAACCTGTGTAGTTTATGGCTGCTCCAACAGTAGTAGAGATGAACCTGTGTAGTTCATGGCTGCTCCAACAGTAATAGAGATGAACCTGTGTAGTTTATGGCTGCTCCAACAGTAGTGATGAACCTGTGTAGTTTATGGCTGCTCCAACAGTAATAGAGATGAACCTGTGTAGTTTATGGCTGCTCCAACAGTAATAGAGATGAACCTGTGTAGTTTATGGCTGCTCCAACAGTAATAGAGATGAACCTGTGTAGTTTATGGCTGCTCCAACAGTAATAGAGATTAACCTGTGTAGTTCATGGCTGCTCCAACAGTAGTAGAGATGAACCTGTGTAGTTTATGGCTGCTCCAACAGTAATAGAGATGAACCTGTGTAGTTCATGGCTGCTCCAACAGTAGTAGAGATGAACCTGTGTAGTTTATGGCTGCTCCAACAGTAGTAGAGATGAACCTGTGTAGTTTATGGCTGCTCCAACAGTAATAGAGATGGACCTGTGTAGTTTACATGTAAGGTAAACATGTAGGTGGCTGAGACCAGAGCCATAGAGTAATGGTTGAGACGAAGCAGTGAAAGGTCCTTGAAAGATACATAACGTCAGTCTTACCCAATAGCCGATCTCTCTGTTGTATGAACACAAGGCTGCCGTACTTTATACCTCATACTTTAAATGCTTAGTATGTCTGTCTTGTTGATCCTTCAGAAGAAGCGTGACAAACTGAACCTGAGTTTGTCCGAGGTGTCAGTCCGAGCGCTCCAGGGAGACAAGCAGTACGAGTGCGTTATGGAGAGGATTGGACCCGAGTTTCTCATCTGTAAGATACTGAATAAAACCGACGACAAAATCCAGGCCCTGAAGGTGAATATTGTTAGCTTTAAACGATCTGACAGTATATCGAGCCGTCTTCGATGCGTTCAGTCTCTGTAGAAACTCCACTCTTGTGCCGCTCCTGCATTCCAGATCACATTTGGAGACGGAGTTGTCGTCCTCACTCTGCAGATATTTCTCCTGCTGCTGCTCCTATTACTGCCTATATCTATCGTTGGTAAGTAAACCGTTGCCACTTTATTTTTTATTAAATTTGACTGATGGTTTTTAACACATTGAGGCCTGAGATTGTATAAAATGTCCCATGTTTCTATATCAGTGGTTCTCAAACTATTTCACTGTCAAGGACGCCCAGTATGATATGTATGTGTGTGTGACCCCCATGTCCGTCACCCCCCCCCGTCCCCCCGTCCCGTCCCCCTGTCCCCGCCCCCCCCCCCCCCCCCGTCCCCCGTCCCCCCCTCACCAAAAAAATAAAGTCTTGTTTGTTTGTTGTGTGTGGTGTTCCTGGTCTTAATTGTTTCATTCCCTGGTCCTGTGTGTTTTGTTGTGTAGCTGTGGGGTTCCTGGTCTTAATGGTTTCATTCCCTCACCTTGTTTGTTGTGTTGTGTAGCTGTGGCGTTCCTGGTTTCATTCCCTCACCTTGTTTGTGTGGTGTGTAGCTGTGGCGTTCCTGGTTTCATTCCCTCACCTTGTTTGTTGTGTTGTGTAGCTGTGGCGTTCCTGGTTTCATTCCCTCACCTTGTTTGTGTGTTGTGTAGCTGTGGCGTTCCTGGTTTCATTCCCTCACCTTGTTTGTGTGGTGTGTAGCTGTGGCGTTCCTGGTTTCATTCCCTCACCTTGTTTGTGTTGTTGTGTAGCTGTGGCGTTCCTGGTTTCATTCCCTCACCTTGTTTGTGTTGTTGTGTAGCTGTGGCGTTCCTGGTTTCATTCCCTCACCTTGTTTGTGTGGTGTGTAGCTGTGGCGTTCCTGGTTTCATTCCCTCACCTTGTTTGTTGTGTTGTGTAGCTGTGGCGTTCCTGGTTTCATTCCCTCACCTTGTTTGTGTTGTTGTGTAGCTGTGGCGTTCCTGGTTTCATTCCCTCACCTTGTTTGTGTTGTTGTGTAGCTGTGGTGTTCCTGGTCTTAATGGTGTGTTGTGTGTTGTTGTGTAGCTGTGGTGTTGTTAATGGTGTGTTGTGTGTTTGTTGTGTGTTGTTGTGTAGCTGTGGTGTTGTTAATGGTGTGTTGTGTTGTGTAGCTGTGGTCTTAATGGTGTGTTGTGTGTTGTTGTGTAGCTGTGGTGTTAATGGTGTGTTGTGTGTTGTTGTGTAGCTGTGGTGTTAATGGTTTGTTGTGTGTTGTTGTGTAGCTGTGGTGTTGTTAATGGTGTGTTGTGTGTTGTTGTGTAGCTGTGGTGTTGTTAATGGTGTGTTGTGTTGTCTAGCTGTGGTCTTAATGGTGTGTTGTGTGTTGTTGTGTAGCTGTGGTGGTCCTGCATCGCAGCCAGCAGCAGAAACTCACAGCTCAGATGAACAAACGCATCGAAGACCTGGAGCTGGACATCCGGAACGACATCAGACAAGGTCGGTTAAAACACACCAGTGTTGTTTTAGTAAGTAAAAGTACCAATACTGCATTTTAGAACTACTTCGTTACAAGCAAAAGTATGGAATTGAAAATGTACTTGAGTAAAAGTACAAAGGTATCGGCATCAAAATGTACTTGAAGTACTAAAAGTAGAAGTACTCATATTGCAGCATGTCCCATATCTTTTTGTACAAAATATATTGAAAATAGCAGATCTACAAGCTCACATTGTGAGCTTGAAGATCTGCTTACACACACACACACACACACACACACACACACACACACGCACGCACGCACGCACGCACGCACGCGAGCGCACACACATTGTAAACATAACTACTTCCCGGTCCTCAGGTTTCGTGGATCTGCAGACAGAAAAGTCGGCCCTGATAGAAAACGTGGGAACGATTCCCTTCCTGGACTACAAGCATTTCGCCTCCAGAATCTTCTTCCCTGAGGTGCGTCTAGATTGAAGTCTGATAAATGATAAATGGGTTCTTTGAGGTACATTCTTTTTTTTCTTTTTTTTTTTAACCAACTTTTCAATTCCTTCCAGGGCGGAACGTTGGTGACATCTTATATCAAAGACATTGGCCAGGTAATTATCTGTGACCAAATTTGACTGAGGGACTGCCATTTTTTTTTTCGTTTCATGTCATGTGAAAGCAGGGAATCATAGCTTCAAATTGACATATTGGTTGTTCAGTTTGACCCACCAGTTTTGGAGATATGGCTTATAGAGTAATGTCTTGCAGAGAAACAGCGAGTTGAGAAAGCAGGCTTGAAAGGTTCACTTCTGTGGACTCTAACATTTCACCTAGCTACATGTTTAAGCATTTATTCCATATTTACATGTCTTCTGTGGACTCTAACATTACACCTAGCTACATGTTTAAGCATTTATTTCATATTTACATGTCTTCTGTGGACTCTAACATTACGCCTAGCTACATGTTTGCATTTATTTCATATTTACATGTCAATTTCAGCTCTGACACTTATTAGTACGTGAAGAGTCTGCCTGCGCTATTAACACATTTTTGGGGAGAAAAAATGCTCTCAGTCAAATCTTTTTACACGGACTGTTGGTGTGTCTGCGTTGAACAGAATGCAATCATGGGACATGAAAGATATAGGTATAATACTACGTATAATTCAGTTAAATTGTATTAAAAGGATCCCTGTCTCATAAGAATGACATACATACATACATACATACATACATACATACATACATACATACATGTCCCTGGCCTCTCTCTCCCCCACCCAGTCACTCTCCATCAACACTCTGCCTCCTACCCCTAACCCTCTCATCCCCAATTCTAACCCTAACCTCAATCCCAGCTTTCTTCCCCAGCCACCTCAGAGCATGCACCCGGATCAGAGGCCCCTCTCTAGGCAGCGGTGGCCGAGTGGATTGCGGAGCGGTCTAGATACCGGAAGGTCGCCAGTTCGAATCAGCGATCCGACACGTTAAAATTACCACCGTTGAAGTGCCCTTGGACAAGGCATTGAACCTCTACCATGAAATGCTCCATGTGGGCCTTGCTGTAAACAAGTATCTGATGCTTAGTCGAGTTACCCTTGGTAAACTTGATTTACCAGAACGCATTTCTTCTTTCTTCTTCTTCTTCGGACAGGGACGGACCTGGACGGGGCCCACACATTACCCTCTCCTCTATGTCTTCCCTCCTCCAACTCTTCTTCTCTCACCATCCAGGCCATCGGCTCCTCTACAATTAAAACATTACTCCCATTCATAACCACATTTTCACATACACTCCAACCACTTCACCACAAATTTAAACAAAATTTCACCACTACACAACAATCCTACCCCCCATTACAAGCACATCAAGTCATTTCAGCACTTAGAAGGAACAAGAACCTGGGAGACCTCCTTGTGCATTCCAAATTTTCCACTTTACCTCCCAAGCCCCCACAGCCACATACACTCCATTTCAAACCCCGCAAATTCATCAACAACCCCCATAGTCACACTTCCTCCCCCATTACGGACCCTCTGTCTCTGACCACACCCAACATAGTCTACATCATCACCTGCACACAATGTCATAAACACTACATAGGAGAAACCGGACACACACTAGAAACACGACTCAAACAACACTTATATCACATCAAACGAGCAGACATAAACACAACCCTATACACACACTTTCAATCCCATTCTATCGCTAACCTCATCATTTCAGGTCTGGAATGTGGAGTCCGATGGACCAGTGGACAGCGGAAACTCATGGAGCACAGATGGATTAAAAAATTACTAACTGTAACACCCACTGGTCTTAATGAAAGAAGTTGATTTTTATCTCTTTCTGTTCTTTTATCTGTCCCATCAATAAATGGTTTCCAGGCCTTGCTGTGAACTTTTACTCCTTTATGGTTTTAGGTGGTTTTATTACTGTCTATTTTTATATCCATTTTACCCTTGGGTTTTAGAAGACATTTCGGACATTGGTTTAGGTATGCGGTCTAGCTTAACTTGGACTCAGGGGGGTGGACGCCTCTGCCTTGCATAGTCCCCAGTGAATAGGCATTTTGCCCTTCACTGGTAACCTTATTTTGGATTTGTTTTAAATATAGGAAGGTTTTATGGGCTGGGCTTTTTACTAAAAAGCCCCCCCTTTTAAAATACTACACACATACATACATACCCACCTACATACATACATTTCAGACGTTTTAGCAGTTTTTAAGGACCCACTTTTAGGCCAGTGCACCAGAGCAAGCTTTTGCCTTTTTTTAAACCCCACCCATTTTAACCAAATACATACATACATACAGGTATGCGGTCTAGCTTAACTTGGACTCAGGGGGGTGGACGCCTCTGCCTTGCATAGTCCCCAGTGAATAGGCATTTTGCCCTTCACTGGTAACCTTATTTTGGATTTGTTTTAAATATAGGAAGGTTTTATGGGCTGGGCTTTTTACTAAAAAGCCCCCCCTTTTAAAATACTACACACATACATACATACCCACCTACATACATACATTTCAGACGTTTTAGCAGTTTTTAAGGACCCACTTTTAGGCCAGTGCACCAGAGCAAGCTTTTGCCTTTTTTTAAACCCCACCCATTTTAACCAAATACATACATGCGGTCTAGCTTAACTCAGGGGTGTGCAACCCTGACCCGGGTTAGCAACATACTACAGATACAGACACGCACACAACACACACAGCCAACCACACAACACACACAACACACACAGCCAACCACACAACACACACAACACGCACAGCCAACCACACAACACACACAACACACACAGCCTACCACACAACACACACAACACACACAACACACACAGCCAACCACACGACACACACAGCCAACCACACAACACACACAACACAGACAGCCAACACAACACACACAACACACACAACACAGACAACATACACAGCAACATGTCACACATACCAACCGCTACAACATACATACACGAGCGAACACACACACAGCAACACACACCGCCCCCCCTCCACCTCACTCGAGACCTCCCAATAGCTCTGCTAGTGCTCGGCCTGGCCTGCTCCCACACCCTAGGACCCCAGCCCAAGTGTTCCCCCCTCCTCTGGGCAGGAACACTTCCCCACCAGCCTTACTCCCCACGCCTTCCATCCCACCCCTTCTCACCTTCCCTATAACCAGGCGGCCTACCATCCCACCCCTCCTCATAACCCCCACAGACCGGCGACCCGTCCTCCCTAGTGCCCCCCGCCCACCACCCAGACCCATTTGCTCTCTGTCGCTGGGGAGACGTCCGGAGGCCTTTGCTCTGGCGCCCCCCCAGCCACAGAGAGTAAAACCCCAGAGGACCAGCTCCCGGTTGCCCCCCACAACCCCCCTCCCCCCTGTCCCGGAGGACTCAACACTGCCTGCCTCCTCTTCACCCGGACCCCCTAGCGGTGTTCGGGAGGTGGAGGTGGCGGGCATCTCACCCTATCCCCTTCCTTCTGCCTCCTCGACACCCATGTCCACCCACACCACCACTGGAACCTCCCCCCGTTTCCAACCCAGAGGGTGCTCCACCTGTGAGGAGTCCACAGCCCCAAGTCCACTCCAAACCACCTCACTAGTCCTTCCCACCACACCCACCACTCCCCAGCACACCACAGCATCATTCCATGTTTTAAACTCCATTTCCCTTTCCCCCACAGGAGGCGCCGGTGTGAAGCGCGGGATCGGTACCCTAAGATCCCGGGTAATGATGAGTAGGCCTCTATACGGAAACAACCGTGACCAAACAGGCCCCTCTGAACCCTCTCAGAACCACCCGATCCCGCAGCCTCTCACTACTGGCGCCTCACAGCCACACACGTCACCACCCCCTCCATCCCCAGCACTTCCCTGTATACCCACCTCTCACACGGCCAGGCCTAAGAAAAAGGTGTTGGACTGGAACATCATGGTCCGAAAGCCGGTGGCCATCTTGGGGGACTCCAATTTAAGTAGAATCCCACCATCACACCACACTGAGCTCCAAATAGACAGCTACCCTGGGGCGACCTTCAACCACCTGACCAAGATTTTGGAAAAGGCGGAGGTTCACCCCAGGGTAGAAGAAGTCATTCTCTCAGTGGGCATCAACTGCAAGGACAATGATACAGACCAGACCTCCTATAGGCAGCTAAGTGGAATGCACAAGGAGGCACAACGGACCTTTCCCAACGCCAGCATCCACATTCCCCTCATCAACTTCTCCCAGTTCCTAACAGTCAAACAGAAAAAGAACCTCACACTCATGAACCAGTACATCACAACACATTTCCCATACATCCCACCAGTTGACCCTGACCAGTTTCACACAAAACCCGACAACATACACTGGACACACACCACAGCAGTCACAATATTTAACCATTGGTGCACACATTTAAATTTTCCCTAAACAGGAGCCGCAGCCTGGATTCCTGCCCTATCTCTCCTCTTCCTCTGGTACCTACCTTGTTCCCAACAGGCTCCCCCCCTCCTCCTCCTCCTCCTCCTCCTCCTCCTCCTCCCCCCTCCCCCCCTCCCCCCTCCCCCACACCGCCCACCACCATTCTTCCCCCCTCTTCCTCTCAACGTCCAACAGCCATTCAGTCCCTCCGACCAGCACCTGACCCCCACTCCAATGTGTTGAACCTGTCCAGGTCCGTCCGTCTCACGGCCGCAGAGGCCCAGTTGCTGGAGAGGGGTCTCGCCTACATTCCTCGACCCACAGGGACGGATTGGGAGGCACTTCGAAGGGACACACATAGATACCATAGGAGACTTAAATTAATAGACTACTTCCAAAACACACAGACAGACGGACCTACACCCTTTGTCCTGCCCTCCACCTGGGAGCCTAAACTCTCCCAGGTGGACGGCAGGATACGAGACCTCATACAGCTAGATAACCATACACTTAATCAGTACCACCCATCACCAGACAGACCGGACAACCTGACCACAGACGAACGGAACAGCATCACAACACTGCGGAACAACACACAAATAGTTATTAAACCAGCTGATAAAGGTTCAAAAATAGTCATTTTAGATAATTTCCAATACACATATGAAGCCAACAGACAACTATCCAACACCAGATATTACACTCACATAGCAGCCAGCATACAACCACAGACTCAGATCAAACTCAGACAAATCATTACAACACTTTATCACCAAAACTACATCACCTCCAAACAACGCGACTTCCTCTATGGACCCGATAACCCCAGACCTAGGATTTTCTATCTACTACCCAAGATCCACAAGGATCCTCAGACTTGGACTATTCCCTTCGAGGTGCCTCCCGGCAGACCCATAGTATCAGACTGCAGCAGTGAGTCCTACCACATAGCACAATATATAGACCACTTCCTCAACCCCCTCTCCACCATACACGCCAGTTATTTAAGAGACACATATGATTTCCTGGAAAAAATCAAGCCCATAGCTGTGCCACCACACACATACATTTTCACCATAGACGTTGACAGCCTTTACACTAACATACATACAGCCACTGGTTTACAGGCAGTTAGAAACCTCTTCCAGACACACCCGGACAACACTAGACCAGACAATGCCATTTTACAACTATTAGAACTTAGTCTCAATTGCAATGATTTCACATTTAATAACAAACACTATTTACAGATAGAGGGCACAGCTATGGGCAAGAAATTTGCACCCGCTTATGCCAACATTTACATGAGTGAGTGGGAGAGAGAGGCCTTGGCAAAGTGTCCACTACAACCCACCATGTATTTCAGATTTTTAGATGACATCATAGGGCTCTGGCCACACACCTTACAACAGTTTGATAACTTTTTACAGATCTTGAACACACACCATGCTTCCATAACCATCAAACACATAATTCATCCAACAGAGATTAACTTCCTGGACACCACCGTATTTTTTCATACAATAGACCAGACACATAAACGACTACTGACAAAAATATATTTTAAGGACACAGACACACACGCACTACTCCACAAACACAGTTACCACCCAAAGCACACTTTTGCAGGCATCATCAAATCACAAATCATTCGGTTTTTCAGGATTTCATCCAATAGGGAACACTTCAATCAGGCCACACACACACTCTTTACAGTCCTCCGAAGGAGAGGTTATAGTAAAAGACTTTTACGTACCATCAGGAGCAATGCCCTGGCCTCTCTCTCCCCCACCCAGTCACTCTCCACCAACACTCTGCCTCCTACCCCTAACCCTCTCATCCCCAATTCTAACCCTAACCTCAATCCCAGCTTTCTTCCCCAGCCACCTCAGAGCATGCACCCGGATCAGAGGCCCCTCTCTAGCGCAGGGACAGGGACGGACCTGGACGGGGCCCACACATTACCCTCTCCTCTATGTCTTCCCTCCTCCAACTCTTCTTCTCTCACCATCCAGGCCATCGGCTCCTCTACAATTAAAACATTACTCCCATTCATAACCACATTTTCACATACACTCCAACCACTTCACCACAAATTTAAACAAAATTTCACCACTACACAACAATCCTACCCCCCATTACAAGCACATCAAGTCATTTCAGCACTTAGAAGGAACAAGAACCTGGGAGACCTCCTTGTGCATTCCAAATTTTCCACTTTACCTCCCAAGCCCCCACAGCCACATACACTCCATTTCAAACCCCGCAAATTCATCAACAACCCCCATAGTCACACTTCCTCCCCCATTACGGACCCTCTGTCTCTGACCACACCCAACATAGTCTACATCATCACCTGCACACAATGTCATAAACACTACATAGGAGAAACCGGACACACACTAGAAACACGACTCAAACAACACTTATATCACATCAAACGAGCAGACATAAACACAACCCTATACACACACTTTCAATCCCATTCTATCGCTAACCTCATCATTTCAGGTCTGGAATGTGGAGTCCGATGGACCAGTGGACAGCGGAAACTCATGGAGCACAGATGGATTAAAAAATTACTAACTGTAACACCCACTGGTCTTAATGAAAGAAGTTGATTTTTATCTCTTTCTGTTCTTTTATCTGTCCCATCAATAAATGGTTTCCAGGCCTTGCTGTGAACTTTTACTCCTTTATGGTTTTAGGTGGTTTTATTACTGTCTATTTTTATATCCATTTTACCCTTGGGTTTTAGAAGACATTTCGGACATTGGTTTAGGTATGCGGTCTAGCTTAACTTGGACTCAGGGGGGTGGACGCCCCTGCCTTGCATAGTCCCCAGTGAATAGGCATTTTGCCCTTCACTGGTAACCTTATTTTGGATTTGTTTTAAATTTAGGAAGGTTTTATGGGCTGGGCTTTTTACTAAAAAGCCCCCCCTTTTAAAATACTACACACATACATACATACCCACCTACATACATACATTTCAGACGTTTTAGCAGTTTTTAAGGACCCACTTTTAGGCCAGTGCACCAGAGCAAGTTTTTGCCTTTTTTTAAACCCCACCCATTTTAACCAAATACATACATGCGGTCTAGCTTAACTTGGACTCAGGGGGGTGGACGACTCTGCCTTGCATAGTCCCCAGTGAATAGGCATTTTGCCCTTCACTGGTAACCGTATTGTGGGCTGGGCTTTTTTTTTTAAAGCCCCCCTTTTAAATACTACACACATACATACATACCTACACATACATACATTTCAGAAGTTTTAGCAGTTTTTAAGGACCCACTTTTAGGCCAGTGCACCAGAGAAAACTCTTGCCTTTTTTTAAACCCTACCCATTTTAACCAAATACATACATACATACATACATACATACAATACAATACTTGCCCTCTATAACTATAATTATGATCGTAATGACTGTTTTTACACTTGCTGAAAATAGCCAATCTACAAGCTCACAACGCATCGCGATGCGCCGGGTTGTGAGCTTATACTGGATCCATTTAGTTTCCATTTAGTTTTCGTCAGTGGAAAAAGTTAGTCGACGAACATTTTTCGTCTTAGTTTTAGTCGACGAAATCAACACTGACACACACACACACACACACACACACACACACACACACACACTGGACAAGCACCAAAAACAACCTGAATTTCCTAAACGAACCCTATATGTCCTTATATGGTCATCAGGATGCGGTGAAGGTGCAGCCAGAGGCGTGCTGCCAGGCCCTGTCCAAACTGATCCAGGACCAGCTGTTCCTGACGTCCATGGTCCACGCCCTGGAGGAGCAGAAGACCTTCACCATCAAAGACAAGTCAGTGCTGTCGTGTCCCACGGCCTGAGAGGACACCTCTAAGTCTTCTAAATGTCCCACGGCCTGAGAGGACACCTCTAAGTCTTCTAAATGTCCCACGGCCTGAGAGGACACCTCTAAGTCTTCTAAATCCTAAAGGTTTCCTGAAAAAACCTCATGTTTCTGTGTCAGTGGTGCTCAACCATTTTCATGTCAAGGAAGCCCAGAATTATCTGTATTTGACGACAGGCAGACCCCCATCTGAAAATATGTTGTTTCAGGGAAGCAAAGATTTGAGTAAAAAACGTTCGCTCTGAAAGAAAATATGTTCAATGATTTGTGACACATTTTCGCGATTTAAAAAAAAATAGCAGATCTACAAGCTTGTAGTGCGGCACAGAGTGCCATTTAATGGCATTTCTATCTCTGAGACACCCAATTTATATTGTAAAATCAAAGTTAATTTAACTCTGAGAGTGTACAAACCATTTGTGCACACTCTGAGTTAGCGACATATTAGCGTCATGTCCAGGGGGTGTACTTGTACATCAAGCTGCCTCACGCTACAGAAACAGGAGACAGGGTCCTGCCCCTATGGGCCTCATGGCTCGACAATGCTACTTACTCTCTGAGTTACAGACCCATAAGGGTCCATTTGGTTCCTAACTATCATTTAGCTGGGGACCCCCTGGAACACCCTCAAGGACCTTAATCTGTGATGCTAGGTTTAATGTGTGTGGTCTCCTCACCACTGTGGCCTCTCTGCTGATTGGTTAATGTTGTGCAGTCTCCTCATGTGATTGGTCAATGTCTCCTCAGTTGTACCGTGGCCTCTCTGCTGATTGGTTAATGTTGTGCCGTCTCCTCATGTGATTGGTCAATGTCTCCTCAGGTGTACCGTGGCCTCTCTGCTGATTGGTTAATTTTGTTCCGTCTCCTCATATGATTGGTCAATGTCTCCTCAGGTGTACCGTGGCCTCTCTGCTGACAGTGGCTCTACACGGAGACCTGGTCTACCTCACGCAGGTGAGACATTATGAGTTGTTTCCTTCGACTAAAAATAAATACTACCTTTTTTCACTGACGAAAACTACATGGAAACTAAACGAAAACGAAGCTACGATGACTAAGACTAAATATATTGACAATTTCGTCAACAAATAAAAACTAGACTAACATGTTAACTCTAACAGGTGATGGAGAACCTCCTCAGGGCTCTGATGGAGCAGCCCAGTAACATGTTAACTTTGCCAAAATAATTTGCCTCCCAAAATAATTTGCCTCCCAAAATAATTTGCCTCCCAAAATAATTTGCCTCCCAAAATAATTTGCCAAAATAATTTGACTCCCAAAATAATTTGCCTCCCAAAATAATTTGCCAAAATAATTTGCCTCCCAAAATAATTTGCCAAAATAATTTGCCTCCCAAAATAATTTGCCAAAATAATATGCCTCCCAAAATAAATTTCCAAAATAATTTGCCAAAATAATTTGCCTCCCAAAATAATTTGCCAAAATAATTTGCCTCCCAAAATAATTTGCCAAAATAATTTGCCTCCCAAAATAATTTGCCAAAATAATTTGCCTCCCAAAATAATTTGCCAAAATAATTTGCCAAAATAATATGCCTCCCAAAATAATTTGCCTCCCAAAATAATTTGCCTCCCAAAATAATTTGCCTCCCAAAATAATTTGCCTCCCAAAATAATTTGCCTCCCAAAATAATTTGCCTCCCAAAATAATATGCCTCCCAAAATAAATTTCCAAAATAATTTGCCAAAATAATTTGCCTCCCAAAATAATTTGCCTCCCAAAATAATTTGCCAAAATAATATGCCTCCCAAAATAAATTTCCAAAATAATTTGCCAAAATAATTTGCCTCCCAAAATAATTTGCCTCCCAAAATAATTTGCCTCCCAAAATAATTTGCCAAAATAATATGCCTCCCAAAATAATTTGCCTCCCAAAATAATTTGCCAAAATAATTTGCCTCCCAAAATAATTTGCCTCCCAAAATAATTTGCCAAAATAATTTGCCTCCCAAAATAATTTGCCTCCCAAAATAATTTGCCTCCCAAAATAATTTGCCAAAATAATTTGCCTCCCAAAATAAATATCCAAAATAATTTGCCTCCCAAAATAATTTGCCTCCCAAAATAATTTGCCTCCCAAAATAATTTGCCCCCCAAAATAATTTGCCAAAATAATTTGCCTCCCAAAATAATTTGCCAAAATAATTTGCCTCCCAAAATAATTTGCCAAAATAATTTGCCTCCCAAAATAATTTGCCTCCCAAAATAATTTGCCTCCCAAAATAATTTGCCCCCCAAAATAATTTGCCAAAATAATTTGCCTCCCAAAATAATTTGCCAAAATAATTTGCCTCCCAAAATAATTTGCCAAAATAATTTGCCTCCCAAAATTATTTGCCTCCCAAAATTATTTGCCAAAATAATTTGCCTCCCAAAATAATTTGCCAAAATAATTTGCCTCCCAAAATAATTTGCCTCCCAAAATAATTTGCCTCCCAAAATAATTTAGGAGCTGTTTCTCAACAACCAAAGTGTCAAATAATGGTTAGAAGCTGTTTTTCAACAACCAAAAGTGTCAAATAATGTTTTAGGAGCTGTTTCTCAACAACCAAAAGTGTAAAATAATGTTTTAGGAGCTGTTTCTCAACAACCAAAGTGTCAAATAATGGTTAGAAGCTGTTTTTCAACAACCAAAAGTGTCAAATAATGTTTTAGGAGCTGTTTCTCAACAACCAAAGTGTCAAATAATGGTTAGAAGCTGTTTTTCAACAACCAAAAGTGTCAAATAATGTTTTAGGAGCTGTTTCTCAACAACCAAAAGTGTAAAGTAATGTTTTAGGAGCTGTTTCTCAACAACCAAAGTGTCAAATAATGGTTAGAAGCTGTTTTTCAACAACCAAAAGTGTCAAATAATGTTTTAGGAGCTGTTTCTCAACAACCAAAAGTGTCAAATAATGTTTTAGGAGCTGTTTCTCAACAACCAAAGTGTCAAATAATGGTTAGAAGCTGTTTTTCAACAACCAAAAGTGTCAAATAATGTTTTAGGAGCTGTTTCTCAACAACCAAAAGTGTAAAATAATGTTTTAGGAGCTGTTTCTCAACAACCAAAGTGTCAAATAATGGTTAGAAGCTGTTTTTCAACAACCAAAAGTGTCAAATAATGTTTTAGGAGCTGTTTCTCAACAACCAAAAGTGTAAAATAATGTTTTAGGAGCTGTTTCTCAACAACCAAAGTGTCAAATAATGGTTAGAAGCTGTTTTTCAACAACCAAAAGTGTCAAATAATGTTTTAGGAGCTGTTTCTCAACAACCAAAAGTGTAAAATAATGTTTTAGGAGCTGTTTCTCAACAACCAAAGTGTCAAATAATGGTTAGAAGCTGTTTTTCAACAACCAAAAGTGTCAAATAATGTTTTAGGAGCTGTTTCTCAACAACCAAAAGTGTAAAATAATGTTTTAGGAGCTGTTTCTCAACAACCAAAGTGTCAAATAATGGTTAGAAGCTGTTTTTCAACAACCAAAAGTGTCAAATAATGTTTTAGGAGCTGTTTCTCAACAACCAAAAGTGTAAAATAATGTTTTAGGAGCTGTTTCTCAACAACCAAAGTGTCAAATAATGGTTAGAAGCTGTTTTTCAACAACCAAAAGTGTCAAATAATGTTTTAGGAGCTGTTTCTCAACAACCAAAAGTGTAAAATAATGTTTTAGGAGCTGTTTCTCAACAACCAAAGTAATTTGCCTCCCAAAATAATTTGCCTCCCAAAATAATTTGCCAAAATAATTTGCCTCCCAAAATAATTTGCCTCCCAAAATAATTTGCCTCCCAAAATAATTTGCCTCCCAAAATAATTTGCCAAAATAATTTGCCTCCCAAAATAATTTGCCAAAATAATTTGCCTCCCAAAATAATTTGCCAAAATAATTTGCCTCCCAAAATAATTTGCCAAAATAATATGCCTCCCAAAATAAATTTCCAAAATAATTTGCCAAAATAATTTGCCTCCCAAAATAATTTGCCAAAATAATTTGCCTCCCAAAATAATTTGCCAAAATAATTTGCCTCCCAAAATAATTTGCCAAAATAATTTGCCTCCCAAAATAATTTGCCAAAATAATTTGCCTCCCAAAATAATTTGCCTCCCAAAATAATTTGCCTCCCAAAATAATTTGCCAAAATAATATGCCTCCCAAAATAATTTGCCTCCCAAAATAATTTGCCTCCCAAAATAATTTGCCAAAATAATTTGCCAAAATAATTTGCCTCCCAAAATAATTTGCCAAAAATGTTTTAGGAGCTGTTTCTCAACAACCAAAAGTGTAAAATAATGTTTTAGGAGCTGTTTCTCAACAACCAAAGTGTCAAATAATGGTTAGAAGCTGTTTTTCAACAACCAAAAGTGTCAAATAATGTTTTAGGAGCTGTTTCTCAACAACCAAAAGTGTAAAATAATGTTTTAGGAGCTGTTTCTCAACAACCAAAGTGTCAAATAATGGTTAGAAGCTGTTTTTCAACAACCAAAAGTGTCAAATAATGTTTTAGGAGCTGTTTCTCAACAACCAAAAGTGTAAAATAATGTTTTAGGAGCTGTTTCTCAACAACCAAAGTGTCAAATAATGGTTAGAAGCTGTTTTTCAACAACCAAAAGTGTCAAATAATGTTTTAGGAGCTGTTTCTCAACAACCAAAAGTGTAAAATAATGTTTTAGGAGCTGTTTCTCAACAACCAAAGTGTCAAATAATGGTTAGAAGCTGTTTTTCAACAACCAAAAGTGTCAAATAATGTTTTAGGAGCTGTTTCTCAACAACCAAAAGTGTAAAATAATGTTTTAGGAGCTGTTTCTCAACAACCAAAGTGTCAAATAATGGTTAGAAGCTGTTTTTCAACAACCAAAAGTGTCAAATAATGTTTTAGGAGCTGTTTCTCAACAACCAAAAGTGTAAAATAATGTTTTAGGAGCTGTTTCTCAACAACCAAAGTAATTTGCCTCCCAAAATAATTTGCCTCCCAAAATAATTTGCCAAAATAATTTGCCTCCCAAAATAATTTGCCTCCCAAAATAATTTGCCTCCCAAAATAATTTGCCAAAATAATTTGCCTCCCAAAATAATTTGCCTCCCAAAATAATTTGCCAAAATAATTTGCCTCCCAAAATAATTTGCCAAAATAATTTGCCTCCCAAAATAATTTGCCAAAATAATTTGCCTCCCAAAATAATTTGCCAAAATAATATGCCTCCCAAAATAAATTTCCAAAATAATTTGCCAAAATAATTTGCCTCCCAAAATAATTTGCCAAAATAATTTGCCTCCCAAAATCATTTGCCAAAATAATTTGCCTCCCAAAATAATTTGCCAAAATAATTTGCCTCCCAAAATAATTTGCCAAAATAATTTGCCTCCCAAAATAATTTGCCAAAATAATATGCCTCCCAAAATAATTTGCCTCCCAAAATAATTTGCCTCCCAAAATAATTTGCCTCCCAAAATAATTTGCCAAAATAATTTGCCTCCCAAAATAATTTGCCAAAAATGTTTTAGGAGCTGTTTCTCAACAACCAAAAGTGTAAAATAATGTTTTAGGAGCTGTTTCTCAACAACCAAAGTGTCAAATAATGGTTAGAAGCTGTTTTTCAACAACCAAAAGTGTCAAATAATGTTTTAGGAGCTGTTTCTCAACAACCAAAGTGTCAAATAATGGTTAGAAGCTGTTTTTCAACAACCAAAAGTGTCAAATAATGTTTTAGGAGCTGTTTCTCAACAACCAAAAGTGTAAAATAATGTTTTAGGAGCTGTTTCTCAACAACCAAAGTGTCAAATAATGGTTAGAAGCTGTTTTTCAACAACCAAAAGTGTCAAATAATGTTTTAGGAGCTGTTTCTCAACAACCAAAAGTGTAAAATAATGTTTTAGGAGCTGTTTCTCAACAACCAAAGTAATTTGCCTCCCAAAATAATTTGCCTCCCAAAATAATTTGCCAAAATAATTTGCCTCCCAAAATAATTTGCCTCCCAAAATAATTTGCCTCCCAAAATAATTTGCCAAAATAATATGCCTCCCAAAATAAATTTCCAAAATAATTTGCCAAAATAATTTGCCTCCCAAAATAATTTGCCTCCCAAAATAATTTGCCTCCCAAAATAATTTGCCAAAATAATATGCCTCCCAAAATAATTTGCCAAAATAATTTGCCTCCCAAAATAATTTGCCAAAATAATTTGCCTCCCAAAATAATTTGCCTCCCAAAATAATTTGCCTCCCAAAATAATTTGCCAAAATAATTTGCCTCCCAAAATAATTTGCCAAAATAATTTGCCTCCCAAAATAATTTGCCTCCCAAAATAATTTGCCAAAATAATTTGCCTCCCAAAATAATTTGCCTCCCAAAATAATTTGCCAAAATAATTTGCCTCCCAAAATAAATATCCAAAATAATTTGCCTCCCAAAATAATTTGCCTCCCAAAATAATTTGCCCCCCAAAATAATTTGCCAAAATAATTTGCCTCCCAAAATAATTTACCAAAATAATTTGCCAAAATAATTTGCCAAAATAATTTGCCTCCCAAAATAATTTGCCAAAATAATTTGCCTCCCAAAATTATTTGCCTCCCAAAATTATTTGCCAAAATAATTTGCCTCCCAAAATAATTTGCCAAAATAATTTGCCTCCCAAAATAATTTGCCTCCCAAAATAATTTGCCTCCCAAAATAATTTAGGAGCTGTTTCTCAACAACCAAAGTGTCAAATAATGGTTAGAAGCTGTTTTTCAACAACCAAAAGTGTCAAATAATGTTTTAGGAGCTGTTTCTCAACAACCAAAAGTGTAAAATAATGTTTTAGGAGCTGTTTCTCAACAACCAAAGTGTCAAATAATGGTTAGAAGCTGTTTTTCAACAACCAAAAGTGTCAAATAATGTTTTAGGAGCTGTTTCTCAACAACCAAAAGTGTCAAATAATGTTTTAGGAGCTGTTTCTCAACAACCAAAGTGTCAAATAATGGTTAGAAGCTGTTTTTCAACAACCAAAAGTGTCAAATAATGTTTTAGGAGCTGTTTCTCAACAACCAAAAGTGTAAAATAATGTTTTAGGAGCTGTTTCTCAACAACCAAAGTGTCAAATAATGGTTAGAAGCTGTTTTTCAACAACCAAAAGTGTCAAATAATGTTTTAGGAGCTGTTTCTCAACAACCAAAAGTGTCAAATAATGTTTTAGGAGCTGTTTCTCAACAACCAAAGTGTCAAATAATGGTTAGAAGCTGTTTTTCAACAACCAAAAGTGTCAAATAATGTTTTAGGAGCTGTTTCTCAACAACCAAAAGTGTAAAATAATGTTTTAGGAGCTGTTTCTCAACAACCAAAGTGTCAAATAATGGTTAGAAGCTGTTTTTCAACAACCAAAAGTGTCAAATAATGTTTTAGGAGCTGTTTCTCAACAACCAAAAGTGTAAAATAATGTTTTAGGAGCTGTTTCTCAACAACCAAAGTGTCAAATAATGGTTAGAAGCTGTTTTTCAACAACCAAAAGTGTCAAATAATGTTTTAGGAGCTGTTTCTCAACAACCAAAAGTGTCAAATAATGTTTTAGGAGCTGTTTCTCAACAACCAAAGTGTCAAATAATGGTTAGAAGCTGTTTTTCAACAACCAAAAGTGTCAAATAATGTTTTAGGAGCTGTTTCTCAACAACCAAAAGTGTAAAATAATGTTTTAGGAGCTGTTTCTCAACAACCAAAGTGTCAAATAATGGTTAGAAGCTGTTTTTCAACAACCAAAAGTGTCAAATAATGTTTTAGGAGCTGTTTCTCAACAACCAAAAGTGTCAAATAATGTTTTAGGAGCTGTTTCTCAACAACCAAAGTGTCAAATAATGGTTAGAAGCTGTTTTTCAACAACCAAAAGTGTCAAATAATGTTTTAGGAGCTGTTTCTCAACAACCAAAAGTGTAAAATAATGTTTTAGGAGCTGTTTCTCAACAACCAAAGTGTCAAATAATGGTTAGAAGCTGTTTTTCAACAACCAAAAGTGTCAAATAATGTTTTAGGAGCTGTTTCTCAACAACCAAAAGTGTAAAATAATGTTTTAGGAGCTGTTTCTCAACAACCAAAGTGTCAAATAATGGTTAGAAGCTGTTTTTCAACAACCAAAAGTGTCAAATAATGTTTTAGGAGCTGTTTCTCAACAACCAAAAGTGTAAAATAATGTTTTAGGAGCTGTTTCTCAACAACCAAAGTGTCAAATAATGGTTAGAAGCTGTTTTTCAACAACCAAAAGTGTCAAATAATGTTTTAGGAGCTGTTTCTCAACAACCAAAAGTGTAAAATAATGTTTTAGGAGCTGTTTCTCAACAACCAAAGTAATTTGCCTCCCAAAATAATTTGCCTCCCAAAATAATTTGCCAAAATAATTTGCCTCCCAAAATAATTTGCCTCCCAAAATAATTTGCCTCCCAAAATAATTTGCCAAAATAATTTGCCTCCCAAAATAATTTGCCTCCCAAAATAATTTGCCTCCCAAAATAATTTGCCAAAATAATTTGCCTCCCAAAATAATTTGCCAAAATAATTTGCCTCCCAAAATAATTTGCCAAAATAATATGCCTCCCAAAATAAATTTCCAAAATAATTTGCCAAAATAATTTGCCTCCCAAAATAATTTGCCAAAATAATTTGCCTCCCAAAATAATTTGCCAAAATAATTTGCCTCCCAAAATAATTTGCCAAAATAATTTGCCTCCCAAAATAATTTGCCAAAATAATTTGCCTCCCAAAATAATTTGCCAAAATAATATGCCTCCCAAAATAATTTGCCTCCCAAAATAATTTGCCTCCCAAAATAATTTGCCTCCCAAAATAATTTGCCTCCCAAAATAATTTGCCAAAATAATATGCCTCCCAAAATAAATTTCCAAAATAATTTGCCAAAATAATTTGCCTCCCAAAATAATTTGCCTCCCAAAATAATTTGCCTCCCAAAATAATTTGCCTCCCAAAATAATTTGCCTCCCAAAATAATTTGCCTCCCAAAATAATTTACCAAAATAATATGCCTCCCAAAATAAATTTCCAAAATAATTTGCCAAAATAATTTGCCTCCCAAAATAATTTGCCTCCCAAAATAATTTGCCAAAATAATATGCCTCCCAAAATAATTTGCCAAAATAATTTGCCTCCCAAAATAATTTGCCAAAATAATTTGCCTCCCAAAATAATTTGCCTCCCAAAATAATTTGCCAAAATAATTTGCCTCCCAAAATAATTTGCCTCCCAAAATAATTTGCCAAAATAATTTGCCTCCCAAAATAATTTGCCAAAATAATTTGCCTCCCAAAATAATTTGCCAAAATAATTTGCCTCCCAAAATAATTTGCCTCCCAAAATAATTTGCCTCCCAAAATAAATATCCAAAATAATTTGCCTCCCAAAATAATTTGCCTCCCAAAATAATTTGCCCCCCAAAATAATTTGCCAAAATAATTTGCCTCCCAAAATAATTTACCAAAATAATTTGCCAAAATAATTTGCCTCCCAAAATAATTTGCCAAAATAATTTGCCTCCCAAAATTATTTGCCTCCCAAAATTATTTGCCAAAATAATTTGCCTCCCAAAATAATTTGCCTCCCAAAATAATTTGCCTCCCAAAATAATTTGCCTCCCAAAATTATTTGCCTCCCAAAATAATTTAGGAGCTGTTTCTCAACAACCAAAGTGTCAAATAATGGTTAGAAGCTGTTTTTCAACAACCAAAAGTGTCAAATAATGTTTTAGGAGCTGTTTCTCAACAACCAAAAGTGTAAAATAATGTTTTAGGAGCTGTTTCTCAACAACCAAAGTGTCAAATAATGGTTAGAAGCTGTTTTTCAACAACCAAAAGTGTCAAATAATGTTTTAGGAGCTGTTTCTCAACAACCAAAAGTGTCAAATAATGTTTTAGGAGCTGTTTCTCAACAACCAAAGTGTCAAATAATGGTTAGAAGCTGTTTTTCAACAACCAAAAGTGTCAAATAATGTTTTAGGAGCTGTTTCTCAACAACCAAAAGTGTAAAATAATGTTTTAGGAGCTGTTTCTCAACAACCAAAGTGTCAAATAATGGTTAGAAGCTGTTTTTCAACAACCAAAAGTGTCAAATAATGTTTTAGGAGCTGTTTCTCAACAACCAAAAGTGTAAAATAATGTTTTAGGAGCTGTTTCTCAACAACCAAAGTGTCAAATAATGGTTAGAAGCTGTTTTTCAACAACCAAAAGTGTCAAATAATGTTTTAGGAGCTGTTTCTCAACAACCAAAAGTGTAAAATAATGTTTTAGGAGCTGTTTCTCAACAACCAAAGTGTCAAATAATGGTTAGAAGCTGTTTTTCAACAACCAAAAGTGTCAAATAATGTTTTAGGAGCCGTTTCTCAACAACCAAAGTGTCAAATAATGGTTAGAAGCTGTTTTTCAACAACCAAAAGTGTCAAATAATGTTTTAGGAGCTGTTTCTCAACAACCAAAAGTGTAAAATAATGTTTTAGGAGCTGTTTCTCAACAACCAAAGTGTCAAATAATGGTTAGAAGCTGTTTTTCAACAACCAAAAGTGTCAAATAATGTTTTAGGAGCTGTTTCTCAACAACCAAAAGTGTAAAATAATGTTTTAGGAGCTGTTTCTCAACAACCAAAGTGTCAAATAATGGTTAGAAGCTGTTTTTCAACAACCAAAAGTGTCAAATAATGTTTTAGGAGCTGTTTCTCAACAACCAAAAGTGTAAAATAATGTTTTAGGAGCTGTTTCTCAACAACCAAAGTGTCAAATAATGGTTAGAAGCTGTTTTTCAACAACCAAAAGTGTCAAATAATGTTTTAGGAGCTGTTTCTCAACAACCAAAAGTGTCAAATAATGTTTTAGGAGCTGTTTCTCAACAACCAAAGTGTCAAATAATGGTTAGAAGCTGTTTTTCAACAACCAAAAGTGTCAAATAATGTTTTAGGAGCTGTTTCTCAACAACCAAAAGTGTAAAATAATGTTTTAGGAGCTGTTTCTCAACAACCAAAGTGTCAAATAATGGTTAGAAGCTGTTTTTCAACAACCAAAAGTGTCAAATAATGTTTTAGGAGCTGTTTCTCAACAACCAAAAGTGTCAAATAATGTTTTAGGAGCTGTTTCTCAACAACCAAAGTGTCAAATAATGGTTAGAAGCTGTTTTTCAACAACCAAAAGTGTCAAATAATGTTTTAGGAGCTGTTTCTCAACAACCAAAAGTGTAAAATAATGTTTTAGGAGCTGTTTCTCAACAACCAAAGTGTCAAATAATGGTTAGAAGCTGTTTTTCAACAACCAAAAGTGTCAAATAATGTTTTAGGAGCTGTTTCTCAACAACCAAAAGTGTAAAATAATGTTTTAGGAGCTGTTTCTCAACAACCAAAGTGTCAAATAATGGTTAGAAGCTGTTTTTCAACAACCAAAAGTGTCAAATAATGTTTTAGGAGCTGTTTCTCAACAACCAAAAGTGTCAAATAATGTTTTAGGAGCTGTTTCTCAACAACCAAAGTGTCAAATAATGGTTAGAAGCTGTTTTTCAACAACCAAAAGTGTCAAATAATGTTTTAGGAGCTGTTTCTCAACAACCAAAAGTGTAAAATAATGTTTTAGGAGCTGTTTCTCAACAACCAAAGTGTCAAATAATGGTTAGAAGCTGTTTTTCAACAACCAAAAGTGTCAAATAATGTTTTAGGAGCTGTTTCTCAACAACCAAAAGTGTCAAATAATGTTTTAGGAGCTGTTTCTCAACAACCAAAGTGTCAAATAATGGTTAGAAGCTGTTTTTCAACAACCAAAAGTGTCAAATAATGTTTTAGGAGCTGTTTCTCAACAACCAAAAGTGTAAAATAATGTTTTAGGAGCTGTTTCTCAACAACCAAAGTGTCAAATAATGGTTAGAAGCTGTTTTTCAACAACCAAAAGTGTCAAATAATGTTTTAGGAGCTGTTTCTCAACAACCAAAAGTGTAAAATAATGTTTTAGGAGCTGTTTCTCAACAACCAAAGTGTCAAATAATGGTTAGAAGCTGTTTTTCAACAACCAAAAGTGTCAAATAATGTTTTAGGAGCTGTTTCTCAACAACCAAAAGTGTAAAATAATGTTTTAGGAGCTGTTTCTCAACAACCAAAGTGTCAAATAATGGTTAGAAGCTGTTTTTCAACAACCAAAAGTGTCAAATAATGTTTTAGGAGCTGTTTCTCAACAACCAAAAGTGTAAAATAATGTTTTAGGAGCTGTTTCTCAACAACCAAAGTAATTTGCCTCCCAAAATAATTTGCCTCCCAAAATAATTTGCCAAAATAATTTGCCTCCCAAAATAATTTGCCTCCCAAAATAATTTGCCTCCCAAAATAATTTGCCAAAATAATTTGCCTCCCAAAATAATTTGCCTCCCAAAATAATTTGCCAAAATAATTTGCCTCCCAAAATAATTTGCCAAAATAATTTGCCTCCCAAAATAATTTGCCAAAATAATTTGCCTCCCAAAATAATTTGCCAAAATAATATGCCTCCCAAAATAAATTTCCAAAATAATTTGCCAAAATAATTTGCCTCCCAAAATAATTTGCCAAAATAATTTGCCTCCCAAAATAATTTGCCAAAATAATTTGCCTCCCAAAATAATTTGCCAAAATAATTTGCCTCCCAAAATAATTTGCCAAAATATGCCTCCCAAAATAATTTGCCTCCCAAAATAATTTGCCTCCCAAAATAATTTGCCTCCCAAAATAATTTGCCTCCCAAAATAATTTGCCTCCCAAAATAATTTGCCAAAATAATATGCCTCCCAAAATAAATTTCCAAAATAATTTGCCAAAATAATTTGCCTCCCAAAATAATTTGCCTCCCAAAATAATTTGCCTCCCAAAATAATTTGCCTCCCAAAATAATTTGCCAAAATAATTTGCCTCCCAAAATAATTTGCCTCCCAAAATAATTTACCAAAATAATATGCCTCCCAAAATAAATTTCCAAAATAATTTGCCAAAATAATTTGCCTCCCAAAATAATTTGCCTCCCAAAATAATTTGCAAAAATAATATGCCTCCCAAAATAATTTGCCAAAATAATTTGCCTCCCAAAATAATTTGCCAAAATAATTTGCCTCCCAAAATAATTTGCCTCCCAAAATAATTTGCCTCCCAAAATAATTTGCCAAAATAATTTGCCTCCCAAAATAATTTGCCAAAATAATTTGCCTCCCAAAATAATTTGCCTCCCAAAATAATTTGCCAAAATAATTTGCCTCCCAAAATAAATATCCAAAATAATTTGCCTCCCAAAATAATTTGCCTCCCAAAATAATTTGCCCCCCAAAATAATTTGCCAAAATAATTTGCCTCCCAAAATAATTTACCAAAATAATTTGCCAAAATAATTTGCCTCCCAAAATAATTTGCCAAAATAATTTGCCTCCCAAAATTATTTGCCTCCCAAAATTATTTGCCAAAATAATTTGCCTCCCAAAATAATTTGCCTCCCAAAATAATTTGCCTCCCAAAATAATTTGCCTCCCAAAATAATTTAGGAGCTGTTTCTCAACAACCAAAGTGTCAAATAATGGTTAGAAGCTGTTTTTCAACAACCAAAAGTGTCAAATAATGTTTTAGGAGCTGTTTCTCAACAACCAAAAGTGTAAAATAATGTTTTAGGAGCTGTTTCTCAACAACCAAAGTGTCAAATAATGGTTAGAAGCTGTTTTTCAACAACCAAAAGTGTCAAATAATGTTTTAGGAGCTGTTTCTCAACAACCAAAAGTGTCAAATAATGTTTTAGGAGCTGTTTCTCAACAACCAAAGTGTCAAATAATGGTTAGAAGCTGTTTTTCAACAACCAAAAGTGTCAAATAATGTTTTAGGAGCTGTTTCTCAACAACCAAAAGTGTCAATGTTTTAGGAGCTGTTTCTCAACAACCAAAGTGTCAAATAATGGTTAGAAGCTGTTTTTCAACAACCAAAAGTGTCAAATAATGTTTTAGGAGCTGTTTCTCAACAACCAAAAGTGTAAAATAATGTTTTAGGAGCTGTTTCTCAACAACCAAAGTGTCAAATAATGGTTAGAAGCTGTTTTTCAACAACCAAAAGTGTCAAATAATGTTTTAGGAGCTGTTTCTCAACAACCAAAAGTGTCAAATAATGTTTTAGGAGCTGTTTCTCAACAACCAAAGTGTCAAATAATGGTTAGAAGCTGTTTTTCAACAACCAAAAGTGTCAAATAATGTTTTAGGAGCTGTTTCTCAACAACCAAAAGTGTAAAATAATGTTTTAGGAGCTGTTTCTCAACAACCAAAGTGTCAAATAATGGTTAGAAGCTGTTTTTCAACAACCAAAAGTGTCAAATAATGTTTTAGGAGCTGTTTCTCAACAACCAAAAGTGTAAAATAATGTTTTAGGAGCTGTTTCTCAACAACCAAAGTGTCAAATAATGGTTAGAAGCTGTTTTTCAACAACCAAAAGTGTCAAATAATGTTTTAGGAGCTGTTTCTCAACAACCAAAAGTGTAAAATAATGTTTTAGGAGCTGTTTCTCAACAACCAAAGTGTCAAATAATGGTTAGAAGCTGTTTTTCAACAACCAAAAGTGTCAAATAATGTTTTAGGAGCTGTTTCTCAACAACCAAAAGTGTAAAATAATGTTTTAGGAGCTGTTTCTCAACAACCAAAGTAATTTGCCTCCCAAAATAATTTGCCTCCCAAAATAATTTGCCAAAATAATTTGCCTCCCAAAATAATTTGCCTCCCAAAATAATTTGCCTCCCAAAATAATTTGCCAAAATAATTTGCCTCCCAAAATAATTTGCCTCCCAAAATAATTTGCCAAAATAATTTGCCTCCCAAAATAATTTGCCAAAATAATTTGCCTCCCAAAATAATTTGCCAAAATAATTTGCCTCCCAAAATAATTTGCCAAAATAATATGCCTCCCAAAATAAATTTCCAAAATAATTTGCCAAAATAATTTGCCTCCCAAAATAATTTGCCAAAATAATTTGCCTCCCAAAATAATTTGCCAAAATAATTTGCCTCCCAAAATAATTTGCCAAAATAATTTGCCTCCCAAAATAATTTGCCAAAATAATATGCCTCCCAAAATAATTTGCCTCCCAAAATAATTTGCCTCCCAAAATAATTTGCCTCCCAAAATAATTTGCCTCCCAAAATAATTTGCCAAAATAATATGCCTCCCAAAATAAATTTCCAAAATAATTTGCCAAAATAATTTGCCTCCCAAAATAATTTGCCTCCCAAAATAATTTGCCTCCCAAAATAATTTGCCTCCCAAAATAATTTGCCTCCCAAAATAATTTGCCTCCCAAAATAATTTACCAAAATAATATGCCTCCCAAAATAAATTTCCAAAATAATTTGCCAAAATAATTTGCCTCCCAAAATAATTTGCCTCCCAAAATAATTTGCAAAAATAATATGCCTCCCAAAATAATTTGCCAAAATAATTTGCCTCCCAAAATAATTTGCCAAAATAATTTGCCTCCCAAAATAATTTGCCTCCCAAAATAATTTGCCAAAATAATTTGCCTCCCAAAATAATTTGCCTCCCAAAATAATTTGCCAAAATAATTTGCCTCCCAAAATAATTTGCCAAAATAATTTGCCTCCCAAAATAATTTGCCTCCCAAAATAATTTGCCAAAATAATTTGCCTCCCAAAATAAATATCCAAAATAATTTGCCTCCCAAAATAATTTGCCTCCCAAAATAATTTGCCCCCCAAAATAATTTGCCAAAATAATTTGCCTCCCAAAATAATTTACCAAAATAATTTGCCAAAATAATTTGCCTCCCAAAATAATTTGCCAAAATAATTTGCCTCCCAAAATTATTTGCCTCCCAAAATTATTTGCCAAAATAATTTGCCTCCCAAAATAATTTGCCTCCCAAAATAATTTGCCTCCCAAAATAATTTGCCTCCCAAAATAATTTGCCTCCCAAAATAATTTAGGAGCTGTTTCTCAACAACCAAAGTGTCAAATAATGGTTAGAAGCTGTTTTTCAACAACCAAAAGTGTCAAATAATGTTTTAGGAGCTGTTTCTCAACAACCAAAAGTGTAAAATAATGTTTTAGGAGCTGTTTCTCAACAACCAAAGTGTCAAATAATGGTTAGAAGCTGTTTTTCAACAACCAAAAGTGTCAAATAATGTTTTAGGAGCTGTTTCTCAACAACCAAAAGTGTCAAATAATGTTTTAGGAGCTGTTTCTCAACAACCAAAGTGTCAAATAATGGTTAGAAGCTGTTTTTCAACAACCAAAAGTGTCAAATAATGTTTTAGGAGCTGTTTCTCAACAACCAAAAGTGTCAAATAATGTTTTAGGAGCTGTTTCTCAACAACCAAAGTGTCAAATAATGGTTAGAAGCTGTTTTTCAACAACCAAAAGTGTCAAATAATGTTTTAGGAGCTGTTTCTCAACAACCAAAAGTGTAAAATAATGTTTTAGGAGCTGTTTCTCAACAACCAAAGTGTCAAATAATGGTTAGAAGCTGTTTTTCAACAACCAAAAGTGTCAAATAATGTTTTAGGAGCTGTTTCTCAACAACCAAAAGTGTCAAATAATGTTTTAGGAGCTGTTTCTCAACAACCAAAGTGTCAAATAATGGTTAGAAGCTGTTTTTCAACAACCAAAAGTGTCAAATAATGTTTTAGGAGCTGTTTCTCAACAACCAAAAGTGTAAAATAATGTTTTAGGAGCTGTTTCTCAACAACCAAAGTGTCAAATAATGGTTAGAAGCTGTTTTTCAACAACCAAAAGTGTCAAATAATGTTTTAGGAGCTGTTTCTCAACAACCAAAAGTGTAAAATAATGTTTTAGGAGCTGTTTCTCAACAACCAAAGTGTCAAATAATGGTTAGAAGCTGTTTTTCAACAACCAAAAGTGTCAAATAATGTTTTAGGAGCTGTTTCTCAACAACCAAAAGTGTAAAATAATTTTTTAGGAGCTGTTTCTCAACAACCAAAGTGTCAAATAATGGTTAGAAGCTGTTTTTCAACAACCAAAAGTGTCAAATAATGTTTTAGGAGCTGTTTCTCAACAACCAAAAGTGTAAAATAATGTTTTAGGAGCTGTTTCTCAACAACCAAAGTAATTTGCCTCCCAAAATAATTTGCCTCCCAAAATAATTTGCCTCCCAAAATAATTTGCCTCCCAAAATAATTTGCCAAAATAATTTGCCTCCCAAAATAATTTGCCAAAATAATTTGCCTCCCAAAATAATTTGCCAAAATAATTTGCCTCCCAAAATAATTTGCCAAAATAATTTGCCTCCCAAAATAATTTGCCAAAATAATATGCCTCCCAAAATAAATTTCCAAAATAATTTGCCAAAATAATTTGCCTCCCAAAATAATTTGCCAAAATAATTTGCCTCCCAAAATAATTTGCCAAAATAATTTGCCTCCCAAAATAATTTGCCAAAATAATTTGCCTCCCAAAATAATTTGCCAAAATAATTTGCCTCCCAAAATAATTTGCCTCCCAAAATAATTTGCCAAAATAATATGCCTCCCAAAATAATTTGCCTCCCAAAATAATTTGCCTCCCAAAATAATTTGCCTCCCAAAATAATTTGCCAAAATAATATGCCTCCCAAAATAAATTTCCAAAATAATTTGCCAAAATAATTTGCCTCCCAAAATAATTTGCCTCCCAAAATAATTTGCCTCCCAAAATAATTTGCCTCCCAAAATAATTTGCCAAAATAATTTGCCTCCCAAAATAATTTGCCTCCCAAAATAATTTACCAAAATAATATGCCTCCCAAAATAAATTTCCAAAATAATTTGCCAAAATAATTTGCCTCCCAAAATAATTTGCCTCCCAAAATAATTTGCCTCCCAAAATAATTTGCCAAAATAATATGCCTCCCAAAATAATTTGCCAAAATAATTTGCCTCCCAAAATAATTTGCCAAAATAATTTGCCTCCCAAAATAATTTGCCTCCCAAAATAATTTGCCTCCCAAAATAATTTGCCAAAATAATTTGCCTCCCAAAATAATTTGCCTCCCAAAATAATTTGCCAAAATAATTTGCCTCCCAAAATAATTTGCCAAAATAATTTGCCTCCCAAAATAATTTGCCAAAATAATTTGCCTCCCAAAATAAATATCCAAAATAATTTGCCTCCCAAAATAATTTGCCTCCCAAAATAATTTGCCTCCCAAAATAATTTGCCAAAATAATTTGCTTCCCAAAATAATTTACCAAAATAATTTGCCAAAATAATTTGCCTCCCAAAATAATTTGCCTCCCAAAATTATTTGCCTCCCAAAATTATTTGCCAAAATAATTTGCCTCCCAAAATAATTTGCCAAAATAATTTGCCTCCCAAAATAATTTGCCTCCCAAAATAATTTGCCTCCCAAAATAATTTGCCTCCCAAAATAATTTGCCTCCCAAAATAATTTAGGAGCTGTTTCTCAACAACCAAAGTGTCAAATAATGGTTAGAAGCTGTTTTTCAACAACCAAAAGTGTCAAATAATGTTTTAGGAGCTGTTTCTCAACAACCAAAAGTGTAAAATAATGTTTTAGGAGCTGTTTCTCAACAACCAAAGTGTCAAATAATGGTTAGAAGCTGTTTTTCAACAACCAAAAGTGTCAAATAATGTTTTAGGAGCTGTTTCTCAACAACCAAAAGTGTCAAATAATGTTTTAGGAGCTGTTTCTCAACAACCAAAGTGTCAAATAATGGTTAGAAGCTGTTTTTCAACAACCAAAAGTGTCAAATAATGTTTTAGGAGCTGTTTCTCAACAACCAAAAGTGTAAAATAATGTTTTAGGAGCTGTTTCTCAACAACCAAAGTGTCAAATAATGGTTAGAAGCTGTTTTTCAACAACCAAAAGTGTCAAATAATGTTTTAGGAGCTGTTTCTCAACAACCAAAAGTGTCAAATAATGTTTTAGGAGCTGTTTCTCAACAACCAAAAGTGTAAAATAATGTTTTAGGAGCTGTTTCTCAACAACCAAAGTGTCAAATAATGGTTAGAAGCTGTTTTTCAACAACCAAAAGTGTCAAATAATGTTTTAGGAGCTGTTTCTCAACAACCAAAAGTGTAAAATAATGTTTTAGGAGCTGTTTCTCAACAACCAAAGTGTCAAATAATGGTTAGAAGCTGTTTTTCAACAACCAAAAGTGTCAAATAATGTTTTAGGAGCTGTTTCTCAACAACCAAAAGTGTAAAATAATGTTTTAGGAGCTGTTTCTCAACAACCAAAGTGTCAAATAATGGTTAGAAGCTGTTTTTCAACAACCAAAAGTGTCAAATAATGTTTTAGGAGCTGTTTCTCAACAACCAAAAGTGTAAAATAATGTTTTAGGAGCTGTTTCTCAACAACCAAAGTAATTTGCCTCCCAAAATAATTTGCCTCCCAAAATAATTTGCCTCCCAAAATAATTTGCCTCCCAAAATAATTTGCCTCCCAAAATAATTTGCCTCCCAAAATAATTTGCCAAAATAATTTGCCTCCCAAAATAATTTGCCAAAATAATTTGCCAAAATAATTTGCCTCCCAAAATAATTTGCCTCCCAAAATAATTTGCCAAAATAATTTGCCTCCCAAAATAATTTGCCAAAATAATTTGCCTCCCAAAATAATTTGCCTCCCAAAATAATTTGCCTCCCAAAATAATTTGCCAAAATAATTTGCCTCCCAAAATAATTTGCCTCCCAAAATAATTTGCCTCCCAAAACAATTTGCCAAAATAATTTGCCTCCCAAAACAATTTGCCAAAATAATTTGCCTCCCAAAATAATTTGCCTCCCAAAATAATTTGCCAAAATAATTTGCCTCCCAAAATAATTTGCCTCCCAAAATAATTTGCCTCCCAAAATAATTTGCCTCCCAAAATAATTTGCCTCCCAAAATAATTTGCCTCCCAAAATAATTTGCCTCCCAAAATAATTTGCCTCCCAAAATAATTTGCCAAAATAATTTGCCTCCCAAAATAATTTGCCAAAATAATTTGCCTCCCAAAATAATTTGCCAAAATAATTTGCCTCCCAAAATAATTTGCCTCCCAAAATAATTTGCCAAAATAATTTGCCTCCCAAAATAATTTGCCTCCCAAAATAATTTGCCAAAATAATTTGCCAAAATAATTTGCCTCCCAAAATAATTTGCCAAAATAATTTGCCTCCCAAAATAATTTGGCAAAATAATTTGCCTCCCAAAATAATTTGCCAAAATAATTTGCCTCCCAAAACAATTTGCCAAAATAATTTGCCTCCCAAAATAATTTGCCTCCCAAAATAATTTGCCAAAATAATTTGCCTCCCAAAATAATTTGCCTCCCAAAATAATTTGCCTCCCAAAATAATTTGCCTCCCAAAATAATTTGCCTCCCAAAATAATTTGCCAAAATAATTTGCCTCCCAAAATAATTTGCCAAAATAATTTGCCTCCCAAAAAAATTTGCCTCCCAAAATAATTTGCCTCCCAAAATAATTTGCCAAAATAATTTGCCAAAATAATTTGCCTCCCAAAATAATTTGCCAAAATAATTTGCCTCCCAAAATAATTTGCCTCCCAAAATAATTTGCCAAAATAATTTGCCTCCCAAAATAATTTGCCTCCCACAATAATTTGCCTCCCAAAATAATTTGCCTCCCACAATAATTTGCCTCCCAAAATAATTTGCCTCCCACAATAATTTGCCAAAATAATTTGCCTCCCAAAATAATTTGCCTCCCAAAATAATTTGCCAAAATAATTTGCCTCCCAAAATAATTTGCCTCCCAAAATAATTTGCCTCCCAAAATAATTTGCCTCCCAAAATAATTTGCCTCCCAAAATAATTTGCCAAAATAATTTGCCTCCCAAAATAATTTAGGAGCTGTTTCTCAACAACCAAAGTGTCAAATAATGGTTAGAAGCTGTTTTTCAACAACCAAAAGTGTCAAATAATGTTTTATGAGCTATTTCTCAACAACCAAAAGTGTCAAATAATGTTTTAGGAGCTGTTTCTCAACAACCAAAGTGTCAAATAATGGTTAGAAGCTGTTTTTCAACAACCAAAAGTGTCAAATAATGGTTAGAAGCTGTTTTTCAACAACCAAAAGTGTCAAATAATGTTTTATGAGCTATTTCTCAACAACCAAAAGTGTCAAATAATGTTTTAGGAGCTGTTTCTCAACAACCAAAGTGTCAAATAATGGTTAGAAGCTGTTTTTCAACAACCAAAAGTGTCAAATAATGTTTTAGGAGCTGTTTCTCAACAACCAAAAGTGTAAAATAATGTTTTAGGAGCTGTTTCTCAACAACCAAAGTGTCAAATAATGGTTAGAAGCTGTTTTTCAACAACCAAAAGTGTCAAATAATGTTTTAGGAGCTGTTTCTCAACAACCAAAAGTGTAAAATAATGTTTTAGGAGCTGTTTCTCAACAACCAAAGTGTCAAATAATGGTTAGAAGCTGTTTTTCAACAACCAAAAGTGTCAAATAATGTTTTAGGAGCTGTTTCTCAACAACCAAAAGTGTAAAATAATGTTTTAGGAGCTGTTTCTCAACAACCAAAGTGACAAATAATGGTTAGAAGCTGTTTTTCAACAACCAAAAGTGTCAAATAATGTTTTAGGAGCTGTTTCTCAACAACCAAAAGTGTAAAATAATGTTTTAGGAGCTGTTTCTCAACAACCAAAGTGTCAAATAATGGTTAGAAGCTGTTTTTCAACAACCAAAAGTGTCAAATAATGTTTTAGGAGCTGTTTCTCAACAACCAAAAGTGTAAAATAATGTTTTAGGAGCTGTTTCTCAACAACCAAAGTGTCAAATAATGGTTAGAAGCTGTTTTTCAACAACCAAAAGTGTCAAATAATGTTTTATGAGCTGTTTCTCAACAACCAAAAGTGTCAAATAATGTTTTGGGAGCCGTTTCTCAACAACCAAAGTGTCAAATAATGGTTAGAAGCTGTTTTTCAACAACCAAAAGTGTCAAATAATGTTTTAGGAGCTGTTTCTCAACAACCAAAAGTGTCAAATAATGTTTTAGGAGCTGTTTCTCAACAACCAAAGTGTCAAATAATGGTTAGAAGCTGTTTTTCAACAACCAAAAGTGTCAAATAATGTTTTAGGAGCTGTTTCTCAACAACCAAAAGTGTAAAATAATGTTTTAGGAGCTGTTTCTCAACAACCAAAGTGTCAAATAATGGTTAGAAGCTGTTTTTCAACAACCAAAAGTGTCAAATAATGTTTTAGGAGCTGTTTCTCAACAACCAAAAGTGTAAAATAATGTTTTAGGAGCTGTTTCTCAACAACCAAAGTGTCAAATAATGGTTAGAAGCTGTTTTTCAACAACCAAAAGTGTCAAATAATGGTTAGAAGCTGTTTTTCAACAACCAAAAGTGTCAAATAATGTTTTAGGAGCTGTTTCTCAACAACCAAAAGTGTAAAATAATGTTTTAGGAGCTGTTTCTCAACAACCAAAAGTGTCAAATAATCGTTAGAAGCTGTTTTTCAACAACCAAAAGTGTCAAATAATGTTTTAGGAGCTGTTTCTCAACAACCAAAAGTGTAAAATAATGTTTTAGGAGCTGTTTCTCAACAACCAAAAGTGTAAAATAATGTTTTAGGAGCTGTTTCTCAACAACCAAAGTGTCAAATAATGGTTAGAAGCTGTTTTTCAACAACCAAAAGTGTCAAATAATGGTTAGAAGCTGTTTTTCAACAACCAAAAGTGTCAAATAATGTTTTAGGAGCTGTTTCTCAACAACCAAAAGTGTAAAATAATGTTTTAGGAGCTGTTTCTCAACAACCAAAGTAATTTGCCTCCCAAAATAATTTGCCTCCCAAAATAATTTGCCTCCCAAAATAATTTGCCTCCCAAAATAATTTGCCTCCCAAAATAATTTGCCAATATAATTTGCCTGCCAAAATAATTTGCCTCCCAAAATAATTTGCCAAAATAATTTTCCTCCCAAAATAATTTGCCAAAATAATTTGCCTCCCAAAATAATTTGCCAAAATAATTTGCCTCCCAAAATAATTTGCCTCCCAAAACAATTTGCCAAAATAATTTGCCTCCCAAAATAATTTGCCTCCCAAAATAATTTGCCAAAATAATTTGCCTCCCAAAATAATTTGCCTCCCAAAATAATTTGCCAAAATAATTTGCCTCCCAAAATAATTTGCCAAAATAATTTGCCTCCCAAAATAATTTGCCTCCCAAAAAAATTTGCCTCCCAAAATAATTTGCCAAAATAATTTGCCTCCCAAAATAATTTGCCAAAATAATTTGCCTCCCAAAATAATTTGCCAAAATAATTTGCCTCCCAAAATAATTTGCCTCCCAAAATAATTTGCCTCCCAAAATAATTTGCCAAAATAATTTGCCTCCCAAAATAATTTGCCAAAATAATTTGCCTCCCAAAATAATTTGCCAAAATAATTTGCCTCCCAAAATAATTTGCCTCCCAAAATAATTTGCCAAAATAATTTGCCTGCCAAAATAATTTGCCTCCCAAAATAATTTGCCTCCCAAAATAATTTGCCAAAATAATTTGCCTCCCAAAATAATTTGCCAAAATAATTTGCCTCCCAAAATAATTTGCCAAAATAATTTGCCTCCCAAAATAATTTGCCAAAATAATTTGCCTCCCAAAATAATTTGCCAAAATAATTTGCCTCCCAAAATAATTTGCCAAAATAATATGCCTCCCAAAATAATTTGCCTCCCAAAATAATTTGCCTCCCAAAATAATTTGCCTCCCAAAATAATTTGCCAAAATAATATGCCTCCCAAAATAAATTTCCAAAATAATTTGCCAAAATAATTTGCCTCCCAAAATAATTTGCCTCCCAAAATAATTTGCCTCCCAAAATAATTTGCCAAAATAATTTGCCTCCCAAAATAATTTGCCTCCCAAAATAATTTGCCTCCCAAAATAAATTTCCAAAATAATTTGCCAAAATAATTTGCCTCCCAAAATAATTTGCCTCCCAAAATAAATTTCCAAAATAATTTGCCAAAATAATTTGCCTCCCAAAATAATTTGCCTCCCAAAATAATTTGCCAAAATAATATGCCTCCCAAAATAATTTGCCAAAATAATTTGCCTCCCAAAATAATTTGCCAAAATAATTTGCCTCCCAAAATAATTTGCCTCCCAAAATAATTTGCCTCCCAAAATAATTTGCCAAAATAATTTGCCTCCCAAAATAATTTGCCTCCCAAAATAATTTGCCAAAATAATTTGCCTCCCAAAATAATTTGCCAAAATAATTTGCCTCCCAAAATAATTTGCCTCCCAAAATAATTTGCCAAAATAATTTGCCTCCCAAAATAAATATCCAAAATAATTTGCCTCCCAAAATAATTTGCCTCCCAAAATAATTTGCCAAAATAATTTGCCTCCCAAAATAATTTGCCTCCCAAAATTATTTGCCTCCCAAAATTATTTGCCAAAATAATTTGCCTCCCAAAATAATTTGCCAAAATAATTTGCCTCCCAAAATAATTTGCCTCCCAAAATAATTTGCCTCCCAAAATAATTTGCCTCCCAAAATAATTTAGGAGCTGTTTCTCAACAACCAAAGTGTCAAATAATGGTTAGAAGCTGTTTTTCAACAACCAAAAGTGTCAAATAATGTTTTAGGAGCTGTTTCTCAACAACCAAAAGTGTAAAATAATGTTTTAGGAGCTGTTTCTCAACAACCAAAGTGTCAAATAATGGTTAGAAGCTGTTTTTCAACAACCAAAAGTGTCAAATAATGTTTTAGGAGCTGTTTCTCAACAACCAAAAGTGTCAAATAATGTTTTAGGAGCTGTTTCTCAACAACCAAAGTGTCAAATAATGGTTAGAAGCTGTTTTTCAACAACCAAAAGTGTCAAATAATGTTTTAGGAGCTGTTTCTCAACAACCAAAAGTGTAAAATAATGTTTTAGGAGCTGTTTCTCAACAACCAAAGTGTCAAATAATGGTTAGAAGCTGTTTTTCAACAACCAAAAGTGTCAAATAATGTTTTAGGAGCTGTTTCTCAACAACCAAAAGTGTCAAATAATGTTTTAGGAGCTGTTTCTCAACAACCAAAGTGTCAAATAATGGTTAGAAGCTGTTTTTCAACAACCAAAAGTGTCAAATAATGTTTTAGGAGCTGTTTCTCAACAACCAAAAGTGTAAAATAATGTTTTAGGAGCTGTTTCTCAACAACCAAAGTGTCAAATAATGGTTAGAAGCTGTTTTTCAACAACCAAAAGTGTCAAATAATGTTTTAGGAGCTGTTTCTCAACAACCAAAAGTGTAAAATAATGTTTTAGGAGCTGTTTCTCAACAACCAAAGTGTCAAATAATGGTTAGAAGCTGTTTTTCAACAACCAAAAGTGTCAAATAATGTTTTAGGAGCTGTTTCTCAACAACCAAAAGTGTCAAATAATGTTTTAGGAGCTGTTTCTCAACAACCAAAGTGTCAAATAATGGTTAGAAGCTGTTTTTCAACAACCAAAAGTGTCAAATAATGTTTTAGGAGCTGTTTCTCAACAACCAAAAGTGTAAAATAATGTTTTAGGAGCTGTTTCTCAACAACCAAAGTGTCAAATAATGGTTAGAAGCTGTTTTTCAACAACCAAAAGTGTCAAATAATGTTTTAGGAGCTGTTTCTCAACAACCAAAAGTGTAAAATAATGTTTTAGGAGCTGTTTCTCAACAACCAAAGTGTCAAATAATGGTTAGAAGCTGTTTTTCAACAACCAAAAGTGTCAAATAATGTTTTAGGAGCTGTTTCTCAACAACCAAAAGTGTAAAATAATGTTTTAGGAGCTGTTTCTCAACAACCAAAGTGTCAAATAATGGTTAGAAGCTGTTTTTCAACAACCAAAAGTGTCAAATAATGTTTTAGGAGCTGTTTCTCAACAACCAAAAGTGTAAAATAATGTTTTAGGAGCTGTTTCTCAACAACCAAAGTGTCAAATAATGGTTAGAAGCTGTTTTTCAACAACCAAAAGTGTCAAATAATGTTTTAGGAGCTGTTTCTCAACAACCAAAAGTGTAAAATAATGTTTTAGGAGCTGTTTCTCAACAACCAAAGTGTCAAATAATGGTTAGAAGCTGTTTTTCAACAACCAAAAGTGTCAAATAATGTTTTAGGAGCTGTTTCTCAACAACCAAAAGTGTAAAATAATGTTTTAGGAGCTGTTTCTCAACAACCAAAGTAATTTGCCTCCCAAAATAATTTGCCTCCCAAAATAATTTGCCAAAATAATTTGCCTCCCAAAATAATTTGCCTCCCAAAATAATTTGCCTCCCAAAATAATTTGCCAAAATAATTTGCCTCCCAAAATAATTTGCCTCTCAAAATAATTTGCCAAAATAATTTGCCTCCCAAAATAATTTGCCAAAATAATTTGCCTCCCAAAATAATTTGCCAAAATAATTTGCCTCCCAAAATAATTTGCCAAAATAATATGCCTCCCAAAATAAATTTCCAAAATAATTTGCCTCCCAAAATAATTTGCCAAAATAATTTGCCTCCCAAAATAATTTGCCAAAATAATTTGCCTCCCAAAATAATTTGCCAAAATAATTTGCCTCCCAAAATAATTTGCCTCCCAAAATAATTTGCCTCCCAAAATAATTTGCCAAAATAATATGCCTCCCAAAATAATTTGCCTCCCAAAATAATTTGCCTCCCAAAATAATTTGCCTCCCAAAATAATTTGCCAAAATAATATGCCTCCCAAAATAAATTTCCAAAATAATTTGCCAAAATAATTTGCCTCCCAAAATAATTTGCCTCCCAAAATAATTTGCCAAAATAATTTGCCTCCCAAAATAATTTGCCTCCCAAAATAATTTGCCAAAATAATATGCCTCCCAAAATAAATTTCCAAAATAATTTGCCAAAATAATTTGCCAAAATAATTTGCCAAAATAATTTGCCTCCCAAAATAATTTGCCTCCCAAAATAATTTGCCAAAATAATTTGCCTCCCAAAATAAATATCCAAAATAATTTGCCTCCCAAAATAATTTGCCTCCCAAAATAATTTGCCCCCCAAAATAATTTGCCAAAATAATTTGCCTCCCAAAATAATTTGCCAAAATAATTTGCCTCCCAAAATAATTTGCCTCCCAAAATTATTTGCCTCCCAAAATTATTTGCCTCCCAAAATTATTTGCCAAAATAATTTGCCTCCCAAAATAATTTGCCAAAATAATTTGCCTCCCAAAATAATTTGCCTCCCAAAATAATTTAGGAGCTGTTTCTCAACAACCAAAGTGTCAAATAATGGTTAGAAGCTGTTTTTCAACAACCAAAAGTGTCAAATAATGTTTTAGGAGCTGTTTCTCAACAACCAAAAGTGTAAAATAATGTTTTAGGAGCTGTTTCTCAACAACCAAAGTGTCAAATAATGGTTAGAAGCTGTTTTTCAACAACCAAAAGTGTCAAATAATGTTTTAGGAGCTGTTTCTCAACAACCAAAAGTGTCAAATAATGTTTTAGGAGCTGTTTCTCAACAACCAAAGTGTCAAATAATGGTTAGAAGCTGTTTTTCAACAACCAAAAGTGTCAAATAATGTTTTAGGAGCTGTTTCTCAACAACCAAAAGTGTAAAATAATGTTTTAGGAGCTGTTTCTCAACAACCAAAGTGTCAAATAATGGTTAGAAGCTGTTTTTCAACAACCAAAAGTGTCAAATAATGTTTTAGGAGCTGTTTCTCAACAACCAAAAGTGTCAAATAATGTTTTAGGAGCTGTTTCTCAACAACCAAAGTGTCAAATAATGGTTAGAAGCTGTTTTTCAACAACCAAAAGTGTCAAATAATGTTTTAGGAGCTGTTTCTCAACAACCAAAAGTGTAAAATAATGTTTTAGGAGCTGTTTCTCAACAACCAAAGTGTCAAATAATGGTTAGAAGCTGTTTTTCAACAACCAAAAGTGTCAAATAATGTTTTAGGAGCTGTTTCTCAACAACCAAAAGTGTAAAATAATGTTTTAGGAGCTGTTTCTCAACAACCAAAGTGTCAAATAATGGTTAGAAGCTGTTTTTCAACAACCAAAAGTGTCAAATAATGTTTTAGGAGCTGTTTCTCAACAACCAAAAGTGTCAAATAATGTTTTAGGAGCTGTTTCTCAACAACCAAAGTGTCAAATAATGGTTAGAAGCTGTTTTTCAACAACCAAAAGTGTCAAATAATGTTTTAGGAGCTGTTTCTCAACAACCAAAAGTGTAAAATAATGTTTTAGGAGCTGTTTCTCAACAACCAAAGTGTCAAATAATGGTTAGAAGCTGTTTTTCAACAACCAAAAGTGTCAAATAATGTTTTAGGAGCTGTTTCTCAACAACCAAAAGTGTAAAATAATGTTTTAGGAGCTGTTTCTCAACAACCAAAGTGTCAAATAATGGTTAGAAGCTGTTTTTCAACAACCAAAAGTGTCAAATAATGTTTTAGGAGCTGTTTCTCAACAACCAAAAGTGTAAAATAATGTTTTAGGAGCTGTTTCTCAACAACCAAAGTGTCAAATAATGGTTAGAAGCTGTTTTTCAACAACCAAAAGTGTCAAATAATGTTTTAGGAGCTGTTTCTCAACAACCAAAAGTGTAAAATAATGTTTTAGGAGCTGTTTCTCAACAACCAAAGTGTCAAATAATGGTTAGAAGCTGTTTTTCAACAACCAAAAGTGTCAAATAATGTTTTAGGAGCTGTTTCTCAACAACCAAAAGTGTAAAATAATGTTTTAGGAGCTGTTTCTCAACAACCAAAGTAATTTGCCTCCCAAAATAATTTGCCTCCCAAAATAATTTGCCAAAATAATTTGCCTCCCAAAATAATTTGCCTCCCAAAATAATTTGCCAAAATAATTTGCCTCCCAAAATAATTTGCCTCCCAAAATAATTTGCCAAAATAATTTGCCTCCCAAAATAATTTGCCAAAATAATTTGCCTCCCAAAATAATTTGCCAAAATAATTTGCCTCCCAAAATAATTTGCCAAAATAATATGCCTCCCAAAATAAATTTCCAAAATAATTTGCCTCCCAAAATAATTTGCCAAAATAATTTGCCTCCCAAAATAATTTGCCAAAATAATTTGCCTCCCAAAATAATTTGCCAAAATAATTTGCCTCCCAAAATAATTTGCCTCCCAAAATAATTTGCCTCCCAAAATAATTTGCCAAAATAATATGCCTCCCAAAATAATTTGCCTCCCAAAATAATTTGCCAAAATAATATGCCTCCCAAAATAAATTTCCAAAATAATTTGCCAAAATAATTTGCCTCCCAAAATAATTTGCCTCCCAAAATAATTTGCCAAAATAATTTGCCTCCCAAAATAATTTGCCTCCCAAAATAATTTGCCAAAATAATATGCCTCCCAAAATAAATTTCCAAAATAATTTGCCAAAATAATTTGCCTCCCAAAATAATTTGCCTCCCAAAATAATTTGCCTCCCAAAATAATTTGCCAAAATAATATGCCTCCCAAAATAATTTGCCTCCCAAAATAATTTGCCAAAATAATTTGCCTCCCAAAATAATTTGCCTCCCAAAATAATTTGCCTCCCAAAATAATTTGCCAAAATAATTTGCCTCCCAAAATAATTTGCCAAAATAATTTGCCTCCCAAAATAATTTGCCTCCCAAAATAATTTGCCAAAATAATTTGCCTCCCAAAATAATTTGCCTCCCAAAATAATTTGCCAAAATAATTTGCCTCCCAAAATAAATATCCAAAATAATTTGCCTCCCAAAATAATTTGCCTCCCAAAATAATTTGCCCCCCAAAATAATTTGCCAAAATAATTTGCCTCCCAAAATAATTTACCAAAATAATTTGCCAAAATAATTTGCCTCCCAAAATAATTTGCCAAAATAATTTGCCTCCCAAAATTATTTGCCTCCCAAAATTATTTGCCAAAATAATTTGCCTCCCAAAATAATTTGCCAAAATAATTTGCCTCCCAAAATAATTTGCCTCCCAAAATAATTTGCCTCCCAAAATAATTTAGGAGCTGTTTCTCAACAACCAAAGTGTCAAATAATGGTTAGAAGCTGTTTTTCAACAACCAAAAGTGTCAAATAATGTTTTAGGAGCTGTTTCTCAACAACCAAAAGTGTAAAATAATGTTTTAGGAGCTGTTTCTCAACAACCAAAGTGTCAAATAATGGTTAGAAGCTGTTTTTCAACAACCAAAAGTGTCAAATAATGTTTTAGGAGCTGTTTCTCAACAACCAAAAGTGTAAAATAATGTTTTAGGAGCTGTTTCTCAACAACCAAAGTGTCAAATAATGGTTAGAAGCTGTTTTTCAACAACCAAAAGTGTCAAATAATGTTTTAGGAGCTGTTTCTCAACAACCAAAAGTGTAAAATAATGTTTTAGGAGCTGTTTCTCAACAACCAAAGTGTCAAATAATGGTTAGAAGCTGTTTTTCAACAACCAAAAGTGTCAAATAATGTTTTAGGAGCTGTTTCTCAACAACCAAAAGTGTCAAATAATGTTTTAGGAGCTGTTTCTCAACAACCAAAGTGTCAAATAATGGTTAGAAGCTGTTTTTCAACAACCAAAAGTGTCAAATAATGTTTTAGGAGCTGTTTCTCAACAACCAAAAGTGTAAAATAATGTTTTAGGAGCTGTTTCTCAACAACCAAAGTGTCAAATAATGGTTAGAAGCTGTTTTTCAACAACCAAAAGTGTCAAATAATGTTTTAGGAGCTGTTTCTCAACAACCAAAAGTGTAAAATAATGTTTTAGGAGCTGTTTCTCAACAACCAAAGTGTCAAATAATGGTTAGAAGCTGTTTTTCAACAACCAAAAGTGTCAAATAATGTTTTAGGAGCTGTTTCTCAACAACCAAAAGTGTAAAATAATGTTTTAGGAGCTGTTTCTCAACAACCAAAGTGTCAAATAATGGTTAGAAGCTGTTTTTCAACAACCAAAAGTGTCAAATAATGTTTTAGGAGCTGTTTCTCAACAACCAAAAGTGTAAAATAATGTTTTAGGAGCTGTTTCTCAACAACCAAAGTAATTTGCCTCCCAAAATAATTTGCCTCCCAAAATAATTTGCCAAAATAATTTGCCTCCCAAAATAATTTGCCTCCCAAAATAATTTGCCTCCCAAAATAATTTGCCAAAATAATTTGCCTCCCAAAATAATTTGCCAAAATAATTTGCCTCCCAAAATAATTTGCCAAAATAATTTGCCTCCCAAAATAATTTGCCAAAATAATTTGCCTCCCAAAATAATTTGCCAAAATAATATGCCTCCCAAAATAAATTTCCAAAATAATTTGCCAAAATAATTTGCCTCCCAAAATAATTTGCCAAAATAATTTGCCTCCCAAAATAATTTGCCAAAATAATTTGCCTCCCAAAATAATTTGCCAAAATAATTTGCCTCCCAAAATAATTTGCCTCCCAAAATAATTTGCCAAAATAATATGCCTCCCAAAATAATTTGCCTCCCAAAATAATTTGCCTCCCAAAATAATTTGCCTCCCAAAATAATTTGCCTCCCAAAATAATTTGCCAAAATAATATGCCTCCCAAAATAAATTTCCAAAATAATTTGCCAAAATAATTTGCCTCCCAAAATAATTTGCCTCCCAAAATAATTTGCCTCCCAAAATAATTTGCCAAAATAATTTGCCTCCCAAAATAATTTGCCTCCCAAAATAATTTACCAAAATAATATGCCTCCCAAAATAAATTTCCAAAATAATTTGCCAAAATAATTTGCCTCCCAAAATAATTTGCCTCCCAAAATAATTTGCCAAAATAATATGCCTCCCAAAATAATTTGCCAAAATAATTTGCCTCCCAAAATAATTTGCCAAAATAATTTGCCTCCCAAAATAATTTGCCTCCCAAAATAATTTGCCTCCCAAAATAATTTGCCAAAATAATTTGCCTCCCAAAATAATTTGCCTCCCAAAATAATTTGCCAAAATAATTTGCCTCCCAAAATAATTTGCCAAAATAATTTGCCTCCCAAAATAATTTGCCTCCCAAAATAATTTGCCAAAATAATTTGCCTCCCAAAATAAATATCCAAAATAATTTGCCTCCCAAAATAATTTGCCTCCCAAAATAATTTGCCCCCCAAAATAATTTGCCAAAATAATTTGCTTCCCAAAATAATTTACCAAAATAATTTGCCAAAATAATTTGCCTCCCAAAATAATTTGCCTCCCAAAATTATTTGCCTCCCAAAATTATTTGCCAAAATAATTTGCCTCCCAAAATAATTTGCCAAAATAATTTGCCTCCCAAAATAATTTGCCTCCCAAAATAATTTGCCTCCCAAAATAATTTGCCTCCCAAAATAATTTGCCTCCCAAAATAATTTAGGAGCTGTTTCTCAACAACCAAAGTGTCAAATAATGGTTAGAAGCTGTTTTTCAACAACCAAAAGTGTCAAATAATGTTTTAGGAGCTGTTTCTCAACAACCAAAAGTGTAAAATAATGTTTTAGGAGCTGTTTCTCAACAACCAAAGTGTCAAATAATGGTTAGAAGCTGTTTTTCAACAACCAAAAGTGTCAAATAATGTTTTAGGAGCTGTTTCTCAACAACCAAAAGTGTCAAATAATGTTTTAGGAGCTGTTTCTCAACAACCAAAGTGTCAAATAATGGTTAGAAGCTGTTTTTCAACAACCAAAAGTGTCAAATAATGTTTTAGGAGCTGTTTCTCAACAACCAAAAGTGTAAAATAATGTTTTAGGAGCTGTTTCTCAACAACCAAAGTGTCAAATAATGGTTAGAAGCTGTTTTTCAACAACCAAAAGTGTCAAATAATGTTTTAGGAGCTGTTTCTCAACAACCAAAAGTGTCAAATAATGTTTTAGGAGCTGTTTCTCAACAACCAAAGTGTCAAATAATGGTTAGAAGCTGTTTTTCAACAACCAAAAGTGTCAAATAATGTTTTAGGAGCTGTTTCTCAACAACCAAAAGTGTAAAATAATGTTTTAGGAGCTGTTTCTCAACAACCAAAGTGTCAAATAATGGTTAGAAGCTGTTTTTCAACAACCAAAAGTGTCAAATAATGTTTTAGGAGCTGTTTCTCAACAACCAAAAGTGTAAAATAATGTTTTAGGAGCTGTTTCTCAACAACCAAAGTGTCAAATAATGGTTAGAAGCTGTTTTTCAACAACCAAAAGTGTCAAATAATGTTTTAGGAGCTGTTTCTCAACAACCAAAAGTGTAAAATAATGTTTTAGGAGCTGTTTCTCAACAACCAAAGTGTCAAATAATGGTTAGAAGCTGTTTTTCAACAACCAAAAGTGTCAAATAATGTTTTAGGAGCTGTTTCTCAACAACCAAAAGTGTAAAATAATGTTTTAGGAGCTGTTTCTCAACAACCAAAGTGTCAAATAATGGTTAGAAGCTGTTTTTCAACAACCAAAAGTGTCAAATAATGTTTTAGGAGCTGTTTCTCAACAACCAAAAGTGTAAAATAATGTTTTAGGAGCTGTTTCTCAACAACCAAAGTGTCAAATAATGGTTAGAAGCTGTTTTTCAACAACCAAAAGTGTCAAATAATGTTTTAGGAGCTGTTTCTCAACAACCAAAAGTGTCAAATAATGTTTTAGGAGCTGTTTCTCAACAACCAAAGTGTCAAATAATGGTTAGAAGCTGTTTTTCAACAACCAAAAGTGTCAAATAATGTTTTAGGAGCTGTTTCTCAACAACCAAAAGTGTAAAATAATGTTTTAGGAGCTGTTTCTCAACAACCAAAGTGTCAAATAATGGTTAGAAGCTGTTTTTCAACAACCAAAAGTGTCAAATAATGTTTTAGGAGCTGTTTCTCAACAACCAAAAGTGTAAAATAATGTTTTAGGAGCTGTTTCTCAACAACCAAAGTGTCAAATAATGGTTAGAAGCTGTTTTTCAACAACCAAAAGTGTCAAATAATGTTTTAGGAGCTGTTTCTCAACAACCAAAAGTGTAAAATAATGTTTTAGGAGCTGTTTCTCAACAACCAAAGTGTCAAATAATGGTTAGAAGCTGTTTTTCAACAACCAAAAGTGTCAAATAATGTTTTAGGAGCTGTTTCTCAACAACCAAAAGTGTAAAATAATGTTTTAGGAGCTGTTTCTCAACAACCAAAGTGTCAAATAATGGTTAGAAGCTGTTTTTCAACAACCAAAAGTGTCAAATAATGTTTTAGGAGCTGTTTCTCAACAACCAAAAGTGTAAAATAATGTTTTAGGAGCTGTTTCTCAACAACCAAAGTGTCAAATAATGGTTAGAAGCTGTTTTTCAACAACCAAAAGTGTCAAATAATGTTTTAGGAGCTGTTTCTCAACAACCAAAAGTGTCAAATAATGTTTTAGGAGCTGTTTCTCAACAACCAAAGTGTCAAATAATGGTTAGAAGCTGTTTTTCAACAACCAAAAGTGTCAAATAATGTTTTAGGAGCTGTTTCTCAACAACCAAAAGTGTCAAATAATGTTTTAGGAGCTGTTTCTCAACAACCAAAGTGTCAAATAATGGTTAGAAGCTGTTTTTCAACAACCAAAAGTGTCAAATAATGTTTTAGGAGCTGTTTCTCAACAACCAAAAGTGTAAAATAATGTTTTAGGAGCTGTTTCTCAACAACCAAAGTGTCAAATAATGGTTAGAAGCTGTTTTTCAACAACCAAAAGTGTCAAATAATGTTTTAGGAGCTGTTTCTCAACAACCAAAAGTGTAAAATAATGTTTTAGGAGCTGTTTCTCAACAACCAAAGTGTCAAATAATGGTTAGAAGCTGTTTTTCAACAACCAAAAGTGTCAAATAATGTTTTAGGAGCTGTTTCTCAACAACCAAAAGTGTAAAATAATGTTTTAGGAGCTGTTTCTCAACAACCAAAGTGTCAAATAATGGTTAGAAGCTGTTTTTCAACAACCAAAAGTGTCAAATAATGTTTTAGGAGCTGTTTCTCAACAACCAAAAGTGTAAAATAATGTTTTAGGAGCTGTTTCTCAACAACCAAAGTAATTTGCCTCCCAAAATAATTTGCCTCCCAAAATAATTTGCCAAAATAATTTGCCTCCCAAAATAATTTGCCTCCCAAAATAATTTGCCTCCCAAAATAATTTGCCAAAATAATTTGCCTCCCAAAATAATTTGCCTCCCAAAATAATTTGCCTCCCAAAATAATTTGCCTCACAAAATAATTTGCCTCCCAAAATAATTTGCCAAAATAATTTGCCTCCCAAAATAATTTAGGAGCTGTTTCTCAACAACCAAAGTGTCAAATAATGGTTAGAAGCTGTTTTTCAACAACCAAAAGTGTCAAATAATGTTTTATGAGCTATTTCTCAACAACCAAAAGTGTCAAATAATGTTTTAGGAGCTGTTTCTCAACAACCAAAGTGTCAAATAATGGTTAGAAGCTGTTTTTCAACAACCAAAAGTGTCAAATAATGGTTAGAAGCTGTTTTTCAACAACCAAAAGTGTCAAATAATGTTTTATGAGCTATTTCTCAACAACCAAAAGTGTCAAATAATGTTTTAGGAGCTGTTTCTCAACAACCAAAGTGTCAAATAATGGTTAGAAGCTGTTTTTCAACAACCAAAAGTGTCAAATAATGTTTTAGGAGCTGTTTCTCAACAACCAAAAGTGTAAAATAATGTTTTAGGAGCTGTTTCTCAACAACCAAAGTGTCAAATAATGGTTAGAAGCTGTTTTTCAACAACCAAAAGTGTCAAATAATGTTTTAGGAGCTGTTTCTCAACAACCAAAAGTGTAAAATAATGTTTTAGGAGCTGTTTCTCAACAACCAAAGTGTCAAATAATGGTTAGAAGCTGTTTTTCAACAACCAAAAGTGTCAAATAATGTTTTAGGAGCTGTTTCTCAACAACCAAAAGTGTAAAATAATGTTTTAGGAGCTGTTTCTCAACAACCAAAGTGACAAATAATGGTTAGAAGCTGTTTTTCAACAACCAAAAGTGTCAAATAATGTTTTAGGAGCTGTTTCTCAACAACCAAAAGTGTAAAATAATGTTTTAGGAGCTGTTTCTCAACAACCAAAGTGTCAAATAATGGTTAGAAGCTGTTTTTCAACAACCAAAAGTGTCAAATAATGTTTTAGGAGCTGTTTCTCAACAACCAAAAGTGTAAAATAATGTTTTAGGAGCTGTTTCTCAACAACCAAAGTGTCAAATAATGGTTAGAAGCTGTTTTTCAACAACCAAAAGTGTCAAATAATGTTTTATGAGCTGTTTCTCAACAACCAAAAGTGTCAAATAATGTTTTGGGAGCCGTTTCTCAACAACCAAAGTGTCAAATAATGGTTAGAAGCTGTTTTTCAACAACCAAAAGTGTCAAATAATGTTTTAGGAGCTGTTTCTCAACAACCAAAAGTGTCAAATAATGTTTTAGGAGCTGTTTCTCAACAACCAAAGTGTCAAATAATGGTTAGAAGCTGTTTTTCAACAACCAAAAGTGTCAAATAATGTTTTAGGAGCTGTTTCTCAACAACCAAAAGTGTAAAATAATGTTTTAGGAGCTGTTTCTCAACAACCAAAGTGTCAAATAATGGTTAGAAGCTGTTTTTCAACAACCAAAAGTGTCAAATAATGTTTTAGGAGCTGTTTCTCAACAACCAAAAGTGTAAAATAATGTTTTAGGAGCTGTTTCTCAACAACCAAAGTGTCAAATAATGGTTAGAAGCTGTTTTTCAACAACCAAAAGTGTCAAATAATGGTTAGAAGCTGTTTTTCAACAACCAAAAGTGTCAAATAATGTTTTAGGAGCTGTTTCTCAACAACCAAAAGTGTAAAATAATGTTTTAGGAGCTGTTTCTCAACAACCAAAAGTGTCAAATAATCGTTAGAAGCTGTTTTTCAACAACCAAAAGTGTCAAATAATGTTTTAGGAGCTGTTTCTCAACAACCAAAAGTGTAAAATAATGTTTTAGGAGCTGTTTCTCAACAACCAAAAGTGTAAAATAATGTTTTAGGAGCTGTTTCTCAACAACCAAAGTGTCAAATAATGGTTAGAAGCTGTTTTTCAACAACCAAAAGTGTCAAATAATGGTTAGAAGCTGTTTTTCAACAACCAAAAGTGTCAAATAATGTTTTAGGAGCTGTTTCTCAACAACCAAAAGTGTAAAATAATGTTTTAGGAGCTGTTTCTCAACAACCAAAGTAATTTGCCTCCCAAAATAATTTGCCTCCCAAAATAATTTGCCAATATAATTTGCCTGCCAAAATAATTTGCCTCCCAAAATAATTTGCCTCCCAAAATAATTTGCCAAAATAATTTGCCTCCCAAAATAATTTGCCAAAAAAATTTGCCTCCCAAAATAATTTGCCTCCCAAAACAATTTGCCAAAATAATTTGCCTCCCAAAATAATTTGCCTCCCAAAATAATTTGCCAAAATAATTTGCCTCCCAAAATAATTTGCCTCCCAAAATAATTTGCCAAAATAATTTGCCTCCCAAAATAATTTGCCAAAATAATTTGCCTCCCAAAATAATTTGCCTCCCAAAATAATTTGCCTCCCAAAAAAATTTGCCTCCCAAAATAATTTGCCAAAATAATTTGCCTCCCAAAATAATTTGCCAAAATAATTTGCCTCCCAAAATAATTTGCCTCCCAAAATAATTTGCCTCCCAAAATAATTTGCCTCCCAAAATAATTTGCCTCCCAAAATAATTTGCCTCCCAAAATAATTTGCCAAAATAATTTGCCTCCCAAAATAATTTGCCAAAATAATTTGCCTCCCAAAATAATTTGCCAAAATAATTTGCCTCCCAAAATAATTTGCCTCCCAAAATAATTTGCCAAAATAATTTGCCTGCCAAAATAATTTGCCTCCCAAAATAATTTGCCTCCCAAAATAATTTGCCAAAATAATTTGCCTCCCAAAATAATTTGCCAAAATAATTTGCCTCCCAAAATAATTTGCCAAAATAATTTGCCTCCCAAAATAATTTGCCAAAATAATTTGCCTCCCAAAATAATTTGCCAAAATAATATGCCTCCCAAAATAATTTGCCTCCCAAAATAATTTGCCTCCCAAAATAATTTGCCTCCCAAAATAATTTGCCTCCCAAAATAATTTGCCAAAATAATATGCCTCCCAAAATAAATTTCCAAAATAATTTGCCAAAATAATTTGCCTCCCAAAATAATTTGCCTCCCAAAATAATTTGCCTCCCAAAATAATTTGCCAAAATAATTTGCCTCCCAAAATAATTTGCCTCCCAAAATAATTTACCAAAATAATATGCCTCCCAAAATAAATTTCCAAAATAATTTGCCAAAATAATTTGCCTCCCAAAATAATTTGCCTCCCAAAATAATTTGCCAAAATAATATGCCTCCCAAAATAATTTGCCAAAATAATTTGCCAAAATAATTTGCCTCCCAAAATAATTTGCCTCCCAAAATAATTTGCCTCCCAAAATAATTTGCCTCCCAAAATAATTTGCCTCCCAAAATAATTTGCCTCCCAAAATAATTTGCCTCCCAAAATAATTTGCCAAAATAATTTGCCTCCCAAAATAAATATCCAAAATAATTTGCCTCCCAAAATAATTTGCCAAAATAATTTGCCTCCCAAAATAATTTGCCAAAATATTTTGCCTCCCAAAATAATTTGCCTCCCAAAACAATTTGCCAAAATAATTTGCCTCCCAAAATAATTTGCCAAAATAATTTGCCTCCCAAAATAATTTGCCTCCCAAAATAATTTGCCTCCCAAAATAATTTGCCTCCCAAAATAATTTGCCAAAATAATTTGCCTCCCAAAATAATTTGCCAAAATAATTTGCCTCCCAAAAAAATTTGCCTCCCAAAATAATTTGCCTCCCAAAATAATTTGCCTCCCAAAATAATTTGCCTCCCAAAATAATTTGCCTCCCAAAATAATTTGCCTCCCAAAATAATTTGCCTCCCAAAATAATTTGCCTCCCAAAATAATTTGCCAATATAATTTGCCTGCCAAAATAATTTGCCTCCCAAAATAATTTGCCTCCCAAAATAATTTGCCAAAATAATTTGCCTCCCAAAATAATTTGCCAAAATAATTTGCCTCCCAAAATAATTTGCCAAAATAATTTGCCTCCCAAAATAATTTGCCTCCCAAAACAATTTGCCAAAATAATTTGCCTCCCAAAATAATTTGCCTCCCAAAATAATTTGCCTCCCAAAATAATTTGCCAAAATAATTTGCCTCCCAAAATAATTTGCCTCCCAAAATAATTTGCCAAAATAATTTGCCTCCCAAAATAATTTGCCAAAATAATTTGCCTCCCAAAATAATTTGCCTCCCAAAAAAATTTGCCTCCCAAAATAATTTGCCAAAATAATTTGCCTCCCAAAATAATTTGCCTCCCAAAATAATTTGCCTCCCAAAATAATTTGCCTCCCAAAATAATTTGCCAAAATAATTTGCCTCCCAAAATAATTTGCCTCCCAAAATAATTTGCCTCCCAAAATAATTTGCCAAAATAATTTGCCTCCCAAAATAATTTGCCAAAATAATTTGCCTCCCAAAATAATTTGCCAAAATAATTTGCCTCCCAAAATAATTTGCCAAAATAATTTGCCTCCCAAAATAATTTGCCAAAATAATTTGCCTCCCAAAATAATTTGCCAAAATAATTTGCCTCCCAAAATAATTTGCCTCCCAAAATAATTTGCCTCCCAAAATAATTTAGGAGCTGTTTCTCAACAACCAAAGTGTCAAATAATGGTTAGAAGCTGTTTTTCAACAACCAAAAGTGTCAAATAATGTTTTAGGAGCTGTTTCTCAACAACCAAAAGTGTAAAATAATGTTTTAGGAGCTGTTTCTCAACAACCAAAGTGTCAAATAATGGTTAGAAGCTGTTTTTCAACAACCAAAAGTGTCAAATAATGTTTTAGGAGCTGTTTCTCAACAACCAAAAGTGTAAAATAATGTTTTAGGAGCTGTTTCTCAACAACCAAAGTGTCAAATAATGGTTAGAAGCTGTTTTTCAACAACCAAAAGTGTCCAATAAAGTTTTATGAGCTGTTTCTCAACAACCAAAAGTGTCAAATAATGTTTTAGGAGCTGTTTCTCAACAACCAAAGTGTCAAATAATGGTTAGAAGCTGTTTTTCAACAACCAAAAGTGTCAAATAATGTTTTAGGAGCTGTTTCTCAACAACCAAAAGTGTCAAATAATGTTTTAGGAGCTGTTTCTCAACAACCAAAGTGTCAAATAATGGTTAGAAGCTGTTTTTCAACAACCAAAAGTGTCAAATAATGTTTTAGGAGCTGTTTCTCAACAACCAAAAGTGTAAAATAATGTTTTAGGAGCTGTTTCTCAACAACCAAAGTGTCAAATGGTTAGAAGCTGTTTTTCAACAACTAAAAGTGTCAAATAATGTTTTAGGAGCTGTTTCTCAACAACCAAAAGTGTCAAATAATGTTTTAGGAGCTGTTTCTCAACAACCAAAGTGTCAAATAATGGTTAGAAGCTGTTTCTCAACAACCAAAAGTGTCAAATAATGTTTTAGGAGCTGTTTCTCAACAACCAAAAGTGTAAAATAATGTTTTAGGAGCTGTTTCTCAACAACCAAAGTGTCAAATAATGGTTAGAAGCTGTTTTTCAACAACCAAAAGTGTCAAATAATGTTTTAGGAGCTGTTTCTCAACAACCAAAAGTGTAAAATAATGTTTTAGGAGCTGTTTCTCAACAACCAAAGTAATTTGCCTCCCAAAATAATTTGCCTCCCAAAATAATTTGCCAATATAATTTGCCTGCCAAAATAATTTGCCTCCCAAAATAATTTGCCTCCCAAAATAATTTGCCAAAATAATTTGCCTCCCAAAATAATTTGCCAAAATAATTTGCCTCCCAAAATAATTTGCCTCCCAAAACAATTTGCCAAAATAATTTGCCTCCCAAAATAATTTGCCTCCCAAAATAATTTGCCAAAATAATTTGCCTCCCAAAATAATTTGCCTCCCAAAATAATTTGCCAAAATAATTTGCCTCCCAAAATAATTTGCCAAAATAATTTGCCTCCCAAAATAATTTGCCTCCCAAAAAAATTTGCCTCCCAAAATAATTTGCCAAAATAATTTGCCTCCCAAAATAATTTGCCAAAATAATTTGCCTCCCAAAATAATTTGCCTCCCAAAATAATTTGCCTCCCAAAATAATTTGCCTCCCAAAATAATTTGCCTCCCAAAATAATTTGCCAAAATAATTTGCCTCCCAAAATAATTTGCAAAAATAATTTGCCTCCCAAAATAATTTGCCAAAATAATTTGCCTCCCAAAATAATTTGCCAAAATAATTTGCCTCCCAAAATAATTTGCCTCCCAAAATAATTTGCCAAAATAATTTGCCTGCCAAAATAATTTGCCTCCCAAAATAATTTGCCTCCCAAAATAATTTGCCAAAATAATTTGCCTCCCAAAATAATTTGCCAAAATAATTTGCCTCCCAAAATAATTTGCCAAAATAATTTGCCTCCCAAAATAATTTGCCAAAATAATTTGCCTCCCAAAATAATTTGCCAAAATAATTTGCCTCCCAAAATAATTTGCCAAAATAATATGCCTCCCAAAATAATTTGCCTCCCAAAATAATTTGCCTCCCAAAATAATTTGCCTCCCAAAATAATTTGCCAAAATAATATGCCTCCCAAAATAAATTTCCAAAATAATTTGCCAAAATAATTTGCCTCCCAAAATAATTTGCCTCCCAAAATAATTTGCCTCCCAAAATAATTTGCCAAAATAATTTGCCTCCCAAAATAATTTGCCTCCCAAAATAATTTACCAAAATAATATGCCTCCCAAAATAAATTTCCAAAATAATTTGCCAAAATAATTTGCCTCCCAAAATAATTTGCCTCCCAAAATAATTTGCCAAAATAATATGCCTCCCAAAATAATTTGCCAAAATAATTTGCCAAAATAATTTGCCTCCCAAAATAATTTGCCTCCCAAAATAATTTGCCTCCCAAAATAATTTGCCTCCCAAAATAATTTGCCAAAATAATTTGCCTCCCAAAATAATTTGCCTTCCAAAATAATTTGCCAAAATAATTTGCCTCCCAAAATAATTTGCCAAAATAATTTGCCTCCCAAAATAATTTGCCTCCCAAAATAATTTGCCAAAATAATTTGCCTCCCAAAATAAATATCCAAAATAATTTGCCTCCCAAAATAATTTGCCTCCCAAAATAATTTGCCCCCCAAAATAATTTGCCAAAATAATTTGCCTCCCAAAATAATTTACCAAAATAATTTGCCAAAATAATTTGCCTCCCAAAATAATTTGCCTCCCAAAATTATTTGCCTCCCAAAATTATTTGCCAAAATAATTTGCCTCCCAAAATAATTTGCCAAAATAATTTGCCTCCCAAAATAATTTGCCTCCCAAAATAATTTGCCTCCCAAAATAATTTGCCTCCCAAAATAATTTAGGAGCTGTTTCTCAACAACCAAAGTGTCAAATAATGGTTAGAAGCTGTTTTTCAACAACCAAAAGTGTCAAATAATGTTTTAGGAGCTGTTTCTCAACAACCAAAAGTGTAAAATAATGTTTTAGGAGCTGTTTCTCAACAACCAAAGTGTCAAATAATGGTTAGAAGCTGTTTTTCAACAACCAAAAGTGTCAAATAATGTTTTAGGAGCTGTTTCTCAACAACCAAAAGTGTCAAATAATGTTTTAGGAGCTGTTTCTCAACAACCAAAGTGTCAAATAATGGTTAGAAGCTGTTTTTCAACAACCAAAAGTGTCAAATAATGTTTTAGGAGCTGTTTCTCAACAACCAAAAGTGTAAAATAATGTTTTAGGAGCTGTTTCTCAACAACCAAAGTGTCAAATAATGGTTAGAAGCTGTTTTTCAACAACCAAAAGTGTCAAATAATGTTTTAGGAGCTGTTTCTCAACAACCAAAAGTGTCAAATAATGTTTTAGGAGCTGTTTCTCAACAACCAAAGTGTCAAATAATGGTTAGAAGCTGTTTTTCAACAACCAAAAGTGTCAAATAATGTTTTAGGAGCTGTTTCTCAACAACCAAAAGTGTAAAATAATGTTTTAGGAGCTGTTTCTCAACAACCAAAGTGTCAAATAATGGTTAGAAGCTGTTTTTCAACAACCAAAAGTGTCAAATAATGTTTTAGGAGCTGTTTCTCAACAACCAAAAGTGTCAAATAATGTTTTAGGAGCTGTTTCTCAACAACCAAAAGTGTAAAATAATGTTTTAGGAGCTGTTTCTCAACAACCAAAGTGTCAAATAATGGTTAGAAGCTGTTTTTCAACAACCAAAAGTGTCAAATAATGTTTTAGGAGCTGTTTCTCAACAACCAAAAGTGTAAAATAATGTTTTAGGAGCTGTTTCTCAACAACCAAAGTGTCAAATAATGGTTAGAAGCTGTTTTTCAACAACCAAAAGTGTCAAATAATGTTTTAGGAGCTGTTTCTCAACAACCAAAAGTGTAAAATAATGTTTTAGGAGCTGTTTCTCAACAACCAAAGTGTCAAATAATGGTTAGAAGCTGTTTTTCAACAACCAAAAGTGTCAAATAATGTTTTAGGAGCTGTTTCTCAACAACCAAAAGTGTAAAATAATGTTTTAGGAGCTGTTTCTCAACAACCAAAGTGTCAAATAATGGTTAGAAGCTGTTTTTCAACAACCAAAAGTGTCAAATAATGTTTTAGGAGCTGTTTCTCAACAACCAAAAGTGTAAAATAATGTTTTAGGAGCTGTTTCTCAACAACCAAAGTGTCAAATAATGGTTAGAAGCTGTTTTTCAACAACCAAAAGTGTCAAATAATGTTTTAGGAGCTGTTTCTCAACAACCAAAAGTGTCAAATAATGTTTTAGGAGCTGTTTCTCAACAACCAAAGTGTCAAATAATGGTTAGAAGCTGTTTTTCAACAACCAAAAGTGTCAAATAATGTTTTAGGAGCTGTTTCTCAACAACCAAAAGTGTCAAATAATGTTTTAGGAGCTGTTTCTCAACAACCAAAGTGTCAAATAATGGTTAGAAGCTGTTTTTCAACAACCAAAAGTGTCAAATAATGTTTTAGGAGCTGTTTCTCAACAACCAAAAGTGTAAAATAATGTTTTAGGAGCTGTTTCTCAACAACCAAAGTGTCAAATAATGGTTAGAAGCTGTTTTTCAACAACCAAAAGTGTCAAATAATGTTTTAGGAGCTGTTTCTCAACAACCAAAAGTGTAAAATAATGTTTTAGGAGCTGTTTCTCAACAACCAAAGTGTCAAATAATGGTTAGAAGCTGTTTTTCAACAACCAAAAGTGTCAAATAATGTTTTAGGAGCTGTTTCTCAACAACCAAAAGTGTAAAATAATGTTTTAGGAGCTGTTTCTCAACAACCAAAGTGTCAAATAATGGTTAGAAGCTGTTTTTCAACAACCAAAAGTGTCAAATAATGTTTTAGGAGCTGTTTCTCAACAACCAAAAGTGTAAAATAATGTTTTAGGAGCTGTTTCTCAACAACCAAAGTAATTTGCCTCCCAAAATAATTTGCCTCCCAAAATAATTTGCCAAAATAATTTGCCTCCCAAAATAATTTGCCTCCCAAAATAATTTGCCTCCCAAAATAATTTGCCTCCCAAAATAATTTGCCTCCCAAAATAATTTGCCAAAATAATTTGCCAAAATAATTTGCCTCCCAAAATAATTTGCCAAAATAATTTGCCTCCCAAAATAATTTGCCAAAATAATTTGCCTCCCAAAATAATTTGCCTCCCAAAATAATTTGCCTCCCAAAATAATTTGCCAAAATAATTTGCCTCCCAAAAAAATTTGCCTCCCAAAATAATTTGCCAAAATAATTTGCCTCCCAAAATAATTTGCCAAAATAATTTGCCTCCCAAAATAATTTGCCAAAATAATTTGCCTCCCAAAACAATTTGCCAAAATAATTTGCCTCCCAAAACAATTTGCCAAAATAATTTGCCTCCCAAAATAATTTGCCTCCCAAAATAATTTGCCAAAATAATTTGCCTCCCAAAATAATTTGCCTCCCAAAATAATTTGCCTCCCAAAATAATTTGCCTCCCAAAATAATTTGCCTCCCAAAATAATTTGCCTCCCAAAATAATTTGCCTCCCAAAATAATTTGCCTCCCAAAATAATTTGCCTCCCAAAATAATTTGCCAAAATAATTTGCCTCCCAAAATAATTTGCCAAAATAATTTGCCTCCCAAAAAAATTTGCCTCCCAAAATAATTTGCCAAAATAATTTGCCTCCCAAAATAATTTGCCAAAATAATTTGCCTCCCAAAATAATTTGCCAAAATAATTTGCCTCCCAAAATAATTTGCCTCCCAAAATAATTTGCCAAAATAATTTGCCTCCCAAAATAATTTGCCTCCCACAATAATTTGCCTCCCAAAATAATTTGCCTCCCACAATAATTTGCCTCCCAAAATAATTTGCCTCCCACAATAATTTGCCAAAATAATTTGCCTCCCAAAATAATTTGCCTCCCAAAATAATTTGCCTCCCAAAATAATTTGCCTCCCAAAATAATTTGCCTCCCAAAATAATTTGCCTCCCAAAATAATTTGCCTCCCAAAATAATTTGCCTCACAAAATAATTTGCCTCCCAAAATAATTTGCCAAAATAATTTGCCTCCCAAAATAATTTAGGAGCTGTTTCTCAACAACCAAAGTGTCAAATAATGGTTAGAAGCTGTTTTTCAACAACCAAAAGTGTCAAATAATGTTTTATGAGCTATTTCTCAACAACCAAAAGTGTCAAATAATGTTTTAGGAGCTGTTTCTCAACAACCAAAGTGTCAAATAATGGTTAGAAGCTGTTTTTCAACAACCAAAAGTGTCAAATAATGGTTAGAAGCTGTTTTTCAACAACCAAAAGTGTCAAATAATGTTTTATGAGCTGTTTCTCAACAACCAAAGTGTCAAATAATGGTTAGAAGCTGTTTTTCAACAACCAAAAGTGTCAAATAATGTTTTATGAGCTATTTCTCAACAACCAAAAGTGTCAAATAATGTTTTAGGAGCTGTTTCTCAACAACCAAAGTGTCAAATAATGGTTAGAAGCTGTTTTTCAACAACCAAAAGTGTCAAATAATGTTTTAGGAGCTGTTTCTCAACAACCAAAAGTGTAAAATAATGTTTTAGGAGCTGTTTCTCAACAACCAAAGTGTCAAATAATGGTTAGAAGCTGTTTTTCAACAACCAAAAGTGTCAAATAATGTTTTAGGAGCTGTTTCTCAACAACCAAAAGTGTCAAATAATGTTTTAGGAGCTGTTTCTCAACAACCAAAGTGTCAAATAATGGTTAGAAGCTGTTTTTCAACAACCAAAAGTGTCAAATAATGTTTTAGGAGCTGTTTCTCAACAACCAAAAGTGTAAAATAATGTTTTAGGAGCTGTTTCTCAACAACCAAAGTGTCAAATAATGGTTAGAAGCTGTTTTTCAACAACCAAAAGTGTCAAATAATGTTTTAGGAGCTGTTTCTCAACAACCAAAAGTGTAAAATAATGTTTTAGGAGCTGTTTCTCAACAACCAAAGTGTCAAATAATGGTTAGAAGCTGTTTTTCAACAACCAAAAGTGTCAAATAATGTTTTAGGAGCTGTTTCTCAACAACCAAAAGTGTAAAATAATGTTTTAGGAGCTGTTTCTCAACAACCAAAGTGTCAAATAATGGTTAGAAGCTGTTTTTCAACAACCAAAAGTGTCAAATAATGTTTTAGGAGCTGTTTCTCAACAACCAAAAGTGTAAAATAATGTTTTAGGAGCTGTTTCTCAACAACCAAAGTGTCAAATAATGGTTAGAAGCTGTTTTTCAACAACCAAAAGTGTCAAATAATGTTTTAGGAGCTGTTTCTCAACAACCAAAAGTGTAAAATAATGTTTTAGGAGCTGTTTCTCAACAACCAAAGTGTCAAATAATGGTTAGAAGCTGTTTTTCAACAACCAAAAGTGTCAAATAATGTTTTAGGAGCTGTTTCTCAACAACCAAAAGTGTCAAATAATGTTTTAGGAGCTGTTTCTCAACAACCAAAGTGTCAAATAATGGTTAGAAGCTGTTTTTCAACAACCAAAAGTGTCAAATAATGTTTTAGGAGCTGTTTCTCAACAACCAAAAGTGTCAAATAATGTTTTAGGAGCTGTTTCTCAACAACCAAAGTGTCAAATAATGGTTAGAAGCTGTTTTTCAACAACCAAAAGTGTCAAATAATGTTTTAGGAGCTGTTTCTCAACAACCAAAAGTGTAAAATAATGTTTTAGGAGCTGTTTCTCAACAACCAAAGTGTCAAATAATGGTTAGAAGCTGTTTTTCAACAACCAAAAGTGTCAAATAATGTTTTAGGAGCTGTTTCTCAACAACCAAAAGTGTAAAATAATGTTTTAGGAGCTGTTTCTCAACAACCAAAGTGTCAAATAATGGTTAGAAGCTGTTTTTCAACAACCAAAAGTGTCAAATAATGTTTTAGGAGCTGTTTCTCAACAACCAAAAGTGTAAAATAATGTTTTAGGAGCTGTTTCTCAACAACCAAAGTGTCAAATAATGGTTAGAAGCTGTTTTTCAACAACCAAAAGTGTCAAATAATGTTTTAGGAGCTGTTTCTCAACAACCAAAAGTGTAAAATAATGTTTTAGGAGCTGTTTCTCAACAACCAAAGTAATTTGCCTCCCAAAATAATTTGCCTCCCAAAATAATTTGCCAAAATAATTTGCCTCCCAAAATAATTTGCCTCCCAAAATAATTTGCCTCCCAAAATAATTTGCCTCCCAAAATAATTTGCCAAAATAATTTGCCTCCCAAAATAATTTGCCAAAATAATTTGCCAAAATAATTTGCCTCCCAAAATAATTTGCCAAAATAATTTGCCTCCCAAAATAATTTGCCAAAATAATTTGCCTCCCAAAATAATTTGCCTCCCAAAATAATTTGCCTCCCAAAATAATTTGCCAAAATAATTTGCCTCCCAAAAAAATTTGCCTCCCAAAATAATTTGCCAAAATAATTTGCCTCCCAAAATAATTTGCCAAAATAATTTGCCTCCCAAAATAATTTGCCAAAATAATTTGCCTCCCAAAACAATTTGCCAAAATAATTTGCCTCCCAAAACAATTTGCCAAAATAATTTGCCTCCCAAAATAATTTGCCTCCCAAAATAATTTGCCAAAATAATTTGCCTCCCAAAATAATTTGCCTCCCAAAATAATTTGCCTCCCAAAATAATTTGCCTCCCAAAATAATTTGCCTCCCAAAATAATTTGCCAAAATAATTTGCCTCCCAAAATAATTTGCCAAAATAATTTGCCTCCCAAAATAATTTGCCAAAATAATTTGCCTCCCAAAAAAATTTGCCTCCCAAAATAATTTGCCAAAATAATTTGCCTCCCAAAATAATTTGCCAAAATAATTTGCCTCCCAAAATAATTTGCCAAAATAATTTGCCTCCCAAAATAATTTGCCTCCCAAAATAATTTGCCAAAATAATTTGCCTCCCAAAATAATTTGCCTCCCACAATAATTTGCCTCCCAAAATAATTTGCCTCCCACAATAATTTGCCTCCCAAAATAATTTGCCTCCCACAATAATTTGCCAAAATAATTTGCCTCCCAAAATAATTTGCCTCCCAAAATAATTTGCCTCCCAAAATAATTTGCCAAAATAATTTGCCTCCCAAAATAATTTGCCTCCCAAAATAATTTGCCTCCCAAAATAATTTGCCTCACAAAATAATTTGCCTCCCAAAATAATTTGCCAAAATAATTTGCCTCCCAAAATAATTTAGGAGCTGTTTCTCAACAACCAAAGTGTCAAATAATGGTTAGAAGCTGTTTTTCAACAACCAAAAGTGTCAAATAATGTTTTATGAGCTATTTCTCAACAACCAAAAGTGTCAAATAATGTTTTAGGAGCTGTTTCTCAACAACCAAAGTGTCAAATAATGGTTAGAAGCTGTTTTTCAACAACCAAAAGTGTCAAATAATGGTTAGAAGCTGTTTTTCAACAACCAAAAGTGTCAAATAATGTTTTATGAGCTGTTTCTCAACAACCAAAGTGTCAAATAATGGTTAGAAGCTGTTTTTCAACAACCAAAAGTGTCAAATAATGTTTTATGAGCTATTTCTCAACAACCAAAAGTGTCAAATAATGTTTTAGGAGCTGTTTCTCAACAACCAAAGTGTCAAATAATGGTTAGAAGCTGTTTTTCAACAACCAAAAGTGTCAAATAATGTTTTAGGAGCTGTTTCTCAACAACCAAAAGTGTAAAATAATGTTTTAGGAGCTGTTTCTCAACAACCAAAGTGTCAAATAATGGTTAGAAGCTGTTTTTCAACAACCAAAAGTGTCAAATAATGTTTTAGGAGCTGTTTCTCAACAACCAAAAGTGTAAAATAATGTTTTAGGAGCTGTTTCTCAACAACCAAAGTGTCAAATAATGGTTAGAAGCTGTTTTTCAACAACCAAAAGTGTCAAATAATGTTTTAGGAGCTGTTTCTCAACAACCAAAAGTGTAAAATAATGTTTTAGGAGCTGTTTCTCAACAACCAAAGTGACAAATAATGGTTAGAAGCTGTTTTTCAACAACCAAAAGTGTCAAATAATGTTTTAGGAGCTGTTTCTCAACAACCAAAAGTGTAAAATAATGTTTTAGGAGCTGTTTCTCAACAACCAAAGTGTCAAATAATGGTTAGAAGCTGTTTTTCAACAACCAAAAGTGTCAAATAATGTTTTAGGAGCTGTTTCTCAACAACCAAAAGTGTAAAATAATGTTTTAGGAGCTGTTTCTCAACAACCAAAGTGTCAAATAATGGTTAGAAGCTGTTTTTCAACAACCAAAAGTGTCAAATAATGTTTTATGAGCTGTTTCTCAACAACCAAAAGTGTCAAATAATGTTTTGGGAGCCGTTTCTCAACAACCAAAGTGTCAAATAATGGTTAGAAGCTGTTTTTCAACAACCAAAAGTGTCAAATAATGTTTTAGGAGCTGTTTCTCAACAACCAAAAGTGTCAAATAATGTTTTAGGAGCTGTTTCTCAACAACCAAAGTGTCAAATAATGGTTAGAAGCTGTTTTTCAACAACCAAAAGTGTCAAATAATGTTTTAGGAGCTGTTTCTCAACAACCAAAAGTGTAAAATAATGTTTTAGGAGCTGTTTCTCAACAACCAAAGTGTCAAATAATGGTTAGAAGCTGTTTTTCAACAACCAAAAGTGTCAAATAATGTTTTAGGAGCTGTTTCTCAACAACCAAAAGTGTAAAATAATGTTTTAGGAGCTGTTTCTCAACAACCAAAGTGTCAAATAATGGTTAGAAGCTGTTTTTCAACAACCAAAAGTGTCAAATAATGGTTAGAAGCTGTTTTTCAACAACCAAAAGTGTCAAATAATGTTTTAGGAGCTGTTTCTCAACAACCAAAAGTGTAAAATAATGTTTTAGGAGCTGTTTCTCAACAACCAAAAGTGTCAAATAATCGTTAGAAGCTGTTTTTCAACAACCAAAAGTGTCAAATAATGTTTTAGGAGCTGTTTCTCAACAACCAAAAGTGTAAAATAATGTTTTAGGAGCTGTTTCTCAACAACCAAAAGTGTAAAATAATGTTTTAGGAGCTGTTTCTCAACAACCAAAGTGTCAAATAATGGTTAGAAGCTGTTTTTCAACAACCAAAAGTGTCAAATAATGGTTAGAAGCTGTTTTTCAACAACCAAAAGTGTCAAATAATGTTTTAGGAGCTGTTTCTCAACAACCAAAAGTGTAAAATAATGTTTTAGGAGCTGTTTCTCAACAACCAAAGTAATTTGCCTCCCAAAATAATTTGCCTCCCAAAATAATTTGCCAAAATAATTTGCCTCCCAAAATAATTTGCCTCCCAAAATAATTTGCCTCCCAAAATAATTTGCCTCCCAAAATAATTTGCCTCCCAAAATAATTTGCCAATATAATTTGCCTGCCAAAATAATTTGCCTCCCAAAATAATTTGCCTCCCAAAATAATTTGCCAAAATAATTTGCCTCCCAAAATAATTTGCCAAAATAATTTGCCTCCCAAAATAATTTGCCAAAATAATTTGCCTCCCAAAATAATTTGCCTCCCAAAACAATTTGCCAAAATAATTTGCCTCCCAAAATAATTTGCCAAAATAATTTGCCTCCCAAAATAATTTGCCTCCCAAAATAATTTGCCAAAATAATTTGCCTCCCAAAATAATTTGCCAAAATAATTTGCCTCCCAAAATAATTTGCCTCCCAAAAAAATTTGCCTCCCAAAATAATTTGCCAAAATAATTTGCCTCCCAAAATAATTTGCCTCCCAAAATAATTTGCCTCCCAAAATAATTTGCCTCCCAAAATAATTTGCCAAAATAATTTGCCTCCCAAAATAATTTGCCTCCCAAAATAATTTGCCAAAATAATTTGCCTCCCAAAATAATTTGCCAAAATAATTTGCCTCCCAAAATAATTTGCCAAAATAATTTGCCTCCCAAAATAATTTGCCAAAATAATTTGCCTCCCAAAATAATTTGCCAAAATAATTTGCCTGCCAAAATAATTTGCCTCCCAAAATAATTTGCCTCCCAAAATAATTTGCCTCCCAAAATAATTTGCCAAAATAATTTGCCTCCCAAAATAATTTGCCTCCCAAAATAATTTGCCAAAATAATTTGCCTCCCAAAATAATTTGCCTCCCAAAATAATTTGCCAAAATAATTTGCCTCCCAAAATAATTTGCCAAAATAATTTGCCTCCCAAAATAATTTGCCTCCCAAAAAAATTTGCCTCCCAAAATAATTTGCCAAAATAATTTGCCTCCCAAAATAATTTGCCAAAATAATTTGCCTCCCAAAATAATTTGCCAAAATAATTTGCCTCCCAAAATAATTTGCCAAAATAATTTGCCTCCCAAAATAATTTGCCAAAATAATTTGCCTCCCAAAATAATTTGCCTCCCAAAATAATTTGCCAAAATAATTTGCCTGCCAAAATAATTTGCCTCCCAAAATAATTTGCCTCCCAAAATAATTTGCCAAAATAATTTGCCTCCCAAAATAATTTGCCAAAATAATTTGCCTCCCAAAATAATTTGCCAAAATAATTTGCCTCCCAAAATAATTTGCCTCCCAAAATAATTTGCCAAAATAATTTGCCTCCCAAAATAATTTGCCAAAATAATTTGCCTCCCAAAATAATTTGCCAAAATAATTTGCCTCCCAAAATAATTTGCCTCCCAAAATAATTTGCCTCCCAAAATAATTTGCCTCCCAAAATAATTTGCCAAAATAATTTGCCTCCCAAAATAATTTGCCAAAATAATTTGCCTCCCAAAATAATTTGCCTCCCAAAATAATTTGCCTCCCAAAATAATTTGCCAAAATAATTTGCCTCCCAAAATAATTTGCCAAAATATTTTGCCTCCCAAAATAATTTGCCTCCCAAAACAATTTGCCAAAATAATTTGCCTCCCAAAATAATTTGCCAAAATAATTTGCCTCCCAAAATAATTTGCCTCCCAAAATAATTTGCCTCCCAAAATAATTTGCCTCCCAAAATAATTTGCCTCCCAAAATAATTTGCCAAAATAATTTGCCTCCCAAAAAAATTTGCCTCCCAAAATAATTTGCCTCCCAAAATAATTTGCCAAAATAATTTGCCTCCCAAAATAATTTGCCTCCCAAAATAATTTGCCTCCCAAAATAATTTGCCAAAATAATTTGCCTCCCAAAATAATTTGCCTCCCAAAATAATTTGCCTCCCAAAATAATTTGCCTCCCAAAATAATTTGCCTCCCAAAATAATTTGCCTGCCAAAATAATTTGCCTCCCAAAATAATTTGCCTCCCAAAATAATTTGCCAAAATAATTTGCCTCCCAAAATAATTTGCCAAAATAATTTGCCTCCCAAAATAATTTGCCAAAATAATTTGCCTCCCAAAATAATTTGCCTCCCAAAACAATTTGCCAAAATAATTTGCCTCCCAAAATAATTTGCCTCCCAAAATAATTTGCCAAAATAATTTGCCTCCCAAAATAATTTGCCTCCCAAAATAATTTGCCAAAATAATTTGCCTCCCAAAATAATTTGCCAAAATAATTTGCCTCCCAAAATAATTTGCCTCCCAAAAAAATTTGCCTCCCAAAATAATTTGCCAAAATAATTTGCCTCCCAAAATAATTTGCCTCCCAAAATAATTTGCCTCCCAAAATAATTTGCCTCCCAAAATAATTTGCCAAAATAATTTGCCTCCCAAAATAATTTGCCTCCCAAAATAATTTGCCAAAATAATTTGCCTCCCAAAATAATTTGCCAAAATAATTTGCCTCCCAAAATAATTTGCCAAAATAATTTGCCTCCCAAAATAATTTGCCAAAATAATTTGCCTCCCAAAATAATTTGCCAAAATAATTTGCCTGCCAAAATAATTTGCCTCCCAAAATAATTTGCCTCCCAAAATAATTTGCCTCCCAAAATAATTTGCCAAAATAATTTGCCTCCCAAAATAATTTGCCAAAATAATTTGCCTCCCAAAATAATTTGCCTCCCAAAATAATTTGCCAAAATAATTTGCCTCCCAAAATAATTTGCCTCCCAAAATAATTTGCCTCCCAAAATAATTTGCCAAAATAATTTGCCTCCCAAAATAATTTGCCAAAATAATTTGCCTCCCAAAATAATTTGCCTCCCAAAAAAATTTGCCTCCCAAAATAATTTGCCAAAATAATTTGCCTCCCAAAATAATTTGCCAAAATAATTTGCCTCCCAAAATAATTTGCCAAAATAATTTGCCTCCCAAAATAATTTGCCAAAATAATTTGCCTCCCAAAATAATTTGCCAAAATAATTTGCCTCCCAAAATAATTTGCCTCCCAAAATAATTTGCCAAAATAATTTGCCTGCCAAAATAATTTGCCTCCCAAAATAATTTGCCTCCCAAAATAATTTGCCTCCCAAAATAATTTGCCAAAATAATTTGCCTCCCAAAATAATTTGCCAAAATAATTTGCCTCCCAAAATAATTTGCCTCCCAAAATAATTTGCCTCCCAAAATAATTTGCCTCCCAAAATAATTTGCCAAAATAATTTGCCTCCCAAAATAATTTGCCAAAATAATTTGCCTCCCAAAATAATTTGCCAAAATAATTTGCCTCCCAAAATAATTTGCCTCCCAAAATAATTTGCCAAAATAATTTGCCTCCCAAAATAATTTGCCAAAATAATTTGCCTCCCAAAATAATTTGCCTCCCAAAATAATTTGCCTCCCAAAATAATTTGCCAAAATAATTTGCCTCCCAAAATAATTTGCCAAAATATTTTGCCTCCCAAAATAATTTGCCTCCCAAAACAATTTGCCAAAATAATTTGCCTCCCAAAATAATTTGCCAAAATAATTTGCCTCCCAAAATAATTTGCCTCCCAAAATAATTTGCCTCCCAAAATAATTTGCCAAAATAATTTGCCTCCCAAAATAATTTGCCAAAATAATTTGCCTCCCAAAAAAATTTGCCTCCCAAAATAATTTGCCTCCCAAAATAATTTGCCAAAATAATTTGCCTCCCAAAATAATTTGCCTCCCAAAATAATTTGCCAAAATAATTTGCCTCCCAAAATAATTTGCCTCCCAAAATAATTTGCCAAAATAATTTGCCTCCCAAAATAATTTGCCTCCCAAAATAATTTGCCAAAATAATTTGCCTCCCAAAATAATTTGCCTCCCAAAATAATTTGCCTCCCAAAATAATTTGCCTCCCACAATAATTTGCCTCCCAAAATAATTTGCCTCCCACAATAATTTGCCAAAATAATTTGCCTCCCAAAATAATTTGCCAAAATAATTTGCCTCCCAAAATAATTTGCCAAAATAATTTGCCTCCCAAAATAATTTGCCTCCCAAAATAATTTGCCTCCCAAAATAATTTGCCTCCCACAATAATTTGCCTCCCAAAATAATTTGCCTCCCACAATAATTTGCCAAAATAATTTGCCTCCCAAAATAATTTGCCAAAATAATTTGCCTCCCAAAATAATTTGCCAAAATAATTTGCCTCCCAAAATAATTTGCCAAAATAATTTGCCTCCCAAAATAATTTGCCTCACAAAATAATTTGCCTCACAAAATAATTTGCCAAAATAATTTGCCTCCCAAAATAATTTGCCTCCCAAAATAATTTGCCTCCCAAAATAATTTAGGAGCTGTTTCTCAACAACCAAAGTGTCAAATAATGGTTAGAAGCTGTTTTTCAACAACCAAAAGTGTCAAATAATGTTTTATGAGCTGTTTCTCAACAACCAAAAGTGTCAAATAATGTTTTAGGAGCTGTTTCTCAACAACCAAAGTGTCAAATAATGGTTAGAAGCTGTTTTTCAACAACCAAAAGTGTCAAATAATGTTTTAGGAGCTGTTTCTCAACAACCAAAAGTGTAAAATAATGTTTTAGGAGCTGTTTCTCAACAACCAAAGTGTCAAATAATGGTTAGAAGCTGTTTTTCAACAACCAAAAGTGTCAAATAATGTTTTAGGAGCTGTTTCTCAACAACCAAAAGTGTAAAATAATGTTTTAGGAGCTGTTTCTCAACAACCAAAGTGTCAAATAATGGTTAGAAGCTGTTTTTGACAAACAAAAGTGTCAAATAATGTTTTAGGAGCTGTTTCTCAACAACCAAAAGTGTAAAATAATGTTTTAGGAGCTGTTTCTCAACAACCAAAGTGTCAAATAATGGTTAGAAGCTGTTTTTCAACAACCAAAAGTGTCAAATAATGTTTTAGGAGCTGTTTCTCAACAACCAAAAGTGTAAAATAATGTTTTAGGAGCTGTTTCTCAACAACCAAAGTGTCAAATAATGGTTAGAAGCTGTTTTTCAACAACCAAAAGTGTCAAATAATGTTTTAGGAGCTGTTTCTCAACAACCAAAAGTGTAAAATAATGTTTTAGGAGCTGTTTCTCAACAACCAAAGTGTCAAATAATGGTTAGAAGCTGTTTTTCAACAACCAAAAGTGTCAAATAATGTTTTAGGAGCTGTTTCTCAACAACCAAAAGTGTCAAATAATGTTTTAGGAGCTGTTTCTCAACAACCAAAGTGTCAAATAATGGTTAGAAGCTGTTTTTCAACAACCAAAAGTGTCAAATAATGTTTTAGGAGCTGTTTCTCAACAACCAAAAGTGTAAAATAATGTTTTAGGAGCTGTTTCTCAACAACCAAAGTGTCAAATGGTTAGAAGCTGTTTTTCAACAACTAAAAGTGTCAAATAATGTTTTAGGAGCTGTTTCTCAACAACCAAAAGTGTCAAATAATGTTTTAGGAGCTGTTTCTCAACAACCAAAGTGTCAAATAATGGTTAGAAGCTTTTTTTCAACAACCAAAAGTGTCAAATAATGTTTTAGGAGCTGTTTCTCAACAACCAAAAGTGTCAAATAATGTTTTAGGAGCTGTTTCTCAACAACCAAAGTGTCAAATAATGGTTAGAAGCTGTTTTTCAACAACCAAAAGTGTCAAATAATGTTTTAGGAGCTGTTTCTCAACAACCAAAAGTGTAAAATAATGTTTTATGAGCTGTTTCTCAACAACCAAAGTGTCAAATAATGGTTAGAAGCTGTTTTTCAACAACCAAAAGTGTCAAATAATGTTTTAGGAGCTGTTTCTCAACAACCAAAAGTGTAAAATAATGTTTTAGGAGCTGTTTCTCAACAACCAAAGTGTCAAATAATGGTTAGAAGCTGTTTTTCAACAACCAAAAGTGTCAAATAATGTTTTATGAGCTGTTTCTCAACAACCAAAAGTGTAAAATAATGTTTTAGGAGCTGTTTCTCAACAACCAAAGTGTCAAATAATGGTTAGAAGCTGTTTTTCAACAACCAAAAGTGTAAAATAATGTTTTAGGAGCTGTTTCTCAACAACCAAAGTGTCAAATAATGGTTAGAAGCTGTTTTTCAACAACCAAAAGTGTCAAATAATGTTTTAGGAGCTGTTTATCAACAACCAAAAGTGTAAAATAATGTTTTAGGAGCTGTTTCTCAACAACCAAAGTGTCAAATAATGGTTAGAAGCTGTTTTTCAACAACCAAAAGTGTCAAATAATGTTTTAGGAGCTGTTTCTCAACAACCAAAAGTGTAAAATAATGTTTTAGGAGCTGTTTCTCAACAACCAAAGTGTCAAATAATGGTTAGAAGCTGTTTTTCAACAACCAAAAGTGTCAAATAATGGTTAGAAGCTGTTTTTCAACAACCAAAAGTGTCAAATAATGTTTTAGGAGCTGTTTCTCAACAACCAAAGTGTCAAATAATGGTTAGAAGCTGTTTTTCAACAACCAAAAGTGTCAAATAATGTTTTAGGAGCTGTTTCTCAACAACCAAAAGTGTAAAATAATGTTTTAGGAGCTGTTTCTCAACAACCAAAGTGTCAAATAATGGTTAGAAGCTGTTTTTCAACAACCAAAAGTGTCAAATAATGTTTTAGGAGCTGTTTCTCAACAACCAAAAGTGTAAAATAATGTTTTAGGAGCTGTTTCTCAACAACCAAAGTGTCAAATAATGGTTAGAAGCTGTTTTTCAACAACCAAAAGTGTCAAATAATGTTTTAGGAGCTGTTTCTCAACAACCAAAAGTGTAAAATAATGTTTTAGGAGCTGTTTCTCAACAACCAAAGTGTCAAATAATGGTTAGAAGCTGTTTTTCAACAACCAAAAGTGTCAAATAATGTTTTAGGAGCTGTTTCTCAACAACCAAAAGTGTAAAATAATGTTTTAGGAGCTGTTTCTCAACAACCAAAGTAATTTGCCTCCCAAAATAATTTGCCTCCCAAAATAATTTGCCAAAATAATTTGCCTCCCAAAATAATTTGCCTCCCAAAATAATTTGCCTCCCAAAATAATTTGCCAAAATAATTTGCCTCCCAAAATAATTTGCCTCCCAAAATAATTTGCCAAAATAATTTGCCTCCCAAAATAATTTGCCAAAATAATTTGCCTCCCAAAATAATTTGCCAAAATAATTTGCCTCCCAAAATAATTTGCCAAAATAATATGCCTCCCAAAATAAATTTCCAAAATAATTTGCCAAAATAATTTGCCTCCCAAAATAATTTGCCAAAATAATTTGCCTCCCAAAATAATTTGCCAAAATAATTTGCCTCCCAAAATAATTTGCCAAAATAATTTGCCTCCCAAAATAATTTGCCAAAATAATATGCCTCCCAAAATAATTTGCCTCCCAAAATAATTTGCCTCCCAAAATAATTTGCCTCCCAAAATAATTTGCCTCCCAAAATAATTTGCCTCCCAAAATAATTTGCCAAAATAATTTGCCTCCCAAAATAATTTGCCAAAATAATTTGCCTCCCAAAATAATTTGCCAAAATAATTTGCCTCCCAAAATAATTTGCCAAAATAATATGCCTCCCAAAATAAATTTCCAAAATAATTTGCCAAAATAATTTGCCTCCCAAAATAATTTGCCAAAATAATTTGCCTCCCAAAATAATTTGCCAAAATAATTTGCCTCCCAAAATAATTTGCCAAAATAATTTGCCTCCCAAAATAATTTGCCTCCCAAAATAATTTGCCAAAATAATTTGCCTGCCAAAATAATTTGCCTCCCAAAATAATTTGCCTCCCAAAATAATTTGCCAAAATAATTTGCCTCCCAAAATAATTTGCCAAAATAATTTGCCTCCCAAAATAATTTGCCAAAATAATTTGCCTCCCAAAATAATTTGCCAAAATAATTTGCCTCCCAAAATAATTTGCCAAAATAATTTGCCTCCCAAAATAATTTGCCAAAATAATATGCCTCCCAAAATAATTTGCCTCCCAAAATAATTTGCCTCCCAAAATAATTTGCCTCCCAAAATAATTTGCCAAAATAATATGCCTCCCAAAATAAATTTCCAAAATAATTTGCCAAAATAATTTGCCTCCCAAAATAATTTGCCTCCCAAAATAATTTGCCTCCCAAAATAATTTGCCAAAATAATTTGCCTCCCAAAATAATTTGCCTCCCAAAATAATTTACCAAAATAATATGCCTCCCAAAATAAATTTCCAAAATAATTTGCCAAAATAATTTGCCTCCCAAAATAATTTGCCTCCCAAAATAATTTGCCAAAATAATATGCCTCCCAAAATAATTTGCCAAAATAATTTGCCAAAATAATTTGCCTCCCAAAATAATTTGCCTCCCAAAATAATTTGCCAAAATAATTTGCCTCCCAAAATAATTTGCCTCCCAAAATAATTTGCCAAAATAATTTGCCTCCCAAAATAATTTGCCAAAATAATTTGCCTCCCAAAATAATTTGCCTCCCAAAATAATTTGCCAAAATAATTTGCCTCCCAAAATAAATATCCAAAATAATTTGCCTCCCAAAATAATTTGCCTCCCAAAATAATTTGCCCCCCAAAATAATTTGCCAAAATAATTTGCCTCCCAAAATAATTTACCAAAATAATTTGCCAAAATAATTTGCCTCCCAAAATAATTTGCCTCCCAAAATTATTTGCCTCCCAAAATTATTTGCCAAAATAATTTGCCTCCCAAAATAATTTGCCAAAATAATTTGCCTCCCAAAATAATTTGCCTCCCAAAATAATTTGCCTCCCAAAATAATTTGCCTCCCAAAATAATTTGCCTCCCAAAATAATTTAGGAGCTGTTTCTCAACAACCAAAGTGTCAAATAATGGTTAGAAGCTGTTTTTCAACAACCAAAAGTGTCAAATAATGTTTTAGGAGCTGTTTCTCAACAACCAAAAGTGTAAAATAATGTTTTAGGAGCTGTTTCTCAACAACCAAAGTGTCAAATAATGGTTAGAAGCTGTTTTTCAACAACCAAAAGTGTCAAATAATGTTTTAGGAGCTGTTTCTCAACAACCAAAAGTGTCAAATAATGTTTTAGGAGCTGTTTCTCAACAACCAAAGTGTCAAATAATGGTTAGAAGCTGTTTTTCAACAACC